>NW_024881297.1:10393454-10700954 GCF_018691265.1 Tyto alba
CCAGGTGTAGACAAATCCCTTCTGGTGTTCACAAGCAGTTGCACTGAACCGGATGCGTTGTCAAAGATTATCTTTAAAACCACAACTTAAAATATTAAGTGAAGTCAGGAAGGAACTGTAATTTGATGATTCAGTCAAAACTCTGGCACAGATGGGATTACAAAACTAAGAACTTCACTAGAATAACCTGTAAAATGAATACAATGATGTGAACCACAAAACTTGACAGAATGGTATTCATGAGGTGGGTTTTTTTCCCCAAGTGCTATGAAGACTTCATTTTTCACACTCTCTCCAAGCTGAAGACCTCTTAAAGAAATTCTCAAATTAAGACAAAACATTCAGATGGAAAAATTATCCAAACAGTTGTCAAGAGACAGAATGAATTATCAGCCATCACAGTGGGTATTTCATTGTGCATCTTCAGGGCAGGTTTATCCACTTCACTTGCACTGTGGGATATTTAAACTCCACACGCTGTCCTACCAGGTGCTAGGAGCACTCAAGGGTACAGGAGCGGGCAAGAAGCTCAGTCAGCACCCTTAGATGACACAGGACAAGTCCTGAAAAATGCAGAACCACCTATAAACTAGTTTGGCTTTGTGAACATGGGATAACTACAAAGATGCCATGACTAGTCTAGCTATTAAAGCTGGAAGACCTAAAAGGTCAAAAAGCTAGGGGAAAACACGGGGGTGTTCCCTTTCATCATAAAGCTCCTGTATAACTCCCTTTTTCCACAAAGACCATTCCCTTTCCTGACTTTCTGAACTGTCTTTAGAAAACAGGTGTTGTTTACAACAATAGCAAACACACATCTGTGTGGGTGTGTTAATACACACAAAGGCAGGATAACTGAAACCTCTTCCTATATTTAGATCTGTCTGGTCAGCTCTAATTGCATAATTTAATCAAAACCCTCTCCAACGGAAACACATTCATATTCATCACAGGCATCAAAGGAAACATCTTTACTAACTATATCCTTTTACAAACCAACACATGGTCCCATACCACTTGTCCAATTGTTGAATTCCTCCTTTGGGAAGGGCACGGAATTTTATTTCTTTTTATCAGCTGAAAAAAAGCATTTCCCTCCATCAGTATAGGGCAGAAGGAACTTCCTTCACAGGTGAGATGGGGAAAATTTACTGACATGTCACTTTCAGGGATTTTTTTTTTTTTTTTTTTTAGGTAGTTAAAACATACATTTGCTGCATAAAGGGTAACCTTTAAAAAACAAAAAGAAAAATGCCCATCAACATTTTTGAGTAAAGCTCTTGAAGTGTAAGATGTGTTTTCCCTTCACAGTGTGGCACAAGACTGCACAGATTTAGAATGGGGTTTGTCAGCCCCAGCCAGAGCAGTGCTACAGTGGGGTATTTTTAAGGAGGGAACCCTACCAAATGCACTCCAGTTATGTTCAGCTTATGCAAGCCGCTGCTCCTACGAATGATTCATTTTACCAAGAGCATACACCAATACAGTTACATCAGCTGCATTAAACCACTTCTAAAGACTGTGACCCAGACCTCATTTATCAGAGATTAAGTAAAGATGTTAAATTACAGCTCAAGATCCCCAGCTTTACAGCAGAATGTTTCACCAAAGCAAGACACAACCAAAACTGAGAAAGAAAAATTACTTAGTCACTAATAAAAGCGTTATTAGGTCAAGCCCCAGCAAAGCAGAATAAATTGATGAAAATTAAACCAAAAAAGGAACATTGTTAAAATAAATAAATCTTTCCACAGATTTGTCCCCCACCCACCATTTATATACTTGAAATAAGAATAGCCTCTTCAGTCTGCCAATACTGAAGACATTTCAGTGCATTTCACGAGATGCATGCTTTACTTCTTAAAAAGGATTCCCCTAGCTTTCCTCTTTTTTGCTTTATTTGCAAAAACCAAGGAGGTATTTTTTGCTTTTAAATGACCTTTAAAACACTGTATCTTCATCACATCTTTAAAATGTCAAGAGGCAGTGTGAAAGATCTACGTTAAATTTTGTGAAGTGTCCTGCAATTCACAACTCCCATTCTGGACAGAGAAAGTGTTTAAAAATGACACAGCTTTCCAAGCCAAGTTTATACAACCCAGAAACAAACATCAAGATTTGCCAGATTTTCACCCTCCAATGAAACATTGTTTAATTATGACATGACATTAATGGCCTTCTGAAAACCAGGACTGGACTTCAGATGACACAAAACCCAGCCTGCTCCTGGTCCCTGGGACAGTGACCCTCAGCTGCACTACCACACTGCAGCAGATACTCCCTGGCAGCATCTTGGTACTTGCCAAGCCACATGAACTTGCCAGACCCTTTACAAATGGAAGGAGCTAAGGTCACAGTGTTTAGAAATGCCGCTTCCTCTTACACACAAGAAAACAAGACTCTTTGAAGACTACAATTTACAGATAAACACAGATTTGCAGGGATCCTCCTGAGATCAGGTCAAGGAAACTTTGGGTTTGCATTTAAAATACACCAGCAAACACAGATCTGGGTTGATGAAGGCCTTTACTGGCATGTGAGGTACGAGTCTGAGCTTGCCTAGACTAAAAAATTAAACTGCCTTCAACTACACCCCAGTGTAATCCTAGAACAGTGTACAATTTCACCAATATTAAAAATATACTTGTGAAGGAATAAAGCTATTGACACACAACTATGAAGGCATTTACATGGTCTCTTAGTTTTACAAATGTTTTCATCCAGATCTCTACGAAATTATTTTACAGAACCAAAGGAACAATTCTCAGTTCAACTGAAGACCAGGCATTAGGAGCTTTCCCCTGAACCAGCAGGCACACTTGGAACAAAACAAGTATCACACATTACTGTGGCTGGAGGCCAACCACCTCCCAGATAACAGTGGGTTCACCAATGAAGTCTACAAGGTCCGTTCTTGGGAGAGTTTTAATCCAAAGAAGTCTACTGACAGCAATTAAATTTGCTATCAGTGCAATTTTTTCCTGCCATACTGCCTGTAAAACATCATCAGAAGGAATACTGGAGAGCGCTGGGCTGATGCTCAGGAGGCACAGCTCCCACTTCCTTTGGGCAAGCCACCTCCTCAATGTCAAGCCTTAGCTTCTCCTGCTAACAAGCAGAGAACAAAACTCTTGAAAGCTACCGATCGAGAGGCAAGTATTAGATAAAGAATGCCGGAGAGGTGACCACCGGCACAAAACGCTTGCTGGCAGGACAGCACCAAGACAGCTCTGTGAGGGTACGTGCCGTCATGCCAAGCAACGCCTCCGTGCCATGGAGGAAGAGGACAGCAAGTCACTCAGCCAGAGGCAGCTCGCCCTCAGCAAGAGCCAGTGACCACTGCCTGCAGCAAGGAGCAAAGGCACTGGGGCTGAAACCGGGGCACGTGTCAGTGCTGCCGCACTCATCGCAGCCAACAAAAGTGCCTCCTAACTACTGCCAACAGGGAACGGCCAAGCGCAGACCCAGAAGTCACAGACACACCTTTCCCCTTCTAAAAGAACAAAATGAGGGTGCACCCGTACGTGAGGAGTCAGTGAAATCCAAAAAACTGCAGGATGAGGCAAAAGCAGCTGTCACAGCCCTGTGCCAGAACATCTGCAGAATCTCACGTCAAACTGTTTTCTCATATTCCTGAGATCAAGGCTTTGGAGGGTTTTGTACAAAGGCTTCAACCCACAGATAGGAACTGAGAGTTCATACAGCACTTGGGAACCGCATAGCTTGAAAGGAAGTGGGAGATATCCTCCTACATTGCTTACTGGGAATACAGAAGTTTTACAACACAAGAAAACGGCTGTAATCTATCTATCTGATCCCTTGGCTATCTGTAAGCTTTTTATGATTTTGGAGGAGGAATCAAGCCACATAAAGAATTACCCAGTACCCTTTCCCTATCTGCAAGCTTTTTTTAACAGAGCCTATATGATCCTGCATATGAAATGAAGGCAACTTAGTCATTCCACCATAATTTTCCAAGACCAGTTTAAAGTTTCAAAATTCAGGTTTTGCAGAGTTGTACTGCAACCTCAGAGCTGAGACACCAGAACACAGTATTTCCCAACCACCGCATGCTCTGCAGGGTCAGCAGCAGGGTAGCTAAAACAGCCATAATGCTTCCCCAATTATTCAGTGCTGCCTGCTATTGAACACACAGTCATAGCTGTCCTAGTACAGAGGACAGAAGGGCTTCACGTCCCAAATGCTTTGTAAAGTGAGACTGCAAGGATGAATTTCCAGGACCTGCAGCTTTCTAAGACCACTTACTTCTAGGCTGAAAGCTGGTGCACAGAAAGAGCGCAAAGATTTCAGACTCATTGTCTATAAGCTAACAATCTAGATGCCTTCAATTCTGGGGCTGAAACCAGCACTCCCAGTCCCTGAGATAACAAGCCTTTAGGCTCAAACAATCCCAACCACTGGCTGTCCTGGAAGACTGAGAGTCCTCATGTCGCAAGTCAGGGGAGGCAAGAAGCTAGGCAAAGGCACAATAGAAACCCACCTATATTCAGAAATACGAGACTTCAGTCAAAGCAGCCTGTCACCAGTGCTCCCAGTTCTCAACTGCTCCCAGTTCAGAAACCACAGGAGATGCACTGGGTCTGACCATGAGCAAGAGTCATAGCTGATAAACTAGTGGGGACAAGGGCAAAGGGAACAGTTTTCCAGTGAACCATAGTAAGTAGCCCTGGTGTGTTTATGCCAGTTACCTTAAGTGATGCTTTCTGCACAGAACAAAATTTCAAAAAAAGCCTGTAGCCAAGCCAGAGGGGAAAAAAAAATACAGTCAGGTTCCCAAGGGTCTGGATAGTTCTTTGACATAGCAGAAGGCTACAAGGGAATTCAGCAAGAACCTCGCCCCAGCACTGCAACAAGGGAAAATACCTGAAGTTTCTATTTTGAATTTGTAGATAGTCTAATTCCCTGAAGTAATGTATTACAAAGACACAATGTTTGAAGATGTTAAATAGCTAGCAGTAGAAGAAAAAGTAAGGGGTTTTAAACACATTTATCATTTACAGTTAAAACAAGTGCTTTCTACATTTCTTTTGAGAAAAGTGGATTGAAAGCCAAAGATTTACAAGTGGCTTAGGCAGTGGTGCAGAACCCAGGAAAGCTACAAGCAGCGTATTGACTTACAGCACGTATCAGCTTCAGGTGCCCTAATTGTCTTCACTGACAGTGATTTCTGGTAACACCAGCCTGCTTTTGCAGAAGAGTTTTTAATGGAATTAATATTTAGCTTTCCTCTAATTTCCTGATAATGCTGCTGAGAGTACGTTGTCTGCTAGTAGTTTCAACTTATTTCATCCTCTAAAGAGGAAAAGAAAGTTTCTACTACTGAGAAGTTAAACTTGGAGGACATTCTTTTTCCCCATGAAGAAAAATATTTGTCCTATCTCATACAGAACACGCACTAGATGTGTTCTACTCATATCGTTGCATTAAACTAGAAAAGCATTTCTAATATAGCTCGCAGTTCATACTAGCAAAACAGCACTTGACCAGAAAAGCTTGTTTAAGTGTTCCTCCCCACCCATCCTCCCTCACCCCCCATAAAATACACTGTATCATTAATCATTGTCGGTTTGCTGCCAATATAACTACACTGGGGCTTTGTGACTGACGTAACTGTTGGCAGTCTAGCCTCACCATGATAATCACCAACGTAAGTATCTGGGAAAAAAACCCTGTAAATTAGACCTTTCCTTGGCAAGCATATTAAGGAAGTCTTCATCTGGGAGTACTACAGTACTTGTTTATAACTGGCTACCTCCAACAGCTGCCTTGGGCCAGCAAGGTCACAGGTCCACAGGCAGATGAGCAGCTCTAACAGCTTGCTCCCACCCAGAGAGAAAAGGTTTCACTTTACTCCCTTGTGCCAGCTTTGGTATTCCAACACCATTTCTCCTCTGCTTAGTCTGTCAGTCAATTCACCTTCTTAACCTGACAAAAACAACAACAAAAATGTTCAGCAGAACAGCTGGATCAGCTCTGAGCAGCGTAAGTACCAAAGTCACACAGCCAGCACAGGCAAAGAAAACTGTGGTTGCGGTTGAGAGGAGCCAAACTGTTAAGGGTTCTCCCACCTGGGGAGCTGCCACCCCCCTAATTTTAAATTATACCCAGGACAGAGATCAGCTCACACTCAGACATGAACAATTCATTCAATCTGCAAAACCTCATCTTGCTCCCGGAGCAACGAGCTCTGCCTGAGCTGGTTCTGAATAACCAAAGGCTCTAGCAAGCGCTTCTACCCTCCTCTGCTACCACTGTCTTCTGCTCCAGGTAACTAGGCAGCAAACTTTGGAAAAACAAAGCGTGATTTCACATCCACCTGACCAAAACCACCACGCGCTACACAGCTTTAAGCTGAGAGTATTTATAAAATATTTTTCAGATGAAATCTAATACAACACATTACAGAAATTGTAATTATGTTATCTTAAGTTTTTAAATTAATAAAGACAAAGACTTTTCCTTTGGCTATTACATCCAAGTGGAAGCATTTAACACTGACACTAGCTAGCACGGATAATAAAGGGCCTGTTATTAAGTGTGCCAGACTGTAAAGCCAGCAGCCGGCAAAAATGCAAAACAGGAAACTATGATAGCCAAGATGGCAACCTATATGTAAACCAGATTTTCCAAGACATTCAGTAAGGTGAAAATTCACATTTTTCAAAATAGTATAGTCTGTCACTGCATTCACCAGGTAATTAGCAGAACAGGGATGAAGACATTACCAAGGTCTGTTTTACCTAGCTACCTCTCTATCTCTCTCTCTCTACTCAGTGATAAAAAGTCAGAAGTGTCTAATGACAAGAGGAAAGACTGAGAGACTGTGCGAAGGGAGATGAAACTCTAGTCCTGAACATTGGAGATTCATGGCAAGACCTCAGTAAAGCTACCTGAGTTGAGTTTCTGTCTCCCTCATGTCCCTCTTCCCTCCCTGTGCAGATAAGCACATACTTTAGATGTGTCTGAGATTCCTGAAAGACTACATATTTTAAACTAAACTAGTGTAATTACATTATGCATTTAACAATCCCTGAAGTCATCATGCACATGTTGTCAGGTCTATAAGAGGGTCTAGATAAATTTCAAATCTACTTTCATCTCTACTATGTCAAAACAATAATGCTATTGTCGTACAACTGGGAAAAAAAGAGCCATCTGGACATGGTCCTGGGCAACCTAGGTGGCCATGCTAGAGCAGGGGATTGGATCAGATGACCTCCACTTCCCATCTCAACCATCCTGTGATTCTATAAAGTTCTCACAAGAACCACCTGCTAATCATTTTAGAACAAGAATTTGGTCCACATTAGAAAAACAGTTGGTTCAGGAAAACTCCTTGCCTCAGCACAAATACAAAATCACATCAAGTGCTACTAGACAGAGGTAGGGACCGAGTTCCATTTGCCGTGCATAGGCAGCGTCACGAGAGAACTGCTTTTAAAGTAATACAGCATTTTCATCAGGAAGCCTAACTCAATAGATTCAGTGCTATTAATCAAAAATCATACATTTCAAACAACAGTAGAAGATTTGTCCAGAACTCTACAAAGAACAGATTCATGAATTACAATGAAAATCTCAATCAGATCACTTTGTTCCCTGATTTTGACCATTTCACCAAGTCCTATTTAAAATGGCCTGTGACCTTACTGTACTCCCATTAAGAATGTCAAATACAAAGCAGAAGGCAAGGCAGAGAAAAATATCATGACAAATAACCCCTCTCAAAATTTTACATAACTTTTGGAATATTTTCAAAGCACCCAGAAGTCTTCTGAGTTGCCTCACTCATCCTTCCTTCACTGCTTGTACTACTGAAGTTTGGCTTCATGTATGGCTCCATTCCATTAAAATGCAAGACCTCATCACTGTCACCTTGCTTCGCATACAACCCTGCTAAGAAGCCACAAAACCAAACCAAAACTGCCTTCCTCAAAATAGACTTCAGTCAGGAAACCACAACAGTCGTAAAAATATGTCAGATTTCATAACAGAGCATTTAGTTATCAAGAGGAAGATACTTCATCAAATAGAACTGCGTTTTATTGATGAGCCAGTTTTAGTAACTTTTCAGGACCTGTGAGCAGAATCTACACTCCTAAGCAGGTGTTAGTGGCCTAACTTGAAAGTAACTTTCTTATTTCATACAACACAGCTCAGAAACCCTTAAAAAAAAAAAAAAACAAAATAAAACAAATAACCAAAACAGAAAAACCCCAACTGGCCAACAGTGAGCAAAGCTGTTCTGCCAACTTTCCTGTCCTACCAATATACTAGCAGAGTTGTGCAACAGCTTGGGAGGGCTAGAAAGAAAAGAAGGACAAAGAGTTAAAAATCATCAAATAAATAATAAAAAAAAGAACCCATATACTTTTGCTATTCCTCAGCTTTAAAATTTACAGGGACACCACAGAGAATTAAACCACTGAGTGAAACAGCAGGAGATGTCAGTTCCACACCACCTTCCACCCACCCTGTCTCACACACACACACACACTTCCAAATTAGTCTTGGAAAAAACTTTTGAGAACCCTCTCTTCACTGCCTCAGGAAATGCAGCTAGTTACAGGCAACGTATTTTGTCCCTCGTCAGCTGAATTAAAGTCCTTACAAGTGACATACATGTAAGACAGCAAGGACATTTGATTAATTCCTCCCACATCAATATACAAATGAAACCTAACAGATAGAAAGGTGAAACATATTGTTAGAATAAAGTCAAATATGCAACACATTAACAGCATCTGACCTAACAGCAGATGTTTACTCCTCCTATCACCCTTAGAAACACATTTAAATAGAAGCCACAATTTGTTGCAACATGATTCTCCAGTTATTTACTTCATCTTTAACCAAAACTGATTAAGCAGCATTTAAGGATTTATATATAGTTATTACATACACACACCTTGATAAATTTGCAGGTTTTTCTCAACTATATATAGGTTTAGCCTACCTTTATCTGATGCAAATAATTTAACTTTCAACAGCAGTGAATATTATTCTAAGCATTCACACGTGCACATGCAGCATACCTATCAAGTGTGAATAACCCTACATACACACCAGTGTAAGAATAAGTTATCTTTAAATCTCATGCCCCAGTTCATCTCGCTATGCCAGATAGACTGCTGCTATTATTGTCAATGCCTTAAAATGCTTGAAATCAGAAGTCTGAAATGATTTATAAGAAAAATATCTTCAGTAAATCAGTCCTTCCAATAATTCACAATAATGAAAAAAGTGAGGAAGAAAAGCAAGCAGAAGTATGATCAGCTATGGTCACTGAATGCCCAAGCAATCTGAACATAAAGGATTCTCTGAACTCATAGAAAACCTTTTGACCTGCCACTTAAGTGTCAAGTGTTAGCTCTGTGTGCATGCATCCTTTTTTTTGCTTTCATCTACCTAGGCAAGTTTTTAAACATGTACATCAGTTTTGCAAACTCTGTAACACTGTAAATCCTGAACTCCAACTTCTCTTCTACTCATGCACAAAATCTGTATTAACAGGATATGCGTTCAGCTTCCCCTCAAACGTTAGTTCCAACTGCTCAAAGAAGGTCCATCAGTCAAAGCTGGAGAACAGACATGACTCTTACACCCATGCTGAGGACAGAAGCAAGGAGACAGTGAGAACTCTCACGATTCTGTCTATAATCACTTCAGCATTGTGAACATTTTTAAATGGGTATCTTATTTCCAAGTTACCCAATATTGGATTGATAGTCCATCGATCACTTTGATATGGATTGGCATTTTAATGATTTTAATGACAAAAACTTGCAAGTTAAATACTTCTGAATACCGTTAAGTGCTATAATTCAGACTGTCTATACTGACTTATTCAGACAGTCTCATCTGCTGCCATGTTGGGAAGAACGTGCCCCCTATAAGCACAGAAATAATGCTTCAGAAATCACTGGTGACATTAATGACTCGCTTATGTGCCAGGTCAACATAATAGTTGCCTTTGGATGATACTGCTTTGAACAGTGCCTAAATATGATGACTTTATATAAAGTCATGTGTAAAAATAATTTGTTTTCCTCCTTGTACTCTAGGCTTCGCCTGTGCACACTAGGGAAAGGATGAGGGAAGAACAAAAGACTGGTGACATCTATTCTCATGTCCCTCTCCCAAGTGGATACCCCCATATTGAAATAAAGGTGACACATAGTCCAGAACAGTTACAGAGCTACATTAGAATGACTGAATTGTGCAAGTGTCCAGAATAGCTCTACTGGTCAGGCTCCCCGCCCCGACAAGCCTAGTGTGAAAAAAAAAGAAGCTTCAACTCTTGATCTTAAACTCGGTTTTTACAGTCTCCCCAGACACAGCACGTGCAAGAAGAGTACAAGTGAGTAAAGGAATCCATACTTGCAGAAAACCTTTCATAACTTGATGACAGCTCAACCCAGCAGCTGTGTCAGACACAGTACCACTATCAGGGGGCAGCACTGTGGTCACGCAGCTGTGCAACACTTCCACCACAGCAATCCCTGTGCCACGGTACCTGATACACATCCTCCCTCCTTCCCCCCAAAAAAAAAAAAAAAAACCTCAAAGGGACTCAACTCAGCAGAGTTCAACCTTAGGTGCTCTGAATACTTGACCTCACACAGTCTAATTAGAAGTAGCGTGCTCGATCTTTGTTCCTATTCAACTATGAAGCACTTGCAAAGCCAACACGTGCAGGCACAAAACTGAAGCAGGGAGAGATCCTGTACAATCTGGGTTCACTCTGGAAAATGCTTTACATTCTTTGAAATTAGCCTGTTTATTTTATGAAATGTTTGGCTTCTCTAGCCTGTTAAAAAACAAAGACTCCTACTCAAATACACACAAAACTGAAAAGCTTCTGTAATGCAAATTAACATTTGTCCTCAGAGGAGGAGGATAGGGATCTTTGTGGCAGCCATTAGCAGCCAAGAGTGTCCTCCTCCTCCTCCTCACCCCTGAATCCACCCTCTGCAAAGCCCTTCACTAAAGGCCCAATCTAACATTTTCTATGGTTATTTTGAATCTTGAATAATAGACATTCCAGTGGAAATAACTGTACAACAGCCTACAGGGATACAACTCTAACAAAGTATCAATTTAAAATAACTTCTTTCCCATCCCAAACGAAAACTGCTGTTCTAACAAAAATCCTCTATGCTGTTCTAGTTACACCACCGTATCTTGAGCAAAATACCTAGGAAAGTACAAGACCTCTGCGTAGATGAGACTTTAAGTCACCAGCATTTCAAGACACACTTGCCAATTTTGTGTTTACGCTTTAAATTCAAATTTTCTCTTCAGTAAACTTCAAAGGTAATCTTCTAGGAACCGCAAATCATCTTTAATAAGATTTGTATGCATTCAATTTTTTGAGACACTACTATACACAGAAGAAAGGCCAGTGGAATAATACTGATCTGCAGCTACTAGGGGGAAACGTGAAGTTTTTATGGACAGAACAGACCCTTCCCCACTCTGAAAGCACAGCTGGGCGAGTTTGTCATCAAAACCTAAACCAGAATTTTTTAAATGTATTAAAAAACCCCCACAAAACATTAGTAGAATCATTTTGTTAACCATAAAGCAATTTGTGAACTCTGATTTTCATTTTCGCAGATTTTGCGGCTCTCTCTTCAGTAAAGTAGCTTAATTTATTCATCTGCATTGATACAGCATAAGAGAGTTCCATATCCACTTTTTATAAGACACTGCACCCAAAAGCAAGCTTTAATTCTTTTATCTGCCACTCAGAAAGCAGCTTAGCTGTTTGAGATGCAACATGCTGCTGAGATGCAACTGAACCTGGAGACTAATGGATCTCTCACCAATAGTGACCATTTATTTTCTCTACTTGTCTTGTATCCCTCAAAATTATTTTTATAGTTACATTTGTGACTGAAAATAAGATATGTTTCTTTCTTGGCCAGGAGATGAAGTGCAGAGTTCACACCAATTCAGGTATGGGCAGTCAGTTTAACCACCAGTATGTGTAAAACTCTCACCAAGCAACACACTGACTAGTAGAAAGTAGTTTTAGCACGATTTTCCTAAAACACTTCATAGTAATTTTATCAGCAGAAACAGCAAGACCTAAGATGTTTAGTATGTTTAGTATGTAAGAAACGTTTTGCTACTGGTTGCATGCTACTTTTTAAGCTACTTAGAGCAGAAACATGAACCTGAAGCCACAGTTGCCTTCGCTAAGAAAAGCGGAATGACCTATGCCAACCCATATTCAAAATTACAGTCTCTGTTCTAAAATAAGTTTGGTCATATAGTTCAAAATATGACTAAGATGCGCTGAGCTCTGACTTACACAAGAACTCAGATCTGCAGGATCACTTCAACAGGCAATTACAAACTTCAGTAGGATAAAAATACTAGGGGAAAAAAAAGCCCGAGCAATTAGCTTGTGTGCCTGTTTGTCCCTTTGGTATCTGACAGCACAGTCTGCAGGTGAAGCCTAGCTGATTTTGAGGCTTGAGAAGGGATATATAAAAATCAGAGATACTCATGCACAACCACTTCCACACACACACACCTCCAAGCTGCCCATGCCTTCACCTATTTCAGTTACTAATGACTGCAAGAAAAAGGTTAAAAGCCAACCTAAATTGGTTCAGCATTTATTCTTCACAGGGCCACAAGCTTTAATTTCAACTACTCTTTGCATAACTTAAATAATAAACACGGTGCACTCTTTCTTTGATTTTTAAACCACCCATATCTGAAGCACAGTGGGACATGTCAGACACTTGCTTTGCTGCCCTCATAATATGGTTTAATTATGATGACTGAACTAACGGGCTCACATCATAGACTTTTACAGGTTGACCCTGTGTCATCCTGATGTATCATTTTGCACCAGTTCAGTGCTGTAAATCAATTTAAGATCTCCAGCAGGTTGAAAAGGCTGGTAATGATGCTTTCTCTGCAGTCTCTGGGGACTCCACATTATACACAACTTACATTATTTATAAAGCTGAGATGATGCCTCCATTAGGCTTGTAAGACTACTCGAATGAGCTTTTATTTTACACACACAACTTGGGCTTCACAGAGCAGAACGCTGGCTGTATGTAATATGCAGTGCATTTATGCTTCAATTTAAAAACACAAAAGTCACAACCCCTTCATTTTTAGAACTTAAATCTTTATACCAAACAAAGAAACTCATAATTTAATCTGAATAATTTCCCAGCATTCAGAAACACAAGTAGCACTTCTATTAACCTTTGTATTGCTTTTCTTTATGTTCAGCTCTTTACTTTGTGTTCAAACTACAGAGGAAAAGTAAACACTAAACTCATCAGCTTTCAAACATTTGATTTGATAGTTAATATTTATACAGAAACAGAACAATCTTCATGTATTCAGTTACTTTTCTCAAATGTATTGGATCATCACATCTTCAAGGGTACACAAAAAGGCAACTTAAACAGGACAGAGAAGGAAAAAATATATTTGATTACATACCCAATGGTTGATGGGGTCAAAACTGAAACAAGGACAAATCCCTACCCTTAGGGTAACCTGATCACGCCTTGAACTGATCTTCTCTGTTAGCTGTGGAAGGCTTCTGGATTACCCAAGTCAAGGGAAATTTCTCTCAAGTGCCTACTTACAGTCTGAAGTAAATTGAAAGATTTCATCCCTAAAACCAGAGCAAGAACTTCAAAAAGGGCTTAGATGCTTTCCATTTTCATACCTATGCTCTTCCAGTCACTGTAAAGAAGCAAGCACGCAAAACTTACACTGAAATCCAGTGAGAACATCTAAAAAGCTTCATAGCACTCCTCTCTGGTTCAATGGGAAAATAAAATGAGTATTAATTAACTGCAACTAACAAACTCATCTCCCATAATTCAGCAGAGTAATTACTGACAAGCAAAATAAAAAAAATTAAGTTAACGTTAACACCTCGGGTTCCCTCACATGATTTGCTCCTATTGTTTGACAGGATGAGGTGCAGCCAGTGAGCCACATGAAGACTCCCAGAATTAGAGAGACAGGTCTGCCAAGAAAAGTGGTCTCTGTGGGCTGGGTTAGCTTCAGATTTTAGTCTTATTCTTGAGTGCTGCTTAAAATCACACATAACTATCGGGGGGGAAAAAATAAAGTTTTCTCTTTTTGACTTTTCCCTCTGAGTGCAAAAGAGATTTGAACTATCTGCTATGACACATTTGAAATAAAGCTTTTTTCCTAAGCATGTTAGTTTCAAGATGCCGTATCTTTAACACTGACATTCATTAAACGCTGACATGTTTCACGCAATGATCTTTTCCATTTGCCTGTATCTGAAACACTTTTACTCCTCCCCACCTGGATCTAATAACTTCTCCTTCCTACAGTAAAACTGTTGCTTTTTTTTTTTTTTTTTTTTTTTACATACAGCAAGCATATTTTTTTCCTAAAACACACCAAAATAATGATTTTTTTTTTTTTTGCAATATACTCCAAAAATAAACTCCAACCATTCAGGTACCGTGAAAGTAAACTGTAAGGTCAGACTACGTATCTTCTTCAGATTGATCTACTAACAAAAGAGCAAACACAGCAACCTTTCCTCGGTCAGAACTCCCACTGACTTCAGTTTATATTAAAAAAAAAAAAAAAAAAAAAAAAAAAAGCCAGGATTTGGCCCAGATCCTTTTGAATGCATGACTGAATATTTCCACACCAGTAAATTTTAATAAGCTTTCAAGATCTATATTCAGGATAAGATTATTTGGCTGTGGAGCCCGAGTATATGAAGAAACTACATCGGGGAGGGGAAAAATCTCATGCAACCAAACCTTCTAACAGGGAGGAGAAAAAAAAAAAATGTAAGTGAACTTTCCTTGACCTCTAAGCACAGATTTGTCATTAAAAAAAAAAAAAAAAAAAAAATGAAAAAGAAACGAGGAGGGGAAGGAGGGCTGCGGAAAGGAGGGGGGGGGGGGGGGTGAGGGGGGTGAGAAATGAAATTAAACGGACAGGGCTGCGGATGGGCCGAGGGAGGAGACGAAGGGCTTTTCCCCACAAAAACAAAGGAGGGCACTTGCCCCGGCCGGCCGGGGCTCCGCCGCGTCCCCCCGCGGGGCGCACAATGGGGCCGGGGCCGGGGCCGGGCGGCGTTGGCGGCGCAGCCCCGCGGCCCCGGCAGAAGCTCCGCCGAGGCGGCGGGCGGCTTCCCGGCGGGGGGGGAAGAAGGGCTCTCCCTCCCGCCGGGCCCGACGCGGCACCTACCCCACAAACTTCGAGCCGGGAGACGGCCGGCGGGGAAGCGGCCCCGGGTCTCCCCGGAGCTGCCGCAGGGACGCCATCATGCCGGGGTGGAGAAGAGAGGAGAGGCGAGCCGCGCTCCCCCCCCCCCCCACCGCCCCCCCCCGCGGCGCGGAGCCCCCGGGACCCTTACCCCGGAGCCGGAGGACCAGCGGGAGGAGCGGGGTGAGGAGGGGGGAAGAGGCGGGAGGTTCGGCGGGGAGAGAAGGGAGGGGGGAACGCAGAGTTGTTACCGGCTGCCGGGCGGGGAGGGGCGCTGAGGGAGAGGTGGGGGGGGGGTGTGGTGTGCGGGCGGCGCGGGGCTCCGCGCGGGCAGCCCCCGCGCTCGCGCAGCCTGCGCGCCCGGATGCGAGCTCGCGGTGCGGCTGGCGTCAGCGCAGGCGGGGCCGGCACGCGAGCGCGCGCGCGCCCGCGCACCCCCCCCCCCCCCCCCCCCCCCCCCCCCCCAAAAACCCTCCCCCCCCCCTCACTCCCGCACCGGCCCGCCAAGGGATCCTCTCCAAACTCCCGCCGCCGCGGCCCTCGCTAGGAGCGCTGCGCCCTGCTGTCCGTCTGTCCCGGTGTCCGTCTGTCCCGGTGTCAGGAGCCGCCCAGCCCCCGCCGCCTATTAGGTCGGCGGCCCTGCGGGGCCGGCGGAGGTTTAGCGGGCGCTTGCGGGGGGCTGCGAGGGGAGCTCTGACCGCCGCGAGGCCGGCAAATGAAAGTTACTGCCCGTAGCAGCCTGATTGGACCGGGTTTCGTCCTGCTCACAGGTGGCTCAGCCCCTGACTTACTCCGTTCTTAAATCCTGAGGCAATTTCTGGAATACCTCCCAGCAGCGGCCCGCTCTGGGTCCCCGGGCGGGAGCCCACCCCGGCCCTCGGTGCTGCTGCAGTTCCTCCTGATTTCTGCAGGTCAGCCTCTTAAAGGGCGGGAGGCCATGGGAGGGACAGTGTCCTCACCCCCGTGGCCTTCTGAAATGAACTCTGAACCTGCAAGCGTCCGCTCGACAGTGGACCCAGCTGGAGCCCACTGGAGGAACGGGCAGCCCCTCTCGCCTGCTGTCTTGGCAGGAATCCTTACAGCGCCGAGGTGAGCGCAGCGCAAGGAGGATCGAACTGAAGCTGGTTCTTTAACCACGTACTTTGGCTTTTACCCAGTCGCCGTTCCTGGAAAGAGAGATGAAGCAACAAGTGCAAGATGTTTCTACAGAGCAAAATACTGCGATCCACCTATACGGGTGTAGTGACATCTCTGTGCTTACACCAGTAAGTTAAGTGGTCACGTGTCTGTGAAGTTCTAGGAATGGTGTTAACCTCATTCTACAACCCTGCAAAGTGAAACCCAAAGTTAAAACCCAGAGAAGCTAAGGCCCTGAGAGTTTTACCAGATGAACAGTGGTCCCAGACTTACCCACCTGCCCACCCAGCTGCATTTCGAGTCTGAAGGGACAGGGCCAGAATGGCTCGCCCAGGGTCACAGAAGGAGCATGACAACAGCAGTGAGAAATTCCCAGTTTTATGGCTGTGAGGTTATCGGCACTTCTTTCTAACTTCTTAATCTAAATTTCATCCATTTCCTTGTCACATAAATACTACATAAATTGCAAACAAGTAAGTTAAATAGCACGCTACAACAGAAGCATAGTGAGGAACTCCTGCACAGAATGATGCCTTAATATCGACATGGGAAGCCTGGGAGAAAATTAGTATTTTACTGCTTAGATTTTGAACCTTAAGTGATTCAAGATGAGTGAACTTTGGTAATCAGCTTTAACTTGTATTTTGTGGTTGTACTGTACGCAATTACGGTTAGCAAGCAAACTGTTCTTTTTACGTGCAAGCATGCATGGATACAGTGCAGCACTGGGTCGCAGATACAACTGGTAAAGGTTTATCTCAAGACAAACTAAAATGTCTTTACATTTTGTCAGTGTACTGAAGAGACTTGCAAGCGAGTTACAGAAGAAACATGAGACTGCTACTGGGTTTTGTACTGTGGTAGTGCTTAAAATCAGGGCCAAGTGTCCTGGATCAAGAGTGGTGGATGCAGCAGTAGTATCTGCCCCGAGAGCTCAGCAGTCTCGGTGGTCCAGTCTCACACAGGGAAATATGTGGAAAAGGCCTTACGCGTGCCTGAGGTCTGCTCTGCTCTGCTCTGCAGGCTGACTTGGCAGGGCCGGGGCGGGCAGCAAGCTCCATCCGCTGGATCCTTGTTGCTCGAGTATCTATTCAGGGCGTGATTCACACTAAACAGATATGACAAGAAGATAATTAGGGAAGCACTGCAGTTTGTCAGATGTCTTGTTAGAACCATGTTTTTACTGCTTTTGTTGTTAGGGTCTACTGGTTGGTTCGCTTCAGCACGAGAGAATTAAATTATTTTCTACTTACACTGAGGCTTGGGGAGGCACACAATATGCTCCTTTACCTAGAAAAGGCTATAAAACAGCCTAGTATGGCCTTTTGCTGATGTTTAATAACCAGAACAGTTGCTCTGGAGAGAGCTGTTTAGAACTGCCCTCAGACAGATCAGTTGTGTCAGACCAGAGGGCAAGCAGAAACAGTGTGCCATGGTCAGATCTGCCAGGAGGCTTCCCTGGCTGGGCTGTTTTGGTACACAGCCAAGTCAAAACTTTAAGTCTGCTGCCTGCTTTAGGACATTCAGCTCATAGCTAACTGCCCAATTCTATTACACTGTGTATGAGTAGTATCAGCAGCAGCTTACTTGTACATTCACCACTTCTAACTCCATTGGCTTCTTTTAATATACCCTAGTTAAACATCATTAGCATCTGCCTAGCTTTTCTGAATAACATGAGGAAACCGAAAAAAGGAGAGCAGAGGGGTACGTACACCTGGGTATCTAGCTGGATGCTACACACCTGGAAGTGTTCCTCCTCTGCATTGGGCTGAATAACTGTGCTATCTCAAGAGGTGACAGAACTTTTTTTTCTCTTTTTACTTTGAAACTGCATGATCATTCAGACTGGTGCAAGGAAAACAGGCCGTGAGGCTGGAGCAATGGAGAAAAAGAAGAACCATCCCTTCTGTAAACAGTCTGAGTTTTCATCAGATTAGGTGTATAATCCAATGCCACCAGCAGTCATAAAGCCTGTGAACCTGAATTTTAATGGAGTTGGGGCACACAGATAAACTTCTAATAAGATTCTCAAAGGAAACTTTAATCTGAGACATTTTTTAACATTTCACCAAGCACCTGCCTAATCACCTTCAAAATTTGTGTCTCAGAAGCCGCTTAATCAGAAAGCAGAATGCTCAAAGATACTCATTATGCTGCATAATTTATACTATGATGTTATGTAACCAATATTTAAGAAACACTACTACTAATACTGCTACTATTAGCTTTCAGTCTTCCTCTAAAATTCATAGTTTATATGCAGGTTACGATTTAGTATTTCTTGTTAATCTCAGCCAGGCATCATCTAGTCAATTCAAGAGTTTCCAGGGATAGAAAGTGCCTTCTGGAGACAGTTTAGCTCCAAACTCTGTAACTTTGCTTCACCTTTATGTACACCAGGTTCATGCCAGAAAGTAGAGTTTCATGGGTAATTAAATTGTATCAAACACATAACTTATTATTTACATTAAAATCACAGGAGTCATTTTCTTTTTCCCCATTACAGAGTTGCCCTAGCATGGGAAAATACCAACAGTATTTTCGTAGAGTAGAGGCAGTTCTGTCAAGAAGAATAGCTTTCTAAGGATATTTGATTTCATTATTTCCTTCTTTCCTGGTCTGGCTGGTAAAATTTAGCAAACTCTGTGCTTCATGGCTTGTCTGCTTCTTCTTTGAACAGGGGAAAAGCCTCCCACCTCAGCATTATTAAAGTAGGATACGCAGACTGTTTAGCAACTACACAGATCTGTTTGAGAAAGATGCCTCAGGCAGAAGACAGCATGTGGGAGAAAGTAAGGAGTATCTTTAGGAGGTCACCGTAACTGCACAGAGCTGTGTATGGTTTTCCAAACCCATCTGGATACAAGGACCTGTCTAGCCACAGTGGCACAGAATTCACAGCTGATTTCCGCTGTCGAGAAAGGCACTTGGGGTTGAGCTAGTTTGAATACTTCAGTCCTGCACCGCAGTGGAAGGGGCTGGCTGAGCTGTGGCCTCCAGAGGCAAACTGAACGAGGCCGAGCTGCTCACCCGACACCCCGTCCCCATTAAAGAGGGCCCAGGGGCTCTGCTGGCAGCTGGGGTGAAGGGCCTGCGGGGCTGCTCTCCTTCCCCTCCACCTCCCTCCCTTCGAGCTCCCCTGCTCCCCAGCAGCAGCCTCAGCAGCACCACACACCTGCCCAAGGCTGACCGAGTGGGGCTAGAACACTTTAATGGGGACACAGAATTTTTGGGGGTGTGGGGGGGTGGTACCTTGAGCTGTTTACAGAGGCTGGTGCTTGGGGGAACTGTTCTGGTTCCATACTTCCAAAAGTGGTTTTGGCATCCCCCAGTGGAAGCCAAAGTAAGCTGTTTTATGCCAGAAGCTGATCTGTCCTCGTCCTTGAGTGCCAAGATTCAGTTTTCCCTCACTGAAGAGAAGCTTTGAGCTGGCACTGTATAGGTCACACAAACAAAGAGGAACTAAGTTCTGAAAGGCTTTGAAGACAGACAATGTGACATGAGGGTTCTCTATATTCCCGCTTTGGTGCATCCAGCCATTTTCTAGAATGAACCCTTCATGAGTTTGTCTCTCTAGAGTCAAAGGTCTACTTGGGACCTGCCTCAGTTTCCTGACTCACTCTCATATGCAACAGAACAAAGAACCCATTTCACCCTTAGAAGTTCTTCCTAAACTGGCCCACCATGATTAAGATTATATAGACTAAATGGAGCTGATCATTTTACAAGGTTATTACATGTATTTCCCTCTGTTACATTAACTAAGGCTTCTATCATAAATCTATCTGCAGATATCAGAAAGGTCTTTCATCACACTGAGCAGTCATTCATCTTTTCCACCCTTGAGATGATGGGACTGAGACAAAAATCCATTATTTTCCTGAGATTAATGTACCCAGCGAAAGCTGACAAAATCCTTATTAAAAATTATGAATCCAAAAGCTTTGGGCCAAAACAAAGTACTAAGCAGGGCACTCCCTTATCTCCTTTTACTGGTTGTTTCCTCTATAGACTCTGATGTAAGGACTTTGCTCCAGCAATATTACATTGGTAGTAAAGAACTCTGTTTGCACTCTGTTCTGGTGGCTAATCACATGCTGCTACGAAGCACAGTATTCCTGCCCGCTGTACCACACCAGTATTGTACTTTCTAGAGAATGATACTCTCCCTTTGGATCTTGCCTGCATCCATGTAGAAGCTTTTGAAGGTGGTTTCACTTTCTCCTGGCTATCACCTCAGTAAGGGATAATGGACTCCATGTAACCAAAGATTATTTGTTATTTTAAAATTAAAGTTCTCTTCAGTCACTCGGCCTAAAAGATTTACATAACTGGAACAACCTAGCTCTATTACTGGTTTCTTGGAAGACACTGCTAAGATTAATCTTATCTCCCATTTTAATTACTGTTTTCAAGTTCTTACAGTCCTTGTCCCAGTTGCATCTTGTTGCGAAAACCACCAGGGAATGAACTATTAAAATTTATTCAGACAGGTGGCAGATACAAAATTAACACTAATAACTCGAGGAAAAAAGAAATCAAAGGTGGTTTGGCGATCCTGAGCTCCTGCTACGTGGTCACTCGGCTACAACCGGCACGCTAATGACTGGTGCCGTGCAAGCAGCCGTGTGTCACGGCTTGCCAGGCAGGGCTGGGGAGTTGTCACGGCCGGGCAGCTGCACTGGCATCCACGGGCTAACGAGGCTTTGGCGTAGGACTGAACTGCGGCGATGGATGAAGGCTGGGCAAACCATGGCAACTGTCTGGATACAGGGCTCTGTCTTCTTTATACCCAAAGAGGAGACAGCTATATTACACCACTGGAGGACTAACAAAATCACAAGTATTGCATCTAAATGCATCCTTTACTTCCACGTTCTGTTGATAGTTTGTGATAAAATACTCAACCCATTTTATATAATGATTAAAAACATAAAAAGGTACCACGCCTTATTTTTATTCCCCATAGAAATGGCACTTATCTTCGGTAATTTAGAAACCTCTTTTCAATTTTTCTAAACCGGTGCAAGTCTACATCGCGTTGCCCGAGTTCAGTGTCACTCTTGGCTGCAGAAGTCAATAGCAAAACAGTCCCACCCTTCCTCCTCCACAACGGCTGCTCATCCCTAACCCCATGTCACCCACCCCCTTTGTGCTGGCACAGTTGTTGGTGCAGCTGCGAACTGAACAGGCCTAGGGAACTGATCTGGCTGGGGAAAACAAATGTTTCAGGGGCCAAGCTCATTTTTAATTTGGATCAGTTCCCTGATCTGGTTCATTGAACGGTTGTCCAAATCCTTGTGCTGATCTCGTGCAGGGGCAGGACTGAGGTGGGAGAAAGGGCGAAACTTCAGTTTTTGATAGAGTTGTTGGCTTCAGCCAGTTTAAAGGGGTTATGAAACTGTGGTAGACTTAGAGAGCTTTTTTTTTAAACATGGAAAAATACCTCTATTTTGAGCACGATGGCAAACATGGTTTTAGAAGGACTATACTAAGCCTAGGAGCAAGGCTCGCTGGTGAATAACAGAAGATGAGGAGAAAGTATGATAGGACTGAGGAATTCAGTGAGCTGGTGTGATTAGTGCATATTAGAAAAGGCAGCTGTTGGACACTCCATTATATGGTAAAAAGCAAAAAATCTGTTGCCCTTCTGCTGTTCATGAACCAACACAGGCCAAAGAATGACAAGGGTCCCCCCCGCAATTATTAATTGACTCTTCAAAAGGCAGAATTGTGCTCAGCTGGCTTAAAGAAGCTGATACCTGGGCAACAGCTATGTCTGCATTCCCATGTTTTTTTCTTTCCTGTATTCTCTAATTCCAGACTTTTCCTTTGCTCTTTGCTTAAGGTGTGGAAGAAACTGAACTCTGGAGAGTAAGTAAATCAGCATTTAATTAGGCATCCCAAGGCAATGCATTCTTAGTGAGTTCTCAATAATAGACAACCCTGACAATAAATGCACATGTATTGTTTTAGTTTTCAGTTGCACTTTCAGGAGGAAATTACCTGTGCGTTTCAAACATCCTGGCAGTCACACAAAGTGTTGAAAAAGGTTGCCCACGTGGCAAGAGAATTTAGACCAATTTTAAACTCCACTATTTTCTTGCTTGACCAGAAATAGCCAAATTTTTGACAAGCAAGTTTGAGCAGCTTTAAAAGCAACCCCGTCTATACTTCATACACTATTGCACAAACCGCATCTGTAAATCTTCACTGTAAATAAAAATTGAAAAAAAAAATTTAAGTTAAACACTTATGAGTTGCAACCGATCCAAATTAGCGTTGCTGGTATAATCTTAGTTAAGTATTCACTTTGGGTGCATCCTGGTACCTGTCTTTAATGGCATGCTCGTGTATGTTCCTTCCTAAAGACCCCTGTCTCATCCAGTGAACAGAACAAATAGTGGTCAAACAATGGAGAGTGATTTTGTTTTCTCCCCAGGTTCACGCTGCAGCTAGCCATTATGAAAACTGTTTTTGAAATATTTAGTTGCAAGACTGAGACTGGCTAACAGCTCAAGTCTCATCTCTTGACACAAAATTCATCTTTTCTTTCCCTGCCAAATTTCATCTCTCTTCCTCAGTGGACAGGAGCACTAGAGCCTCTCAAAAAAAAAGGTCTCTAATATTGTCAGCCTTGGTGAATCAATTTGTTATTCTTTATCCTTTTTCAGAAATACTTGAATTGTTTTCCTGACATTTTCAACACATATTCTGTCTGAAGCACACACTGAGGACAATTAATGTTTGATGAAATTCTAAACACGTAAAATCAATATAGTTTCAATGTAGGAAGTACTGAGCAACCTGAATTACAAGTGATGATCTCAGTTCACTAATAATATAGTTTAAAGGACCAAAGCATGCTGTGCATATCAAGAGATTCTGCTGTTGTTGGAGGTGTCAGAGAGCAGGGAAAGGACTACATGACTTACCAACACTTAGGAAAATAGTTTTCTAAATACCACAGTCAATGTCTCTTTAAAATGGGGGAGACAAAAAAAAAAAAAAAAAAAAAAGGGCAAAATGAAGACACCCATTTGCCTCTCCAGACAATTAGGTATAAAGTAGTTTTCAGTGTAAAGCATTTTATCTGGACATCTAAAAGTATCATCTTTATGGACAGGGATGAAATGCTGAGTATGGACATCACCACAGAAGGCCCCCTGAGAACCACAGAGAGCAAGAGATAGCAATGCAGCCTTACTCTCGCTGAAAAGCTGCGATACGAAAGCGCCCTTACAGGCGACGCACAGTTGGTCCAGCTTCTGCAAAGCCCAGTCACACAGTAGGTGAACCTACAGCTTGGGGAACCCTGCAGCTCCCCCACCCTGCTCATGTGCCTTCAGCACCTCGAAGACAGCACTGACAGACTGTATCACCCTGGTTAAGCAAAGCATACACTTGTCAGAGAGCGACCAGATGGAGGATTATAACAATTTATGGCCTGCAGTTGGAGAGGCTTGCACTGTGATCTCATCAAATCTTGAACAAAATAGGTCAAGCTTGGTCAGTGTTCAGATGAGATACACTCTAGGGAAAACACAGACACTGTAAGAAACAGTTTAAGATTCGGATTTAGGATTCAGCTGACAAAACTGCTAAGGCACCGTCCCAAGTTTAGGCCAGATTCCCAGATGTTCGAGGTACCCAAAACAAGTCCCTGCTCTGTCATGCAGAAGGGCGACTGTACTGCTGGAACCATATTTCTCATTTTTCAGATGAGAAATGAAATTACAGTCTTGCCTTGTGATTAATTAAATAAATCATTCTTGTCTTTGCTTGTGGACATGGCATTTTCAGAGGCAACATAAATGGAGAAAGGGAGCTTGTTTGGTTCCTATGACCCTGGTACTGCCTGCTAGCCCTCTCTCTACAATATCCCATTTTAAAGCTTTTCAATACCAGGGCACCAAAATCAAGAAATGTAAATTCCTTTAAGACTGCAGACATCATGAGAACTTTCTAGCAAGACATATGCAAAATAAAGCAAATTATATAATCTGTTGCTTTACAGATACATTCCTTTTCCTTTACACTCACATTTCCTATCCAGTCACAT
The DNA here is from genome assembly GCF_018691265.1 of Tyto alba. Classification (NCBI taxonomy): domain Eukaryota; kingdom Metazoa; phylum Chordata; class Aves; order Strigiformes; family Tytonidae; genus Tyto; species Tyto alba. The sequence goes on from NW_024881297.1 coordinate 10,417,927, forward strand.
TCCCACCCTCTTCCTCAACTCATTTCCCAAGACACTGTTCTAATGTGGTTTCATACTTATGTTGATTTTAAGCTCATTGGTTCAAATCCTGTGTATTTCTTTGCCTGAAAAGCAGTATGCATGTAGAACTTTACATGTAACTATCATGCTCCAAAAAACCATGCAAAATCTTATCTCCGAATACTTAAAGACAATGACAATGATACTTCTTGGGAAATTAGGTAGTCAGAATGTAACTAATCAAACTGAAATTTAGCCAAAATTACACCACTGGCTCAAGAGGAATGTACTTGTTATTGCAAGTGGTCAGGATGCTGCTCTCCTATCTCTCTCACAGTGTAACACCTCCTGCATGCTGTGTGGTGCAGTATGCTGCAGAGTGAACCCTAAGGCCAAAATTAATTTATAAACATCGCATTCTCTCTCTGATTGTATCACTCAGATGTATCAGCCTATCAGTCTACAAAAGAACTAATTTCTAGATTTTTTTTATGCTGAAAAGCATCCACATATTATGTGCTCTGTTTTGATTTTTGCTTTTCTTTGCCTTATGGTCATTCATCTTTGACAAAAGTGAATCAGAGAAGCAATGCCTGCCTTATCATTGATTTGTGGTGTATAATCATGTTAAAGACAGATCACTGGTCTCCTCCTTACTACAGTGCCATTTTTAACAGACAATTATCCCTGCATGGTGCAGTTGTCATGATCTAGTGATTGTAAATGCTTGTTATCAGTGCGGAGCCGGCTAAATGCTGTGTGTTTCTCTTTAAAGCTGATTTGATTTTCCAGAGCTGTCTGTCATCCTTGAAGTTTTCTCCAGTGCAGCTCAGTTCTCAATCTACACACATGTGAAGACCTTTTGAGGTGAAGCATTGGGGGGCAGAATCTGTGTACTGCTCCCACCTACTCCAGGCAAGGACTACAGTCCAGAAAAAAGAAGAGCGGTGTGTCTACACTGGGAAATGTCCAGCCAGTGTGCTGTGTTGAAAGGAAGCCCTACTAACAGCCGTGACAATGTGCAAATGCCAAAATAAAAGGATTGGGGTGGGGGGGTTGAATATAGTGGCATTGTTTACAAAAAGGAAATGTACCAAAACACTCTAGTTGGTTTTAAAATTAGCTGGAGAAGATGCAAAGAGGTCTAAGTCTTAATGGTTCTACAATATGCCATTAATTAGCTCTATGATTAATAACTGGGAACAAAATAAGGAGTGATAGTCCAGGTCAGCCAGTGGTTTGCCAAGCCCTTGTCTCATCTTTCCTACTGGGATGTATGTGATGATTTTTGATTGTGTCTGCAGTATCTTTTAATAGTAATCAGGACCGGAATTGCATTGTGTTATACACCGTACAAACATACACCAAAATACTGCATTTGCTCTTTGATCCTGTAAAGCATGGGAAGAGCAGCTCCTCCCGAGCTGGTATTTGTGCAGTTCCTTCTGGTGGGTTTGCACGTCTTCATTTTTTCTCTTCCAACCATCTCCCTGTCTCCTGCTGTCCTAACCCAATAAGCCCCACATTTGTTACTCCTCTGCCTCTTTCTGCAGCTTACATTGTGCCTATGCTCCAATTATTTTTCTCCTCCGTGTATTTACATCCCTGGGCTCACTCCTAACATCTTGTTCTTTCTCTCCCTCCTTCCCACATGATGAAGATCTCATTCACTGTTTCAAAAGAATATCTTATTTGCCCCATTTACATTTTAAATTTGTAAAAAACTGAAAACGCAATGGCTTTGAGCTCCCCATTCCTCCATTGAACAAGGAAAATGTGACCTTAATCTATCAATACCCTGCCTGTGTGTTGAGAGTACCCAAGGACCCAAAATACCTGTTGGGGGATGCCTGCTCTGCTCTGGTGGATCTTGCCAGAAGCAGATAACTGTGCGAAACAGAAATGGCCGAAAGTAGCCTTAAGTCTGTTAGTTAGTAAACCCCACTGCTCCTGAGAGCAGAGGTCTGGTCCCTTATAGAACTTCAATAGCATGCATGTCAAGAGGCAAAGAACATTATCCTCTGCGGGTTTTTTTTCTGCAAGTTAATTATTTCTTCTTATAGCGATACACTTATATACAGCTTAGTTAAAAAAGATTTCTGGAAGCCTTGAATATTGTATCACTCCCAAATGCCTTACTCCTCCTTAAAATCCATCAGTCTTCCTCAGACCCCATAGGATCTGTACTTTGAGGATTCCTGGACCTGTTTCACATTTCTATATCCGGAGCAATTGCACAGACCCTCAATTCAGTTTAACATATGTCATAAGCAGTCAGTCAACACTGAGAAACCGCTCTGAAACACTATCAGTTTGCTGAGAAGACTGTTGCAAACAGCTCCCACAGTGCCATGCTACCCAGAATTCGTTTGTATTCTTGCTAGGATTTGCCATTTGAGTGTGTCTTGGAGGGGGGGTGTGCTTTTTTTCCTTTTCAAACTCATCAGCCCGGTGGCTACCAACACCACAAATGCTGCAGGAAGGATATTAGAAGCACTGTAAGTTACTACATCGCTGGGGATCTGGCAAATGTTAGATCAGTGTCCTTACATTAATAAAATGGATGGCTAAACATCACGAACCTAGACCACTCCACCAACATATATTATCAAGGTATACAAGCTATCAAGAAGAAAGTACCCTGCAGGTATGCAGGTGTTGCTTATGCAGGGGTGGGGCACAGCTCAGCAACAACATTTAGAAAAGGAGGCCAAGGCTTTTAAAGGGACCATGCTCCTCTTATCAGTAAAACAGCAAAACCCATTAGTTAATAAGTCCTCTTTTTTTTTGTTTTTATTATTTATTTTTTTCTTCTCTCCATTGAAGGGCTTGCCACACGTAGGAATGCTGTAGTTCTCTTCACATTGTTAGTCTTTATTTCATTCATGATAAGTACTTGAATCATCAGGTACACATTTAGGAAGCAGTGGGTACCCAGGAGGACTTCAGCGCTTTCACCAGGCTGGGCCAGAGGAGGGTGCATTACAGAGCTTTCTTCCCATCCCTGTATAGATGAGCACTGTGTTCCCCCCACTCACATTTTATTAACAGCTAGAACAAATGTCAGCTTAATTCTCGCCTATTGGTCACGCATACAGAGGCATACATGGAGCAGACACCTTGATGACAGAACTTTCTTCCTCTTTATTGTAGAGAAAGTAGTATTAGCCTTCTAGCCAACATGTAACTTGTAACATGTATGAAAGTAGACTCAGTTATGCACTGTTACCAGCATCTCTTGTGAATGCAGAGCCTTGCTTTCATCAAGACAGACATGATAAAATCTTTCCTCTTTCTTCAACAACATGACTAATAAATGTAGAAATTCCCTTCTTCTCTCTCCCTTTGCCAGTATCTGTCTTATCTCTGGTTCTTCCTTAGACATAATTTCAAACATGAAAGACATGTCTATGCTATGAACAGGCAACCTTAATTCTGGCATGAGATCCATGGCACATTGCCGTTTAGTGCTAGAGAGCTGAAGCTTAAGATCTGGCATCTACAAAACATGGTAACTGGAATTTCTGCTGCTGACTCCCTGTTCGCCTAGTGAGATACTGTGCCTGGGGCTAGCACGCTCTATCTTGTGAAGGCAATGTCAGGCTCCACTTTAGATTTCTTTCCAAAGCAGGTGTGCAGCTGAAAAAATGTGGCAAGCATTTATGAAATGGGTTTGCCATTAAACACTATATCCAACAATTAAGGGGGACCATCCTGAAGCCTTCCTGGAACTTTGGCAGCATTTCCGAAAGATCATCTGTAAATTACTAGAGATGGGTATTACATGTATGCTGTAGGCAATAAATAAGGGTGATTTTAAGGGGCAGTGTATTGACAAAGTAACACGTCTAAGAATAGAATACAACCACTGGCGTAAGCAGTAGAAACACACTAATAAAACTGAGGAGGACTGAGGGAGTGTCTTGAAAGTATATCTAATAGCAAAAATACTTGTTTAAAGAACAAAGTCCAAAGAATGCAAAAGGCTCCAACCGTACTAAACCCACTCAGTTAAATTGGGAGTTTATTGTATCCAAATATCACAGTAACCATCCCCTAACTTGAGCACCCAGAATACTCCCAGACTCCTGGATGTGCATCCCAGCTACCTTACAGCCTCAGATCAGAGTGAGACATGTGCATTCATAAGGCGCTCACTTTGTCTTTCACTACAGGGAGTGAAACACAGGCACGTTAGCTGAGGGGGGACCATGGCATGCTTCGCCCAGGTCCCTGGTCAAGAAGGCTGAGAGACCAAGAGTGCGATTGTCATTCAAGCCATTTTTACCTTAGCAACTTTTATTTAGTGTTTGTTCAACACCACATGACAGCTTTCTATCAAGGGAATATTTAAAAGTGAAGCTAACTAAAGTCAGTGTTTCTTAAGACCTGACTAATTCAGTGGCAATCAATGGGAATTGTTCCAGTGACTTTTATAGAGATCAGATCCTTTAGAATTGCTGGATATCTCAACTTCAGAGCTATGCTGTCTTTTTTCAAGATAGCTTAGAGCTTTCTCCTGGGTGAAATTTTTCATTTCAAAAATAGTAAATAATTTGGTTTTGTGTATTGATGACCCAAACAAAAATAATCATACTCCCTGAATTATAAAATATAGCAGTCTACTCGTATTTCGCCCTCAGATCAGAATTTTGAAAGAGCATGCATTTTTTTTTTCTTCTACTGAGACCATACATTTTTCCTATGACTTTTAATTTCCAGAGCAAGTGGCTACAAGGAAAAAAAAATCCACTTGTGCTGCCTTCTGTGCAAACACTAAACCTTTGTCCGTATGGAGGAAAACCTGCAGGCAGAATTACTAAGTAGCAGAAATAAAACAGCTATTTCCAAAACCAGCCATGAACACCACAATACTGTGTGTTGTGACACAAGTCACAGAAACATAGAATCATAGAATGGTTTGAATGGGAAGGGACCTTTAAAGGTCATGTAGTCCAACCCCCCTGCCACAGGCAGGGCCCCCTTCCCCCAGCCCAGGGTGCTCCCAGCCCCGTCCAACCTGGCCTTGAACCCTTCCAGGGAGGGGGCAGCCACAGCTGCTCTGGGCACCCTGGGCCAGTGTTTCATCACCCTCATCGTAAAAAATGTCTTCCTTATATCTAGCCTGAATCTACTCTCTTTTAGTTTAAAAGCATTACCCCTTAGCCTATTGCTACAGGCCCTACTAAAAAGTCTGTCCCCAGTCATGATCATGGGCCAATACTGAGATTCTCCAGTGGAGAATCTGGTATTTCTGTACCATGTGAGGGAAGATTTAGGACATACGTTACACAGATAGGTGTTTTTCTCAAGGCATAATTCATTTCTATGAAATAATACCAAGGAGAACAGTAGTGTTGGTAACATTCTTACTCTGAATAGGTTATGACTTCTCCTTTGCAATTCTTTTCCGAACCTGAATCAATTCCTTTCCACATGGATTCCCCTTCCCTACTCCCAGTCAATTAGATCACTTGCTGGGAGACTGTCCTTAAATGACAGATTCATTTGGCGTTGGACAACATGTGCAGGGGGCAATCTTTTGTAGGTATATCTAAACAACATATTGTCCTCCAAGCTGATCTGAAGCCCTTCAGCTTCATTAGCATGGTGCCAAGCTGAAACTAGTAAGAACTGCTAAAAGTGCCAAGTTAGGGCAGCTATATAATTTTGTTGGCTGGTTGACAGCAAAAAGGCATATGCCTGCAATGTACCATGCCATGTTTGAAGCCCTCTCATTGAAGGCCAGGTGCTTGTTCTTTTTCAACATCCACTGATGTTTGAAAAAAGTGGAAAGACTCCCACTAAACTCAGAGGGATGCCAGAAGAGGCTTTAAGACTTCTGAATGACCTTCACTAACCTAGAATCTTTTAAAATACACTTTAAAAAATTAAAACTAATGTTCTCCTTTATGGGAAAGGCAGTTGTCCAAGCTAAATGAGGTCAGTTTAGAGTTTAAAAATAGCTCTTAAAACTGCATGGTTACCCAGCCCACCTCAAATTTTAAAGCATTAGGCAACCACGTTATCCTACCACGAATGACCACTAGCTAATGCCAACTGACTATAAAGCAGCACTTTATTTTGTACTATCTGTTTATATTATACAGAGTTCAACTTGTGGTTCTGCCAAACCTGGGGCATAGCAGAGTAGGAATTTGGTAAGAGTTTTAGACAGATCAAAGGGAGGGGAATAAAAGACATGAACATTCAGAATTTGGCCAGTGACAAAAGCAAACTAGGACTTTTTTCTGTTGATTGCATTGCCCTTCTGAGCAGAAATAACAAGATGAAGGTAGAGAAGAAACTGTTTTTGCAAACTCTCATAGATGCAAGATACCATAAAGCCTTGAAATTCTGCTGTCTTGAGACATTTTTAACCTACTGTTGCTTTTCTCCGTGAATTAAGACTACTCCCCTTGCCCAGGAAAAGCAAATACTAGGATCTGAATGCTTTACAACTTTATGCTAGAAGAGGCCACAGATGGGGAAGCAGTTTGATCAATGTGGGAGGGATCAGCCCAAAATAACAGTAAGATATATTATACCATCAAAAAATGGCATGTCTGGAAGGAAAGTTTTGAGCATAAATTAATACTGACCTTAGCCAGAATAACTTGCTCTCTTCAACATCTGCAGCTGTGTAGTTACTAGGGAGTTATCTGGCTTCATACGCTTTTTCACATCTGTCTACTAAATCAAAGATAGAAATACAAAAATCTAGCACAAAGGGACATTATATGGATTTGTGACACTCCCTGAGGGACGTGGGGTCCTTAAACTAACAAAGATGTTACAATTGGACACAGGTATAATATTCTCTTTGTGACAGCTATAATACTGGTCTAACATTGTGCCCATTCCACTGTGCATTGGAAAAACTATATCTGTTTTCCTCTGATGAGCTCTCTGAAACTTCCAAACATGGGTAAACAGAACTACAGTATATGAGACAATAAGTTTGGCATACATGTATGAAACTTCATACTTCTGGGATGAGCAAAATGAATAAACTCAATTCATATTAATTGCCTTACAACACCATGTGTGAGTGAAAGCAACAGTGGGAACATATCAAGAAAGGACAGAGAGAGTCTCAGTTTAGCTCACACAGCATCTTCATCATTATTCATCATTTTCAACATCTCTACTGACTTCCAAAGACTAAACTGTGAAGCCTTAATAGAAATGGGCATGACAGGGTTATTCAACAGGAGTAACAACATTTTTCAGCATGTAGCATGTGAATTAGCGAAATGAGTGGTATGTTGTATTTCCCCTGCCTGCATCATCTCAGGTTATGTTATGGTCCAGTCTAAATGACAAGGTGATGAAATTGCATAGGTGTAACATGCCTTTATTTCAGCAGCACGCATGGCACAAAGTACTAAAATCCCTAAAGTGTAAGTCTTGAATAATATGGTTCTAAATCTTCAGGTGTCAGTGGGATACTCATATGTTATTGCCGCATGCTTGCAAAATACAGGACTTGTTCTTAAATTATGTTCTGAGCTTGTACAAAAAAATTCAACCAAATCAAAATGCAATAGTTTTTGCCCTCATTTTGAACTTCTAATTTATAAAAACTTTGCATATTTGCATTTTTTATATCTTTATAGTATCAAACTACATTTTAGGGTAAAAAAAAACAGGTGAGATTCCAAATGGGCAATGCAAATTTATGCAATTTTAATGTACTAAGAGATTTAAGGACACAAAGCCATAAATACATAACCAAAATTAAACAAACATGTAAGCATCCACAGACATAAACAAAAAAAGTCAACTTCAATTTATAGTCATTAGGCAAGGTGAAGAAATTCTGTGTGATTCCCTCTGGAAAGTCACCAATATAACTTGTACCTTATAGCAACCAAATAACATTTTCATACAGGAAGAAGAATAGAGAAGGGGATTTTAGGCATAAGCTAAACAAAAGTGGTGACATGTTAAAGGTAACAGATATTCCTTATGTGACAGCAAATTATTTTCTATTGAATTTATTTTCTGCTGGATTAGTGTAACACAACAGCTCAGACAAATATTAGCACTAGTGCACAAGAAGGGCTGCAGCAGTAAGGTTGGTTTAGACAATTAAAAAAGGAGCCGCTGCTTTGGCTACTGTCTGATAAACTAGAAGGCCACCACTCAGAAGCAACGGTGGCCTCAGCCATGTGCCAAACATTTAGGTTCAGAGTAATCCTGGCAAACGCTCAGGAGAAAGTTGCTGGGCCCACACTGTAATGTCTGAGTGGACAGTCTAAGGGCACTGGAAAACACAGGCAGGCAAGCACACTGCTGCTGAGAACATATAAAACTTCAATCAGGAAAAGAACACTCTACAGGGCTGTGAAACCACCAGGAGCTGGTAGAAATAGGAACCTGTACACCGCTGCATCCCTGCACCTTACTTGGCAAGCAGTGCTCAGCGCTGCTCCACAGGCATGGCCTTCCAAAAATAAGCCTTTCAATGTACAAAAAGGCTACTGTATAGAGGTGGTGTCCTCAGTTCCACAGAGGAGAGGGAGCGCTTGGCAGCAGCAGTACAGCACAGCTAAATCCTCTAGAGCAGGCGGAGTCTGAGGGAATCTAACAACCAGCATTGTTGAAGGAAATCAGCAAGCTGTTTTGACTGAGGATATGCTTTTTAAATAGCTCTAGTACCATGCAGTTTTATTTTCATCATTATCATTAGTACTGTGGTAATATGAGCCTACCTCTTGATATTTCTTTCTTTACTGAAAAAGTTCTTCTCTTCTTGCTTCTTATAAGGTAGTAGACCTTGCCCAACGATGATCTGTACCGAAAAGCACTTTACAGCATGCTAAAAATCTGCGTACATGGCCAATCTGGCTTAAGCTGATGTTAAGGATGAGGTCTGTTTGCAGAATTAATACTTTGGATTTGGGCTTACTTGGTCCAAGTTTTGACTGACTTATAATAATTCCTTGCATCTCATTTGGTAATATCTATTGCTCCAATTCTCATAAAACACATCTTTAAATTACCCTGAACTCATCTAGTCTGTGATTCGAAGGGTTAATTTGAAAACACACACTTTGAAAACACACTCAACTGATGGAGCAGATTACTTAGAGCAAGCGAACACAGACAGGTGATAACTGCAGAAAAAAAAATTACTAATCTAAAGTGAATTTACATTTTAAAATTTATTTTCTTCCTTGTTTTTCTCGACACTTCTTTTGTTCCTCACAATCACCAAAGCTGCTCTTGCATACATGTATACATATAGCAAATTTCAGTGTCCTGCAGGAATGTCAGCAGAAGCTCAGTTTATTTTCACATCCAAGGATAGGTATGACAGAAAAAAATACCTGCACTTAAAATAGTATTCCTGGCCAATAACATTCAACTAAACCTCAGCACAAAACAAATAACAAAGATCTTTATCAATGTGCATAAAATGTTGTAAAAAAAAATTTCAGTATCAGAGAAAATAAACCAACAAAACACATAACCAGAAAAAGTCTACTGTAGTTGGTCTCATTTTTATGGTGAACTTTTCAGCGTACTGAAGTAAAAAGGTTGTAATGTGGCAAAGTGAGGGGCTTTTTTCCAACCATAAATAGTGAAGTAGTTATCCTAAACACTTGGAAACAAGGCCATGGCTGGTGTGAGGTTTCCCTGAACATCATGTTTGGCAGCAGACTTAGTGTATCCCTGCTTCTGCTCGCACCCTCCGTGTCACCTCTTGTTCTCTCTGACCACAGCCCACCAGGAGGTCACCACAGGTTACAGCCATACAGATATTTCTTTCAGGGGCCTGGCAGTTATCCCCTTCCTCCTCCAACCCCACCACCTCACTCCTACCCTCTGCTGCCTCCTCAGTCATGGCACGACAACTCTTTGTGGGGTAGCTTATCGGGGCTATTTTTAGGGAAAAATGGGATGGTGTACTCAGCTCTGCAGCCGATGCGTGGGCTACGTTCACATCATCAGTCCAGCTTTTCCATTTTTTCCTACGTGCTTCTTAGTCTTGTGTAATCTAAAATTCAAGCTTTCAAACTTTAGCCATTACAGCCAACACTAAAACACTTCCAACAACCTCTTAATATCTACAAAGTTCTTTCAAGTAAATCCAGCATTTCTTGAGAAGTTAAATCTGGTTGTTTTGTGATGATTTGGAACTGAAAACAGACAGTCTGGGTAACTGGAGCTTAAAAATGCAAAATCGACAGTGAATCCAGTTTAGTTTTTGGCACCACATTGTGTTTGTCTCAGCAGTAATAACAGTTGTTATGTTTCAGAACAAATATCTAGCAAACAAACAGGTCAGATGTATTTCAAAAAGTGAAAGTCAGTGTATCTTTTTCCACTTGTCTGACAAGGTGATTCATTTACACACTTCTTACTAAATCACAGGGTGATTTTAATAGGAGGAGAAATCTGGGATTGCCTGAGATGGATAACTGGGTCAAGTTACCCTTTGGAAGAAGTCAGCGAACAAATGTGGAACAGAGAAATCCACTGCCTTTGCCCTTTAAGCTTCATGCAAATATGCTCTGGAAACTTGGTATGTCTCATTTTCTAGGGCTCAACCACAGTACCAGGCCTCCAGGGATGTACTTTCACTAACACCTTAAACACTCACTGCAGCCGAAAAACCCTCTCCAGTCCCTCCCTCCACTCCTTCCTGCCCCCTTGCCACTCATCTGTAAAGCTGATCTTGGTTAAAGCGAAACAATGGGTTTGTCGGTTTAGCTTTGATGCCTGGCACAGTTCATCAGCTGGCTGTGCAAATGCTGGTGCTGGCACAAGGAGAGAGGTGGTGGGGAAGCAAGAAAACAGAAGCCAGGTGGGACGGCAGCAGGGTTAGCTCTGGATGCAGCTAGAAGATGCAGCCGAGCCAATTTAATAGTTTGCTGCTGCCAAAAACATCAGTCCCACACCCTCTTTCCCCTCTCCTCTACACCTGTTTGCAGCTGTGGAGCCAGGTCCTGCTTCCTTGTGCAGCCCGAAAGCCCAAGTGACCTTGCAGTGAGCCAGCTCAGCTCATTAAACCATGGGACAACTGCTGTCATGTTTTAACTGCATGGGAGCTGGAACGGCTCACTGCAGAAGCAGGGGAACAGCAGAGTCTGCGGTGAGAGAAGTGTAAGGAGAGCACGGCCAGCAGCAGGGAGACAGGTTGAGGGGGTGGACAGAAGAACCACCCCCTTTCAGCAGCAATGACCTGTTAGTTTGGCTCAACTGGATCTTCTAACTTCTCCCTTGCACTGTTTTGGGCAGCAGTGCTGGCTTATGTCAGCTAAAAGTGTTGTGAAACAACATCCTATGTCTCGTTTCAAGCTGGGTAGGTAAGCAAGACTTCAATGAGCAATTCGCAGGCCTACAGTTAAGAATATGCTGATACACATTTTACATTAAGGCCCTATCTCAGGAGCCACATATAATTTCATAGGAAGCCCAACAAATGGCCTTCAGAGAGGTTCAGTGATCTGCATTTCAAAAATGTGGACCATTATGCCAGTAGTAGTTCTCCCCCGAATGATCTCTTTAAGCACTTGTTATTGATTTAAATTTTGAACTACTTTGCTTTGATTCAAAACATCATTACACCTACAACTTCATTTGTGTTGAGTTACTGTCCAGGCTTCTACATAAATTACACCAGCTCACCAGAGGTCCGAGGCTGTGGGTTCCCTGTGCAGACACTGCTGGCTTCAGGAGCTCCTGGCGTCCCTCCTCTGTTTGTCCTGACCTCACACTGCTCCATCCTGTCCCTTCAGCTTTGCCACTTTGTGGGGCTACACTGCAAAGTGGATAACCAAACTCAGACACAATAAAAATATTCCAGCTGCTCCCTTTTATTTTGGGGGGGGGGGAGGTAGTGCCTCAGGCTGTAGTTTCAGCAGTAATACTGGCTTATTGTATAGCCAAACACCGTAATTTCCCCCCTACACACACACTGTTTATACCTGCCCACACTTCACTTACAACACCTTTCCCTTGCATCAGTGTGCACGGCTGTGCTGGGAATGGGAATAAAGGACCTATCAATCTGTAAGGTAGTCTAGGAAAGAAAAAGAACTAAAAGCACTTAATTCCCTTCTCTGGTTCACAGCAAAGGTACACGGATAGTGTGATATGCTGATATGACCGGGCCATGGTTAAATAGATATCTGTAGACATTTTTCTTACAGAGATCCCCACTGTTTCCTTCACTTCCCCAGTGGCATACTGCCATCCTTGAGCTCCTTCCTGCATTGTGCCAGAAAACAGGAAATTTGATTTCTATGTTAAAGTCTATAACAGCAGGTAGCTCTAAACAGAAATTCTCTATCCACCTTGTTATTTATGCAGACATTTTGTATTTTTAAACAAGCCAAGGTTTAAAACAATCCCAGAACTCACCCAAGCAGTCACAAAACAACCAACAGCATCTGAATCTGTAGTGATCTTCTTAAAAAGATCATCCAGCATGGAAAAGAAAAGCTACTGAGCAAGAGTGAAGCACCCTCTGCACTACCAACAGGCACAACAGGCTGTCCTGGCTGCCCCAGGCATTCTTGGCTTTGGCAGAGCAGACAGTGCCACATCTGAACCAGTTAAACTGGCTCCAGAAGTTCCGCAGGAGCCCAAAGGCAGGTAGTTGTTCATCGGATACAGAAGCTGCAAATAGTGTCAGAGGTTTTTTCCCATTCCTGTTGTTATTTTTGATTGCCAGGGTCGCTGGGCTGACAAGTAGGGCTGGAAACTACGCGAGCTGTGGAAACGGTAATTCTGCTATGTCCAAATACTACGCCTCTGGTGAAATCTGCACAGTGGCAGGTTCTGCAAAACATTGGTCTGTCGACAGCGAGTATGACAGTCGGTGTACTCTGACAATGAGCTGGCCAACAGTGTTTTGACAGTGCATGTTAGGTGAAGGGATTGCAGTTATCTTATAAACGCTGCTGGCTATGTTGCGTCTGTGATAGTTTCCCTGATGATGAAACAGGGTTCCTAGTCTGATAGGGAAGAGGTGGGGCATATAATTAACCAACCAAGTAGCTGGAAGCAAGTCCTGGGGTATTTGTGTAATGGTTCCTTGGGTGGACTCTACTTGTTTGGGAGAGACAATTTCTGCTCTTTATTAAACAAACAGTAAGGATAATTTACATGTCAACACCGTTAACTATTTCAGCAGTAGGAAGGAGATAGTCACAGATCTACTCGATTAACTGTGAGCAATGTCTCACTTTGGTGCCACAGTTAAATGATACTTGAGAGATACCCTGATTTCTGTGCCTCCCCAGAAAGAAGTTCAGTGGAAATCAAAACATATTCAAGCCAAGTCAAGATGCCCAGGCAAGCAAAGTAGCAACACAACCTACTGCCTTTTTATGACCCTTGTGAATAGGGCTCATTTTGTGAGTGGGACTTGAAACAGAGTGGTCATCTTGTCTCTGGACTCCACTGCTGTCAGAACAGCTTTTTTTGCTTTGTTAAACCTTTCAAAAACGTTCAATACCTTTGTGGAAATGAAGTTACACAAGATGGGGTCAGAGGATCCAGCAGCTCACAGTCCAGCACTGCTGCTCACCTAGTCTCCCTGCTCTTCTCCCAGCAGTGTGATTGCTCTGTTTACCTGCTGCTATCCTCAGAGCTTGTCAGACCCGTTTCCTGAGCCAGTTCAAATCACTAATCTAGGAGAAAAGTGAGCCAGGAAAGAAAGGACGTGTCTAATCTTTCACTGAGCTTCAGATCTGAACAAAGAACGTAAGAGCATACAACATATATCAGAAATTATTATGGTGGGGGCAGAAAACATGGCTGAGATTGATGAGGTGGGGAGTTAGTTTTCAATAATTACCTTTCTACTACACAGAGCCCACAGAGATTCAAGATTTCCCCCTTTCCTTTATATCACCTGTCCCAAACTAGTCCAGTTTTTCCTTTATTGCAGTAATACAGTGGTTATTTTATTACTTCTTGGCGAATGAACTCTAACATGGTCTAGATTTCTGATACTGGCAAGGCTATCTTCATTAGCATGTTTATGGAATTAGATAATTAGGTTGAAGCTAGCTAACGTGTTCTCAGAAATTCATCTTTTATCCAAATCCAGACAAGCACATCTAAAAAGTGAGAGATTCCACAGGCTCATATACTGATTTTACTAATAAATAGGTGATAACCACTGAATCAGGCCTTTGCATTTTCAGGTACAGTCAATGAGAAAGACTCATTAGTACATTAGAAAGACAATTAGTAAGAGATCGGTGATGGTCAGAAAAATGATTTGCAAATTCGAAAGAAACTGGTGTTAGTAAGAAGGAAAGATTTTGAGGAACTTGCAAATATTCTAATCTAGCCACTGTGGAAGAGTAGTTTAGATCCTAAATGATACAGATTCACAGAAATATGTGGATTTCACAGAAATGTTAGTATAGAGTATTCCTCTGCTTCTGCCACTGACTGTTGCTCCCACACCATAGCAGCCCACTGAGGCAGGTGGGACATTTGATCTATTTTAAATAACAAAAATGCAGGTCTTGTAAGGTATTCTAAAAAGCTGCATTTGTTCACTGAGCTGCCTCACGAGAACAGGAGTGTATTTCCTAACCACTTTGTATCACAAAAACCCAACTGTGCCATCAAGACAAAGTCATCACTATAATTGGACAGCAGGTCACAGTGTGTGGTGCATTGATTACATAAAAGGTTTTATATCAAGGTACTTTAAGATGATGAAACATAACTTCTGGGCAAACAAAGACACAGAAAATGGCTTCTTCCACCTCTAGCTAGCCAGAAAGCTGTTCCAATTTTTCAGTTAAGCAGGCTACTGACCAGTGGTTTCTTTACCTCCAGCCTTGCTTCCCAAAACAGTCTTCACCTGTTGCTGAAAGCAAGAGAAAAAAAGCAGTTCAAGGCCAATAACCTTCAGATAACAATCAGTACAGCTTTGGGAAGTTTTCCAACTCCCGCTTGTTGTTTCAAAATATTGTTCACATTTACGGTGCTTTTGTCATCTTTCTTTGTTCTGTTCCTGTTTATTTGTACCTCCACTTTCTTGCCTGCCCCAACCTGGGTGTCCCAGTTCTCCAGGTGAAATAGTGCACACTTTCCATTCTCTCTGCCCCAAGTCTTTGCACATAAAAGTATATAGTACAGTGTGTGCAGGCTCCATCCAGGCAAAGATCTTCAAATCCTACTGCCTGTGTTACCCTTGCACCTCTATCTGGTTCTCTGCACTCCTCTGAGCCTCATCAAAGCACTGCCTCCAGGGCCTTCCCCTCATTTCCCTAAAACCTCCATCTTCTGCTTGCAAAGGCACCTCCTGAGACAACAACCTCTTGCCCTACAGCCTTGCCCTTCATAGCTCTCTTCCACAGCTGCCATGCCCAAACCGGTGAGCCCAGGCCCTGGCAGGAGAGGAACCACCAGCACGGCGGCAGCAGCCTGGCTTACCCTCGGCCAGGAGAAGGAAGAGCAGAGACGTGGAGGAGGCAGTTTCTTCCCAGTCCATGAGCACTGCTGCGTGCACAGAAGGCAGCTCAGGCCCCGCTGCAACCCTTCTTCCCATTCATCTCCTTTGCAGCCATCCTGAGGGGGGCTGGTAGAAATGTGACGCTTTTTGCAAAAACACCAGAAAGAAGGAAATTTTGGGGTGAGGGTAGGGAGTTGGAGAATGAGAGAGAGAAAATAAGGAGGGAAAATACAAAGGCTGGACAGAATATTTGTGGCCTTCCTGTGTCCTCATCGGGGGAGCCACTCCTTCCCACCCTGTCCAATGTGAGCACCTGCCAGCATCACAGGCAGAGTAGCCACAGAGCTTTGTGTTTAGCATATTAACATCATATTTGATGTTTGTCACCATCTTCTCTGATTCCAGCCACTTGAAAGAGAAGGCTTTTTCCATGAGCCACATTATACCCCAATTTCAGCTTACACTATCTACCATCATACTCTCTCTAGCCAGCTGCCTTTCCCTCTTCTCTTTTCCCACTTCTCTTTTCTTCCTTACAGGATATGCATATTATTTTCTCTCCCTCTTTAAAGCTTCTTCAAATATTAGGCAGACCTCCCTGGGGAGGTGATACCTCACCCAACAGAAGTGCAAGACTGAAATACACATAAGATCCAAGTCCTGCTGGGAATATGCAGTGTTGTCCTTAGTGACACAGTGGCCTGGCGCTTAAAAGCTGTCTGTGAGATTTGTATCGCTTTGTCATAATCCTTTTCCTCTTCTTGGCAGAAGAATATCCTCTAAAAAAGGCCACAGTCTGTATCAGAAAACTGAACTGGGAATATTACTTTTGGTTACTACAGGGTTTTCACTAAGCAAAATAATTCTGTGCTGGGTAAGTCAAATGGAAATCATCCACCTGGAAAAGGCAATTGCTGCTGAAAACTCAAGAGAAATCCTCCTTCATTTTAATGTAAAATGCTATCCACTGAACACATCCTTGGTACGAACTCACTAAATTTAAGGGAGTCAGACCCCTATATTTCTTCACAGGTTGAAGGAGATACGCCACCACAAGACTTGAGACTATAAAGGTGAATGTCGGGAAATGTATTCGTAATTAATCTTCTTTCCTTTTCTCTCACATTACAATCTACCCCAGTTCTTCTGTATCAGCTATCTTTGTGGTGGTGCTCACAACAAACTTCTCCCTTGGTTATATTTATACATTCCTGCAGAACATTAACAAAATGTCACACTTTTCCTGAGAACACTGTTAACAGTTAATTACTCATGATAACTACTGGAGGGTTGAAGTGTTTGCTTTGCTAGGCTCTACAAAGATAGATTTTAAATGCCGCAGGATAAGCTAGTTGCAATGAGAAGTTTGCTGTTTCTTTTGTTGTTTTGGGTTTTTTTTAAAACAATTCAACAGTTGAGATGCTGTGGTATGCAATTAGGAAAATACGTTTAGCCTAGTGAACATGAAAAACCTGAACAGACTATGCCCATTTCACCTACAAATCTATTTTTAATGCAAAGAACTATGTATGTAATTCTTCTTAGAAATAATGGATGTTAACTTAAAAAAAAAATCTTTGTAAGTCAAAATGAATAGTGTACACTCCTATTTTTCCAGCTCTATATATAGTATTTTTTCACTCCATGACTGCCATTAGCATTGCTAGAAATGACAAAATTCCTTTGTATCCTGCAGAAAGTTATCCTCATAGGGCAATACTTTGCTACTCTTATTCTGTGAGTCACCAGTCCCATCCTACAAGGCATCAGTCACATTGATATCAAAAGTGTGAGTAAGACAAGCGTGGCTCTCCCTCCTATTAAAGACAAAACCCAGAGCAAAACTGTCAACCCCTTACAGTTATAGTTCGGAAGGTAGTCCCAAGCCTAAACCCATCGATATTCTAAAAAGTTCATAGTCTATAATGATTTTGCCTGTAATACCCATCAGACAAACTTTGACCATTTTTTAACATAAGAATTGTGCCTGCCTTCCTAAATTAATCAAGACTCACGTACAACCTCATCAGATGTTATTCCTGTTTATAAATGCAGCAACTGAAGTTGAAAGAACAAATGATTTGCCCACAGTTATTCACGAAGTCAGTGGCAGAGCTAGCGTTGGACAATAAGACCTTCTTCAATCCCCAAACCATGTCCTAATTAGAAATATGATGACCTACCTACATATGTTACATATGAATGATATAGCCATGCAGATGTAGGAAGTGACTTTAATCTGACCATGAAAGAAATGGAAGCCAACCTTTCTCTGGGGACTTTTCAAATCATAGAAGCTTCATGGTAAAACTCTTAATCCATTTTCAAAGAAAAAGCTCTATGCTGCTTTACTAAATCAAGATAAAATTAACACAAGCAGCATTTCCAATGCAAGAGAAATACGGTGAAAACAAACCTTAATCTGGTCACCAGGCTATAAACTGGTGCAATGAAAACAGAACAAAGAGTTTGTCAAGCATCAATATAGCTGACAGTAGTTTATCCTGAAGTATCTACGTAGACTTACATTTGCAATGCCCTTGCTAGATGTATCTTCAGGGCAATTACATGCAAAAGGCTTTTATTTTTTGACTACTTCAGTGTTTTCTGAAAAGGCTAACCAATTGCTTCTTTGCTTCTTCTGCCACTCATTACCTAATATAAAATCCATAGACTGCATAACGAAATAACAGAGCAGAAGGCAAGAAGTAATCTGAAAATATGAGTAGGAGTGCCAGCACCCAAGAGGAGTGCTGGATGCTGTCTCTTTTCACACTGTGATGTGCAGCCTGATATGCCATTCCCAAGAGAGGCAGCTGCTTGTTAGAACTGAATATTCATACTAAATCCCACTGCAAACCTCCTCTCAGCAGATGGGTTTGGTGATGGCATCTCCACACTGGTTCTTAACCAGCTTCTGAGGTGATCCCTGTTGAACAGTGTAAACTGCTCCTTCTCATAGGCCCTGTGCAAACGTTAGGGAGTAGCTGAAAGAAAAACCAGCACTCAGCTGGAAGACTATATTGATTGAGTGATACAATTATATTTGTTGTCTTTTGTAGAACTTTGAAAATTCTTTACAAAAAGAATATTAAAATTCATCTGTTCTTGTGACAGAGACCAGAAGCTAATAGGTAACAAGGACAGGGGACATTTTAAGTAAAGACAGAGAAGGGAAAAAAACAATAATCTTTTTTCCCCAGTGAAAAGCAAACATTTGTATTTTTGCTCTTCAGTTTAGTTACAAACCCTTTGTTCTGACATTCTGAGAGTGCCAGAGGTAATCAGGTGTGTTCAATTTATTTTATGTTTTTTGTTTGATTTGTTATACCTCTGTCAGGTATTTGGCTTACTTACTAAAAAAGTTCTGATCTTTTCGGTCTATCATTCAGAAATCTCTCCATAATAACCTCTTGAATTCCTTCTACTTCTGCTACGCTTTACAATATAATAAAGCAAGGCTTGTGGGAAGAGGTAATGTATTTTATTAGAACAAGTGTTAGAGATGGGAAAAACACCCAAGCTTTCAAATATAAAAGACAGAGCTCCTTTTTGATGTAGACAGTATTGAAACTGAGCAAAGGCTTCCAGGTAAGTATCAGGGAGCTAAAGAAGGAATTAAAATATGTTTGTTTATTGAGAAGTCTTGAACTACATTTTATTTTGGAAAGTTTGTATTTAAGCAAGTCTTCACAAAAGCATTAAGTAGTGTGAACTTTACCAACACTTTTTGTTAAGCGCTTAAATCCACACCCACATCAAAACAAAGGCAGAAGACTGAGCTCTTTACATATGAGAAGGTGACTTTTCACACATAACCTTTACAGTAAACCTTTTGGGGTTTTTTTTCAGGGAAACACAAAGCTCCAAGATAATAAAGTTTCCTTAATTTACATATTTTCCAAGAAGTGGAAATTACAAAACTACAGAGAACAAACATTGGCTAATCAGTCTAGGGAAAAAGGTGCAAAGGGAAAACTCAGAAATGTGTTTGTTTAAAAGCTACAACAGGCAGAAAGGATCTTGAGCTATGAATGCTTTTGTTTTGCTAATCTACCTAATGTTCTAGTGACAAAAAAAAAAAAAAATCCTTGAATGAATGACTCTGACTTTGCACTAGTGTGAATTGAGTAGCTTCTTCTAAAAAAATCCAATACTTGGTATGTATTTAAACAAGTCTTTCGGAAGACCTGTCTTCTCAAACAAGTCTTTATATGAGAAAAACAACCGTTGATTTTGTAGTCATCATGTGAGTAACGTCTATTAAAGTCAGCAGGGCCTTGCCTACTGTGAGATTTTTTGAATCTGTAACTCTTAATCAGTAGAGCTGTCAGCTGTAGAGCCTGAGGAAGCTGTCATACAGACAATATTCAAATGTAGTTGTGTTTTTCCCACAGTGCTGTTGAAAGGAAACCCTTTTGTTAGCAAAGCCTGAGAGACATTAGTACCCTGAAACGGAAACAAATAACAGAGTGAAGAAGGGTCTCCTAACCTGATAAGCACTTTGCAAATGCAGTGTGTCCCCAGAGCTGAAACTACATACAACCAACGATTTTTAAACCACTTTCACAAATATAGGTTAGAAGTGTTAAGAATTTGTGGGAAAGTTTTTCTTCAGTGTAGACCACAGCTTGATGTTTATTCATATGTTGTAGTAAGCAAATGAGAAACTAAGCACTTTGTAAATGGTGCATCATTTTGACTACTTGATCCACTCCACTGACAGAACAGTTTGGCATAATTGCTGGCATACATAATATTTTCAAATGACAATTCTCCAAACAAGCCAGGGCCTGAGCTAACAGCAGTGAAAGGTGAAGAGAAGCTGCCTACATATTCAGCTGAATTCTAGATTATTAAACGCTGGAGACAATTAAGATTTATAGTTGATATTGTCCACAACATAAATGCATTCCTCTACCTTCAGTGCTTCCAGTTCCACAGCACATACTGGTATCTATCTTCAGCTGTTGCTTTAGATGTGAGAAGCTAATTTCTCTGCTAAACCCCTTCCCTGCCATTTGACCACAACTGTTTTGAAATGGGCCTCAAATGTCTTCAGTGCTGCCTCTACATGTAGTTTTGATTTAACATTGGTAGTATCACTCAGCTCATGCTGTTGCTTCTGAGTCATGTCAGGTAGTTCCTAGTGGAGTAGCTTCAGCTCCATGCTGCTGTGTATCTTGGCTTGTAAAACAGGCAGGAGTACACATGCGGTTGCCTTGCTAATGAGAAAAATAATACATCAAGAGTGACCGGCAAAAAATGATGAATAGCACTCTGAAGAAATCTAAGAGACAACAAAGTATGGCCAGTAACAAAGGCCTAGGGGTTTCAGCAACCTTTCAGTATTGCACTGATGCCAGGATCTTGTCATGGGATTAAGATGAAGAACCTAAATTTTCAAACATGCCTATTTTGTTTTGGCATCTCAGTGTTTAGCTATCAAATTCTCAACAATTAGCTGCCACCACAATTAAAGAGCGCCTGTTGTAGAAGCAGTCAGGCAAGCAAAGGTACAGTGATGGCAATGAAACTGATGGCAAGAGGGACCATAAAGCAGGATGGCCAGTCAATATACATTTAGCGGCTGCAGATATGCCAACTCACAAGAAAAACTACAGCTGAGTTTCATCTGTGAGCAGCCTGTAGTGACATGAGCACCAGTGTGGACTTGGTCAGAGTGCCCACAGGGAAGAATTGTACAGACACAGAAGATATCTGTCTGTAAAAAGGAGCCTGCACAGAACAAACTATGAGCTGTTCTTAATGTATCTGTTTATACCTAGTTTCAGAATAAAAGCTCAGTATTGAAAATATTTTCCCTATTGCCAGAAAGATGCACTTTTCATTTTTGTCCCAAATCTTCCAAAGGTGTAATGCCTATAAAACTTGCCAACACTGTGGCATAAAACAGGTTCTGAAACTTTAATTCTTTTTCCATAGTAGGAGAAAATCTACCTTTTCTATTCTGCAATGCTGTTTAGAACAAGAAAATCTGGTAATTTGTAATACTGTAATACCATACATAATGCAATTTTAGATCCTTTGAATGTTTGGCTTATATTACTTAAGTCAGCCAGGTAGTTAGTGCTGTCGGCTGCACTGGGTCAAACTGCATTTTGTGTTATTGAGATGCTCCTTCCTGCTACCTATTTGGGAGCTTGCCATAGCCTCATGCTCGGGTTGATAGTGTCACAGATTGCTTTCCCTGCAATCCCATGGGATATAGCTATGTTTTTCTTTCCAGAACTAAGTTTCATATGGAGAACTGCAAATAACCTGTTAACTGTCAGAAAAATCTATGACCAGTCTTCCACCTCAGTGATTTATTTTTTTTTAATCATACCATGTTTTCAAGGCTTTCTTTGTGAGGAGAAAGACTAGAAACATTCTAAAATCTCTTTCATCTTCCAGGTCTCACAGACCGGAGAGGATAGGCAGCCACAGGCTTTGATAAACTATGAAATGCCAGCCTCTACTTCCAGCTGATACTTTATCTTCCTGCTCTGACTATTAGTAAAGATAACAATTGCGATGAAAGTTATAATGATTTGGATGTCAGACCAAAAAAGCTTCCACAGCAGCTCACCCAGATTGCAAACCAATCTAATCTAATCAATAATACATGAAAAAGATACCTATATGGCTAAAAGACGACTAGGATTGACAGCTTTCCAGACATGTGTTCTAGACTGTATTTTTCCATTCCCAAACTAGAGTTTAAGATCATGCTAAGTAGCCATTTCTCTTAAATACAGTAAACATGCCATTGATGGTGACACCTTGCCTTCTGGAAAGGCACTACCAGCACCCCTATATACCACTCACAGCACGTACATACCCTCTTTGTTAACTGTATATCCATTGTCTAGGTGACTCTTATGATTTGAGTATTAATTTGATGCATATGGGGTGAGCATACTGCAGATGAGCAGCCACTTGCTATGATTTTGATACCTCTCACTTCAACAATAGTGTATCTCTCCCCTCCTTGTGGTTACTAAGCTAAAGGCACAGTCTGAGAATGAGAGCTTTTTTGGTTTTACCACAATGATGGAATTCTAGTTTTAGGCCGAACGACTGGCCTCATGTCAGCTGTGATTATTTTGCTACAAGGCCCATTACAGAGAAGGTAAAGAATAGGCATGTTGCATTAATACGGAATAGATTTTTCCTTTATCATGAAGAGTTTCAGAAAACTGAGGAGTTCCTGAACTTCTTAAGAATTACTAATAAAATTTCTCTGTATTCTTTGTCCTAATGGAAACAAAATCATTATGATCACAGTATCTCTGAATATATCTTTGTCCCAACCTGAATACCTTCTGCATCTATGGGGCAGCTGCATCTAGATTTGAGAAAGCACTGAGGTCTCAAGGCAATTATATTCCTGTTAAGTTTTATGCAGAAAGGGAATGCACAAAGGACAAAGACCCTGAAAATATCTCTGTATGTATGCCTATCAGGTATGTATTGCAGAAAGGCTGATGCACAAAATTATTAAATAACTTGGAATCCACAGGGTCCTCCTTTGTGGATATTGCCCTGAGACTTTGCCTCAGGTAGGAGAAAAACAAACCTCAGTCAGATCTTGCACATTCTTGGACACTATGTCAAATAACAAGATGCAAACCAACAGGAAAACTAATCCCAGCATTCGGCTAAATGCATCCCCAGGCCAGCCAATCTCATTCCAGCACTTGGCCTGAATAACATTATTTTCCTGGGTTTTGACCTTGAGTAGTCAGATTTACCTTACTGGGTTCCCTCTGGCTTTGGCACACCAGCTTTCTGAATTAATTTCCAAATCCAGTATGCAATGACTCTGTTTGTACTGGCACATCATACCCTAACTTATCATCTGAATGGGGCAACACTGGTGAACTATTTAGAATGCTCTAGTACACTGCTGCAAGGGTCACCTGAATTTCCAGCTTGTTTTGAACGTGATGGCAGACTAGCTTAGAGGATTAACAAGGAGATATCATTATCTGCTTGCTTATTCTTATGGCCTTTATCCCAAGCATTTGTGACTGGCCACTCCTCTCCAAAATGGAAGCTAGGCTACATGCATGTCCTGGTTGGGGCTGGAATAGAGTTCCTGTTGGTTTTAGCAGCGGGAGGAGCTGCAGCCCCGAGACCCCAGGGGCTCCCCAGGTCCCAGTGCCCTCACCCGTGTGCGGGGGTGAGGGGAGCACAGCTGGAGGGCTGGGCCGGGATTGGCTGATAATCCATGTCATGTGATGTTGTGTTCACCATATAAAGGCAGGAGAGGGCCGGGAGGGGCTGTGGGGCCTTGGTGTTGGGGATCGCTGGCCAGGAGCAGGTTGGTGGTGAGCAGCTGTATGGTACATTACCCGTTGATACTGCTGTCAGTGTATTATTCTGTTACTATTATTAAACTGTTTTTGATCTCAACCCCTGAGTCTCCCTTTGCCCCTACGGTTCCCTCCCCATTCCCAAGTGGGGGGAGGGTGGGTGAGCGACTGTGTGGCATTTAGCTGCTGAGTAGGCTCAAACCACAACAATGCATTAGTCTGTCTTCATGTGAGTAGTTCTTATGTTCAGGTCTTCTAAGTTCCAAATTACTTTCTAGGTCTTCATCAGCCTCTAACTTTAGCATCACTGTCCAGAGTTTGTGTCATAAGCCATACCTGTTGGTTTCTGCAACTTCTATATTGGGATATCCTCCCGTTTTCCTGTTAACACTTCTAAAAAACCATATTTCATATATTGGGATTATACACTATGGAAATACCTAGAGTTTTTATAAAGTGAGATAATATTTTTCATTTTAAGCAAAGACTTTTGCTCAAATCACATTGTCAGTGTAGTTTGTGCAAGGTCACCTTTTGCTTACTGAACATGCAACCTGAGACACATAATTGATACATCCTAGGAAGAAAAATATCGTCACTGTATACAATGATAGAGATAAAGAGAGAAGCACCTTTTCAGAATGTCACTGTCTTTAAATGACCTAGCCTTTGAGCTAATATTTGTTGTTAGTGTAAAGCAATTGGGAGTTTCTGTTAACACCTCTCTTCTTTTTAAAATCCAGTTTATACAAGCAAGTAGAAGCTTTTAATCAGACAAGGCAACAAAACGTGGTCAGAGCATGGGCACCACTGCAGGACTGCATGGGAAAAGTGAAGAGTGCAGCTATTCCGGACTGGTTTTGACAGTGTGAGCCTGGAATGACTCCCCACTGTGACATTTTTATTCCACAAAATCATTGATTTATTTTGGAAGACAGTACACATATGCACAATTAACCTGAATAGCTATTCTGGCCAACAACCCTAGGCGGGCAAGCATGGAGTGTGATTTTCAGAGCCATATGCAGTTTTATTGTTGTCTGGGTCACTCCAAAATCTGTGGGAAGATTGTGATTTAAATCTCTCGGATATCAACACAACACAAAAGTGCAAGTCTGTAGCTAGAGCAGTACGAAGTGTTTTAATTTATGTTAGCTGTATGTTATTTCAGCTTATTTAAAAATGTAAACCCCCTTCTTAAAACCTATTCGTTTTAAATGCAGTTTAAAACCAAGAGAAAATAAAGTGGAAAATGTTAATAGATTTTCCTCTTTGTATTTTAATTTTGACAAATTTCAGTTAACATTTTATACTGAAATTAAAAGTGATTGTGTCTATGCATGTATGAAGCCGTAAGAAGTTTCAAGATAACTTAATATTCCTGAACAATTATTTAAAGCAGTTCTGTGAATAGGCCTAGAGCCTAGAACAATTTTCAGCAGGTGAGCCACAGAACTGCGGAACTTGGGGAATTCGAGATGTCTCTGGACTGCTTCCAGAGGGTCACAGAAAGATAAGGAAGAAAAAGCAGCAAATGAAAGTTTGCTAGCCAGATAGCTGCACAGTCATAAGAAATGTTTTGTTAGTCTGCAAATAGGGAGGCTGATCTCAACTGTTATCAATGGTTAAAGAGGAGCCGTCTGTGCCTGTACAAAATCCATGTACAGAAACATCTAGAGAAGTTTGCAAAGTCACTGTTCTGTGTTAGCCTTGAATCCTACCAGTATCAGTTAAAATATCAATATTGTTAAAGAGCTTGTTACTACTACAGTTATCAGTTTTACCTGTGATGTAGTAACATTTTTTAGTGTTACTGCTTATTCAGGAAAATGAACATGCTAGACTTTAACCTAAGGGGTTTTTATTCTTTGTAGCTTGTAACACTATGTAGGCAACAAGTTTTAAAAGCCACATGATTAAGTCAAGAGCAAAGAAATAAACAGAAAAATACCTGTTATAAACAACTTATATGTTCATGTTTTTCTATATTTATATTCTTCTCAGAGGCCACAGCTGTATTTACACCAGAATTTCTGTGACTAACAAACAAGTTTCATCTCTTTTATAAATACATACACATTTGTTTCAACTGGGTTTGACAAAATGAGAAACAAAAAATAGCAGTAGATGCAAATAAACCAACTAGGTGTAAACTCCTCTGTAGTTTGGTACATATTCAAGGGTACTAAGCTTTAACTTTAAAATACACTGTAGATTGTTTACATTTTTTTCATTATCCATGGCACATAACCAGACCTCAGCAGTAAAGTTAAACCTGTGACAGCCAAGCAGATATCTGAATATTTTTAGGTGCACAAATGAATTAAAAAAAAAAAATCTCAACAAGTTCCTATAAACGAGCTAAAAAAAAAAAAAAAAGTGCTATCAGAAGAGCGAAGGTGGATTTTGCACAGGATTAAGCGCTTAGAAAGGCTAAGAGTGAAAAGCATATTAATCCTAATGTGGCTGAGAACTATGTCTCCTATTTAGCAAATCATTTTAAAAGCCCGTATGCAATCTACTGCAGCTAATGAGATTTAAAATGCTTAACTTTATACTCAGATTCATATTGTTTTCTGAACTGGCATCTTTGATAATGAGGGAGCTTGTTGCAAAAAGGAGAGAAACACATATTTCATACAATCTTCATGGATGCAAATCCTGTCTGCAGTTTACCTTTCACTTAATTGAATAAACTGCAGAATAATTCAAACCTTATTTGTGCATTTATTGAAAGTGAGCTGTGATATCAGAAACACACACCTAGAGACAGAAATAGCCATCAAGCTGTCTAGCTCTGTCTTGCAGAACTCGTTTATATGTACATAGATAGCCAATTTTATACTGACAAACATTATTTGAAACTGCCTGTTTGGGGGATAAGAAGAGCCAGTCCTGCTAATACCTTGGCACTTCTGTTTCCAAACAAAAAAGCCACTACACTTTGTTTCCAGTTTCATGCAACCACACAAATATAATAACAATTGCTAATAATATATTATACTAAAATCTCTCTTGCAGCCACCTTGTGGTATTTCAGTCTCTACAGAACTTAGACACTGTTTTAAGAAAATTCCTAGCTGTTTTAATTATAAAGAAAATCACTATAATATGAAACAGTCCTCTGTATTTTCAGTTGTTTCCAGACTTGCCAAGGCAGTTGTATTCTCAGTGTATTTCTATGTCATAAACACTTCAGATCTTTATTTTATGGCAAGCATATCATTGTTGTTAAGCAATTATGTAAAAATTAACATTAACAAAGGATACTGATAACTGGGAAGACTAACTAAGTAATGGTATGTACTGCTGCCTCAAGCCATCCTAGGCTGAGTACTGGCTCTAAATCTCAAAAACGACACTACCAGTGTTAGTATTTTTACAAGATTTGTTATCCATAGATTATCTGGATAGAGTTGGAAGCCACTAAAAGAAGAGCTAGAAAGAATTGTTATTGCATCTTGTATAACTCATCAACCTCCACTTCTCCTTGTATCTCTTGACATGCAGAGCACTGAGAAAGGTAGTGCCTGTGAAGAAAACTGAGAACTTATGCACATGGTATATATACAGCAGATAAGCTGAAGAAAGATATACTACTCTATTCAGAAGAAAACAAAACAAAACAAAACGCTCTAGTACCTAGACTGACAGAGTAAGTTTTACAACCATACATAACATACACTTGTATCTATGATACACCTAAAAAGTCATTGCAGTTGCTGGCATTACGTCTGCAAGATAAAGAAGCTCAGTGGAAAAATCAGTGTCTAAGAGATGCAGACTAAGTACCAGAAAAAAAGAGACAGAAGAAATATAGTTAAAAACAGAGCACATTTCAGTTCTGGGACTACATAACAATAGCAGCCTTTAGGATGTTAAATTAGATGTTTAACAAACACAGCCTTTATTGGGGGTTTAGCAAGAATTTATAGCAGGAGATGTTTATAGCCTGTAATGGCCACAGCAGGTGCCCCACATAGTTAAATATGGAAGTCCATATGGAAAAGATGGTATTCCTAACTAAAATGTGTGGGGTTTGTGGGCTTTTTAGGACTTGATACAGCAACAGTGGTGTAAAGCAGGGGGCTGAGCAAATGCTCCCCACCACATAACCAAAGTACAGGTTATGCTCATCCTGTCACCAAAGCAACCTGAGTAGGTCCAGAAATAGCTCTGGTTCTCCACTGACACTACCCAGGGTCTGGGTACCTACCACAGATATTCTGAGCCATTCTGATGGGCTAACTACCTGCCTTCTAGGTGGTGTAAATGCGATGCTAGGCCTTCATGGCTAAATAGGCATTCCTTAGTATATAACAGACTGCTTGATATGAATTAAAAGAAACACTGTTGGGAAGTTTATGTATGCATCTCTTCTGAGTGAAATATGGCAAATGCTGGCTTAACAGAAGTGCTTCTTGTGTTATGAATTCCAGTTATTTGTCCTGGTCACTAAAGTAAGCTTTTGATTTCTTCCTGTTAGTCATGTCTGACTTCTTGTAAGATAGTTACTTGTATTATGGAATTCCTTAAAGATATATTTTTACAGTCATTTATAAGAACAGCAACATACAATAAGGAATGCAATATCCCAAACTAGTATAGTTTACAGTTTGTCCATTAGACATTATTGTTGCAAGCAACAATAATATACTTGCCAATTAGCTCAAATATTGTCGTTTTCTCAAAGGATAATCTGCTCCAAGTACATGAATAAACTTCATCTATAGCCACATTCAAATTTCAATACTTATCGCACTTGAGGAATGGGAAAGCAAGGAGATTGTCTGTTTTGTTAAGGACATCTGGAAGGATTATCATAAATACAGTAGCAAACAAATAAATTTTGAAGAAAAAGATTAGACTGATATCCTCGAGGGTGCCATATTTAGTAAGTAACACTTTCTCCTAACCAGTAAGCCTCAACTATAAAGATGAAAGCACCGAGCACTCTCCTAGACTCCAGTTACATCTCTATCCTAACATAATCTGTCCTCTGATGCTAGAAAAAAACCCCTTAAATTACCTTGTGATCATGTGTAAAAGTCACGACTTTCTTTAAACTTAAGTTTTAAGAGACGCCTTCTAGAGATGAGAGATCATTTCAGAGATACTTACTGGGCTTCACTCACAGCAGCAGCTCTGTTGTTCCACCCACAGCCATAAAAAGTGCTGATATTCACATCCCGATCACTCCTCTGAAAGTAAGGCAAATAAATAGCCGCTAGCATTTGGTTTCTGATGAGGTAAACTGCTTACACATAGCAGTCCGCCTCTTCTGACACTTCTGGGACTGACACAGATGGTGAGTCAAAGTGCTTTCAGATAGTAGCTTTATGCTCATGGAGTCCCTGTTTTTCAGTTTGCCCTTAAGAATAGGTTTTTTAAAAATACTTGCATCTCTTCTACTTTAGAGAGACCATTAGGAAAGCCTGTCAGCAATTTACTGTGAGGACGGGGGGAGGGGAATTCGATTGCTCGTACCAGATCATCGCCAGCTATCACACATTTAATGTGCTGTAAGGTATAAGGCTGAAAACAAATTTGTGTTACTTTATTACAGAGGTCAAACTCAATTATTGATATGGCCACACTGATGTAGCTGCTGAATAGAAAACCATGATTTGGGCTGTGCTTATTAGAGTTGTATATACAAGCAATTCAGGATAATAGGAACAAAAACCTGCTTACTGTACAGCTACTTGGTATTACCTGTATCTATGCTTACAGAAGAGAAAGTTGACAGAGCAGTAAAAGTGTATGTGTACATTATTCATGTACATTTATCTGTCAGCAGATACAGTTAAAATCCTCTTGATAACTACTTTCAATATTGATTAAAATAGTGTGCATGTTTTACCATAACTGGAAACAATCTTTTATGTATTTGATAAGCAACACTTGATAAATCACTGGTGAATTACCAGGTAAATTAGTCAAGTTTATTTAAAAGAAGGAGCAAAATTTTGGCTATCTTATGTTACTTTATAAGCATCACAGGAATCTTACTTCTAAACTGTAACTGACATGGTGCTGCAACTCTGTATTAACAAGTTTTCCGTTACATTCACTAGACTGTATTTATTTGGCTGTGTTAAGGGAAACTAATGGTTAAAGTACTCATGTCTCTTTGTGGCTGAGGGAAAGCATCAGAGCTCAACACTTCACAGATTTCTGGGAAGCTAATAAGATGTGTGGCTGATGCTGCATGCCAAGATGTGGGCAAATGGCAGCAGAAAATCATTTCAAATCACTTCAGGAGCTTTGCTGAGTCATATCAGTTTCAGTATCCGTGTGAGCAAGTCTTTGTGGATTCCACATCACACTTGAAACTAGCAAAAGAGATTTTTGCCTGCCTTTAATATTTTTATAGTTAATTTACAACATCTGCCTGAAAAAACACCAAAACAAATTGAAAAATGCAGACTCAGACTGTGTGTCTGAACAGCTTATACAGTCATAATTTAATAGATCCAAATCCAATTGCACATGCAGCATTACTGGAAAACAGTGTTCTCTTTACAGTCTGTCTGTTAGATGGTGAGGCTATCATCAATACAGACAGAACGACTATAGTATAAAATTTCTACTCATTCCTTTTCATTTTCTGATGGAGCAGCTGATGCATCTGTGACTCTCATCCTCGCCTTGCCTATTTTAGGCCTGGTAAGTGGCTCAAGGCGCCTCCCTATAACGAGGTGGGTGGGCAGAGTAGGACTGATTTATTTATCAGAAGGAGCACTAAGAGGCACTTTCACTCAGAGATGAGAGTTCTGGATCCCAGTTTCGCTCCCTGTTCTCTTTATTGCTCCATGAAAGGAAAAGAGACCATGCCTACCAAGAAGCAAATTATAATAACCATGTTCAGTTTAACAGTTCTTACTGATAGGTTTGGTTGATAGATTCGGTCAGAAGGCAATACTAGCATTTGTTTTATTTCCTCTCTCTGCCTACTTGCTGACAGGCAGAGGAGAAATAACACTCAATGACTGTTGTGGCTTTAATTATGACCCGAGTTACAGGCTTAGGTAGCCTAACCAAACACAGCACAAGCAATTTCTGCACCAGTTCTTCATTGCTGTGTTGATATATGGAATAAGCTCCTATATTGTATATTCCAATAATCCATCCATGAGTAGATAATCTTAAAGATACGCATGCATACGCTGATTCCTGTTTTCTCACTAGATGCAGACAGAACGTAAGCCTTTTTGGAAATGAGTGCCGTTGCTTTACTGCCATTGAGGATCTCAAACTATTCAGGTAGAGAACACAAGTGGCAGCTATATGCCACCCATAAAAGAAACAGATACAATTCTCACCTTACCTTTGTCTGCTGCCAGTGGTCCAGTATTACCTCAGACTCATCTCTAGCTAGCTCTCACCTGTACTCACCTTAACCAGACAAACCTTTCAATGGTGTGAGATGGAGAGGGACAAGCCTTGATTTCGCTGGCATATCAAAGCAGCTCTGCAACCCACCTTTTGGCTGCAACCCTTTCAACAAGTCCCAGTTTATACAGTAAATGGATGGACAGAATTAGCTCCGAGACTGTCATTATTGTGAAGGAGCTGTGCTAAGTCCACATTTATAAATTCAGTTCTTTGGGACTTTTTCTAATTCACTGTGAGTTTGCTTTTTTAAGACAGTATGTCAAAAATTTATACTTTAAATATAAACCACTTCATGGGGGCATAATTTCAACAGATCTCCAAAATAAAGTTTTGATGGTAGACAAGAGCAAGTCTTTCAGGGAGAAATCAACATATTCTCAAGCTCAATGCTACCATTTGCATTGTCAGGGAGCTCCCTGCATCCCTAGATCATAAAGACTTAAACCAATGTAGCTGAGGAGTTAGACAGTGGTAAAAAGATTCCTTAAGTCATCCTATTTACTACAGCAGCGTGCTTTGCTCAGCCTAGAGGCTTCTTTCATTTCCCTTAGAAGATCATTTGAACTAAAATAACTCAGAGTCAAAAAAATTACTAGCCTGCCTGTATGCTGCAGTTTATACCATCTGTCTCTAATTGAATCATACTAATTAGCTGAACTATCATAAATATCATATTCTCCTTCTGTCATCACTGTTCACATTCTCTGTATTTATCTGTAGATGCCATGAGCATTTATTTGTTCTGGTTATACAGTAAACATTGTCATGTCAGGAACCTTACTGCGATAAAGCTTCTCTGTAGCAGTTACCCTAAGGGGAAAAAACAGTGTCCGCAGCTTGGTAACAAGTGGTAACAGGCTATCAGGTGGGAACAAAGAAAGGTTTTACTTATAACAGTTTGTCATATGTTAGCAGTTCAAAGTAAAGATTTTCAGGAGCCTAGGACTAATATTAACTATTTTAAAAACCTTCATTAGTATATTAACTATGCAGTCTAACTCTGTGTTACCTATTATGTGTAGGGAAATAGTATACCACTTTTTTTTCAAGCAAATGTAAGAGCTAATGTGATTACATGTGGTACCATTTTGCAACCAGGTAGAAATGAACGGTGCCCCTAGCGTCTTGGGAGCACAGACAGGAGTTGCAGCTGATCAAAGAGAAGGAAGATCACGAGAACTCTTAAAATTTTGCCAGTTTTTTAAATACTTGGGAGTATGTTTAAAACTACAATTCAGTGCCATTGCTTCTGCACAACTGTAGCT
Source organism: Tyto alba (assembly GCF_018691265.1). NCBI lineage: Eukaryota > Metazoa > Chordata > Aves > Strigiformes > Tytonidae > Tyto > Tyto alba. The sequence continues at coordinate 10,450,347 of NW_024881297.1, forward strand.
TATACATATGATTTGTTTGGATGCAGTGGTCGCAAAATATAGCTTGCAAAATTTTGCAGGAAAACATTTAACTTCTATTTTTCATTTCTCTATTGATATTCCATAAACTATACTCAGGTTGTGCTTCTTAAGGATGCCCTTTATTATAAAGACATAAATAAATAATTGAAATCAAATGTTCAATGTCACATTTTGAGGCTTTATGCAATCCAACTGTAATCCAGGTCATGGATTTAGAAAATACATTTTTCTTATGAAGAAGTACATTTTGCATAATTCAAAAGAGTTTTACACAGAACTATATTCTCAGATGGATAAAGATGTGTAAATTCCTCAAAATCAAAGGGAACTGATACCCAGGAGGGCAAAGCAGACAAAACAGCCCATCAGCAACTCAACCACATGAAAGACCACAAAGAGACTCCAAAGCCACCCACGCAGCTGCCTGAGGAGTCTGTCAAGGAATGAGAGGCTCTTGTTCAGCTCATGTTGCTGCTGGAAATGTGTTTGAAGAGCTTGGCAATGCATCTGGATTTTACAAGTGGCACACAAAGATGAGAAAAATGAAATCAGATTGCATTATGTGCTGCAGTACACTGGCAGTGTCACATCGCAACTAACTGGTTTGTAATTTAATTTACAAGATAATGGAACAATCTCCTTCGTTACTTCCAGAGGGGCAGCTGACAAACATATTCACAATGTAAACACAAACTTTACTAGATAGTCACCTAAAAGGCAAAGAAGATAGGATCCTTTTCATAGTATCCTAAACTATGTTTATTTGTTAAAGATATCTAGAAAGCATCTGCTGCTGAAAAATGAATATTCAGGCCTTGAACATCAGAGATCTATAAAACCAGAATAGGTATGGTGAAGAATCAATCCTTTTGTTTCTACACCCTTCAGAAACTACCAATATTTACTTTTAAGGTATCAGAATAGCACAGCTATTTTATCACTTGTTCTTGCTTTCTACTGTTTTGTTTTATATAAAGCTGATGGAAATTCCCCATCTTACTGTCTTTTCACCTACAAATCTGAAGACATCCCTTCTCAAAACTCTTTGCTTTCCTTCATCAGAAAGAAACATGACAAGACTTACATTTTCAAAGTATACGTCAATAAGCATTCAAAACAACTCATCTTAAATTTTGATCTCTACTACACCAATGCAGCTCAGCAAACTGCACTGAAATGTGAAGAGAGTTTTTGATGAGAAAACACTTATTTAAAGTATATTTTAAATAAACTATTCTGGATACCTTCAAATTGCTGCAGGGAGTACAAGGGAGAATGAGGAAAAACCTGGAACACCGAAGACACTTGTCTTTAACACTTGTTAAATTTTCCCTTGTTTTACTCACTTTGTGAATCTGTAGTAAAGTGAAGAGGATCTTAAATACACATGGTGAAGGCTGCGAACTCCTTATTCAGTCTGTTTAATCTTCCACAACACTTTTTGTTTAAATTTGTGAGTGACTCATAGCAGTGGCTTCAGCCAAGCTTAGCACACACAGACTTTGTGCGTGCCCACACAAATACTGATGAGTCTATTCCCACTGTTGGCTTGTAAGATTCCCACTATCACTATCTTGAGCTTTTCTGAGAAGAGATTATTCTTTGAATAGGCCTCTGCCAAAGTACCTCATATTCTGGTGATGGGAATAGTGGGAGACAAGAGACTCTATATATTCATTTTCATTTATGACCTAATATAGCAGATTATTTTTTGCATTAGTTCAAATGAAATATTTGTCCTGTGAATTATGCTTTTATAGGCCCCTGCATAATGTTCTTTTATTTACAGTTAAAAGGCTCTCTAGGCAGTGACTTTTATATAAAACAAATTTATGTTGCAACAACATTCTCAAAAAAAGAATCTATTCGCATGCCATTGCTCATTGTTCCACACAGTGAGAAGACTTAAGTGGCCAGAGCAAAAAATTCATTAGCTTTGACCATCTGAATTAAAATCTTAAATCCTCTTTCACATGTGAATCCTCTTCCTCATGCAAATTCCCAGAACATGACTAGCTTAAAAATAGGTACTGTATAGTATGTTCTGCCCTGTAGTTGCCCTTCCATTCCTGAAATAATTAGAGAGCACACTTGTTCAATATGTAGATATTCTGCTTAAAAAGCAGGCAGGATGTGATTATCCATTAAGTATAGAAGGTCCAGCCTAGGGATTATAACTGTGCTAAAATGATCTAGGTTTTTAAAAAAGGGTTTTACCCCACCCCACTCTTCTGAGATGGATTCTTTCCTTCTGGTGACATAGCTTTTAGCCTGATCTGTTTTGTCACCTGGTGTACTTCCTGGCTGCTCAAATGCCAGTGCCAGGCCTGAGGGAGGCTGTGGAAATGCACACCTTAGGGCAGAGTAGGATTTCCCCTTTCGTCACTGTCCCTGAGCTTTAGGTTCGTGTAAAAGATCCTGGCACCAGACACGAAGATTTTGGTGGCCTATTTTTAAGTGCACCAGCAGTGGTGAAGTGTAACAGGGTTTAGTTGTATTTGAAGTTTTACAGCAGTTCAGCAGAGTGCTCTCAAACACTCTTGCATATTTAAAGGCCTAAGAGCCAACCAGTTCTAATTCCTGGCTCTTAGGCCTTTAAATATGCAAGAGTGTTTCATATATAAAATATACCCTACTGAGGCACCATGGGAAGGTGTATGCAGTTTAGGATTAGGATAGGGTTAAATTAATGAAATTTGACATCAAAATTGAGGTACAAGTTGGCTATATTGGAATATAATCCTAAAAGCTTTTACATTAATTTTGACGTAAACCCTGTACATCCGTTAGTGGATTTCTACTGCACTGAGATATACATGAACTGTATCTGATAACAGGCTACTTCTAGCTCAAGATCTGCCTCACAGTGAAAAGGATACTTGTATTCAGGGAATGAATGAAAGTCAGGTGTTTTCCTGAAGAAACTTGGTGGTGACAGCTCTGATTTCAAGTTACACATTTTGGGACTTTTTCTTGGCATTCATTTAGGTAGACTAAGGCTTTCTTTGCCTGTAAGGAGACTACTAGTACCTGTGGGTCCCATAATGGACCTATGGCTCTGAAGATTTTCCTGTGTTTAGATGCAAGATCTCAAGTAGATAAATTCTGAATTGGTAAACCCTAATTTCTTCACCTTGTTAAAGAAGGTATTGGTTTCTCAAGCTTCACACAGGACTACTGTAATTTTCTCTGTATTTACAAAGTCTCATTTTTTATCCAAGTCAATCTAGTTAACCTTTAGTTAAAATTTTTAGTTAAAAATCTTACCCTTTGGTTTCACAACCAATTTGGGCTGATCTAATACTTTTGTGCACATAGCTGGAAGACTATAGATGCACAAAGAGGTGCATTTTACAATTGACAAGCAAATTAAGATCCTTGAGTGTACAATGGCATGCACTAGGTCAGTCTCGAACTTACGGCAGCAAATATGACTCATTTATCTTCTGATTATATCATACTTTTTCCTGTTTTAAGACCTATTTCTACAACAATCTGATTGACAAATTGATTACAATTTGAGGGAACTTGGCATTACATGAATAAACTTAAATACTACATAATGTAACATACCTTACGGGAAGTGACAATAAGAGAAGTATCTAGAAAATCTCCTGAGGTCCTCCTATTTATTGTATTCTATAATAGAGTATTGACTTGTAAAATGAAAGCTGATAGATGCTACTGCCCAGTGATGGAAATATTTCTTCTGTTCACATTCTGGTATAATCCATCAAACACCAGGACAGAACTATAATTTAGATGCCTTTCACTGTCAACTACAGTCAGTGATGGTAACCAAAGTGGTAAATAATTACCCAGTTGCTTTCCTAGATGTTTTTGAAATAAATTATCTTACAGATGCTTAAACCTATCCATCTATGCATTTCTCCAAACTTGTGATGAAAATTGACAGCTTCCACATTCAAGCATCCTCAAAGCTTCTGAGAAGGCTGGAAGAAGTTAATAAAACTGCTGCTAATGTTATAACATGAAATAAGCTTTGGGCTTCACATTAGTCATGATGTCTCATCACAACAATGGGGCATAGTGAAAGAAGGAAGTAGTTTCAAATACTAGTTGTGTTCACATCACCCGAATAGCTACCAGATGGGGCTCTGAGCTGCCTGCAGATTCCACCTGGGGGGCTAGAGCTGTCCATGCACCCTGCAGCGGGATGAATGGGCTCTCTGTGTCACCACAGCCCTGAGTGTGAAACCCAGCTGATCACATCTGGTGAGAGTCCTCAGGTAGGCCACTGGAGTAGACATCAGTAGGGAACCCATGGGCAGAGGCAAAGGCTGACAGTGCTTCCTAAATTGTCCAGGAGTTCCTTAACTGTCTGTTTGGTGTGATTTATTAATTCTTTGGGATTAGGCAGTCAGCTTCTGCAGCTAGAGAGAGAAGGAGGTTTTCAGTAGCTGCATGGATTTTAGTGATATTCTATCAGCCAAGGCTGGGGAAGGCTTCAAAAATCCTTTCTCAGTCAGAGGTCAGGAATTACAACAAAGGGAACATGAAATGAAAAAGATGACTGAAATGAAATATTTAAGTTTCCATTACTCAGAATATATAATATAAATACATATATGATATGTGTGACTCTTGTGGTTTGTCAAACCAAATTAAACAAGAAATCACTTAAATCACACACGAAGTTGAGGTTTTCAATCTGATTTTCAAAGTAAAACATTTAGATTTACTTCAGAAACTAATTCAATCTTTTGGATCCTTATTGGAAAAAAACTGAACCGATAATCTTTATGCTCGAGAGAACATCTCTTCTTTTTCAGAAATTTGGTCTGTCCTTTATTATATGCCATAAGAGGAAGACTGGCAAGTAAGCAATCTTCTAAACAGACAAATTACTCCAGGTTGTATGTCAGGCTGTGGACGTTGTCTACCTAGACATTAGCAAAGCCTTTGACACAGTTTCCCACAGTGTTCTCCTGGAGAAACTGGCTGCTCACGGCTTGGATGGGGGCACTCTTCACTGGGTAACGAACTGGCTGACAGCCTGGGCCCAAAGAGTGGAGCTGAATGGAGCTAAATCCAGTTGGTGGCCAGTCACAAGTGGTGTTTCCCAGGGCTCAGTACTGGGGGCAGGTCTGTTTAATGTCTTTATCAATGACCTGGATGAGGGGACTGTGCACCCTCAGTAAGTTTGCTGATGATACCAAGTTGGGTGGGAGTGTTGATCTGCTTGAGGGTAGGAAGGCTCTACCGAGGGATCTGGAGAGGCTGGATTGATGGGCTGAGGCCAATTGTATGAGGTTCAGAGAGGCTCAGTGCCGGGTCCTGCACTTGGGTCACAACAACCCCACGCAACGCTACAGGCTTGGGGAAGTGTGGCTGGAAAGCTGCACAGCAGAAAATGACCTGGGGGTGTTGGTCATCAGCCAGCTGAATATGAGCCAGCAGCGTGCCCAGGTGGCCAAGAAGGCCAACGGCATCCTGGCTTGTATCAGAAACAGTGGGGCCAGGAGGAATAGGGGAGTGATCGTCCCCCTGTACTCAGCACTGCTGAGGCTGCACCTCGAATCCCCTGGCCAGTTTTAGGCCCTTCACCACAAGAAAGACACTGAAGTGCTGGAGCGTGTCCAGAGAAGGGCAACGAAGCTGGTGAAGGGTCCAGAGCACAAGTCTTATGAGGAGTGACTGAGGGAACGAGGGTTGTTTAGTCTGGAGAAAAGGAGGCTGAGGGGAGACCTTATTGCTCTGTACCGTTACCTGAAAGGAGGTTGTAGCAAGGTGGGCGTTGGTCTCTTTTCCCAAGTAAAAAGTGATAGGATGAGAGGAAACGGCCTCAAGTCACACCAAGGGAGGTTTAGATTGGGTATTAGGAAATATTTCTTCACCAAAAAGGTCACCAAGCACGGGAACAGGCTGTCCAGGGAAGTGGTTGAGTCACCATCCCTGGAGGTATTTAAAAGATGTGTGGATGTGGTACTTAGGAACAGGGTTTAGTGGTGGACTTGGCAGTGTTAGGTTAACAGCTGGACTCCATGATCTTGAAGGTCTTTTTCAACCTAAGCAATTCTATGAGTCTATGACTCAGATACTTTGATGTCAGATACACCTAGAAAGGAGGCATGTTCTCATCACATGGTTCTTCTGAGGTATTCACCCTTTCACAAAGCATTGACTCACAAATGTTCAAATCAGGAGTAAAACCCAATCCTTTTCAAGGATTGCTGTAGACTACTGTTCAGCACTGAGATATGATATGAAATGAAGTGTGGTAGTAAATGATGAAGCAGGAGTGAAGAGTAGAGAGGCAGCCTGATCAATGTCTCCGAAAGGCTTCTACTCCACTGTTTTCTTCACAGAAAACAGTTTTATTTCTATTTTCCATTCAATTGACTCTTCTCGTGCCTGATTTTTTTAAGTGAAGCTAAATAAGAAAATCAATGAAACAAGTGCTTTTTGTAAAAGTAAAAGCTGTGCATTTATGCAGAAACATCGTCTCTTTTTGACAAAGAGGTTTTATGTGTTTTCCTTACCTGCTGCACTATGGGGAAACAAACTTCCATTCACTTTCTGCAAACTGTAGTCATCTGTACTCTTGTTTTACTGTACCCTGTGCCCATTACTGTGATTATAGAAATTTCACATTCCCTGAAGAAGTATTTTGTAGTTACAAAATACACATATATACTTCTGAATATTTTGCAGTCCAAGAGAGAGGAAAGTTACTCAGTGGCTTGTCAGTTTAGGGGCTGATTCTTTCACTTGGTGTTGCACAGTGCAGAACAAAACTGATCTGTTCTAGGATTTACATAAATATGGCTTCACAAGCGAAGATTAGACACAAACTCTGAGAAAAAATACTTGGACAACTGAAATTAATATGGGGAACCAAACGTATTTTCTTACTTTCTATATCATACTATGGAATGGAAATTTTTATTTTGCTGGTTGATGTTTATCCACTAACTATCAACCAACAGAAATTTTATAAAATGTGATATATTTGTATGAAAGTTGAGAGTGAGCTGAATAATTCAGTGACTAGTATAGTGATAAGGGACATAATGGCTTATTTCTACCCATAAGTGACATCGTGCATTAATTTTTTAGAATTATTCAGGTCTTGAAATGGGGCAGGGGAACAATCTTGATGTCTCTGAAAGGAAAGGGTGTGGTACATAGCTAGGAGAAAGAGAACTGATAGAACATAAAAAATGTTCATGAAATATGTCAAGGCAAGCACTGTAGGCCCCATTTATTACATCTAGAAGAAACATCTATATACCAAAAATTAAAGTCTAAAATGTTTTCTTACAGTGATGGAAGAAAGATGTGCAGTTAAACATAAGAGAGGAAGGCAAGATGTCACTGCGCTGCAATGAGTCCAGTGCAAATTTGAATAAGCAAGTGAAAATCTCCACACAATACAAGCTTCCACTAATGACAGTTGTTGGTTATATTAATTTCTGTGGATAACCATACAGATAGATGGCATGAAGTCTTCAAGGAGGTATGGCATCTCTTAGGCTTTATCTAAACTGGGGACTTTTCTGTTAGCACAGCCCAGCTGGGCAAGTCCTGAGGCTGGTGCAGACCTCAGCAGAAATTTGACAAGCTGCTCCAGCTTACAGCTAGAGTCACCTGAAAAGAACTTCCACAGAGCAGCATATCTGAACCACAGATCACCCAGCAACTCACCCACTTCATGTGTACAGACAGCACTGACTAATTCTGCTATGGGACACTGAGAGCCAGAATTCTATAAAGTAGTCAAAGGGGAACTAGGAGATAGCTCAGTTGTTACAAGAACAGGGACATCAGAGTATCAATGTGGGTGAGCCTGAGTGTGTTACTACTACCCAGAGCGGTAAACTTATGTACAACTGAGCATTCTTACTCTGATAAACAGGATGAACAGAGATTTTACCAAATATACTCAAAAAATTTAACCTGTATCATTCACGTGCTCACCTGTTCACTTTTGCTTGGTTTAATCAATTCATTTATTTTAAAAATCACAGTATTCTGAACAAGTTAAAAAAGTGGCTTCACAGGAGAAAGTGACAATGAACTGTCTACTAATCAGAAAAAAAAAGGTAAAATGCAAGGGCAAGAATTCCACAAGAATCCAGGAAACACCTGCATGTTAACTTACTGGCTAGCTAAAGAAAGGTGAAGCACAGCTGAGGTGAAGCAGAGACGGAGTAGGTGCCTGACATGTATTAGGCCTGGGCAGGAGTTCCCAACTTCTCAGCCTGTCCCACCCAAGTTTAACATATGTGGCAACCATGAGAAACAGAAACAGAAGGGAAAAAAGGTAGGAAAAATGGTGGAGAACAGAAATCACAGGGCTTCCCTTAACGTGCATGAAGACTGATGAATGAGAGGGAAATAATTTTCTACCCACTGATCTGCAAAATATTAAAAGTTCTTGAATCTGAAACCGTGTAACTACTGCTTATATAAGGGTATGCCTGTGTACATGGGGGTATATATAGTCTAGTTTTGGATTTGTGATGACAGGTTGTTTAGCTAAGGGGGAAGATTACAGTGTTAGGACCATATTTGGAAGAGGAATGATTGTTAAGTTTCCTATGCAATCCTTGGTATCTTTTTAGTTCAAAAATTTTTATGAAAATTAATTTCTCAAAGCAGTTTTATAAATATGGAGACAAAAAACTGAAGTGAGAAAACTTAATTCCTACAAATGAGAAGCTACAGTTAGCCACAGAATCATTGCTGGCACAAATACACCCTACCACCACAAAAAGGGAATCTGGTTTGCTATGTTCAGCTCCTAGTACTGCACTCATCAAAATACATAGAAACACATGTAATCTTAAGCATATGCTTAACCCTTTCATAAATTGGAGTCTAAAATGTTCCTAGTATTCTTTCCTGCCCAGTACAATTACTGGATTAGATCCCTGGAAACTGAACAGCACAAGGGCATGTGCCTTTTCTAAGGGAGAGGTTCTTTCTTTTAGACTTTCTCTACACACTATATTCTTCTCTGTCCATTCCTGCTTCATTAATATTAATAAAAGCTTGTGTATTCAATACATTTATAATACTGAATTACATTAGTCAGTGGCCCTAATTATGTTATTTCTTGAATTTCAAATTGACTCCCAGCCTTACTCATTTTACCAGGTTTAAATAAGAATATGATTCATCATTTACAGAAAGTACATTACCTAAGTTACAGCTTCACAATTGAGCACACTGACAGTCTGCATTGAAGCTACAAATAGGAATAGAGAGGATTTTCTATCCTTAGTTTGAAATTAAACTTAGACTACTGTATCAATCATGTGAACTCTGGCTGAAATGAGAACAGAAAACATTCATCGCATGTTTTAGATGTTCCAAACTAATAATAGTCTGGGACTGGTTTTCAAAGAAAGATATAGCTGTGCTTTGGAAGGGTGTGAATCCCAAGTACAACTGCTGCAAATAAAAGCTTTGTTTCTTTTTGTCTGTTGGATTCCTCACGAGGGAAATTTAGTCCATATGTAATACATACAATGGTTTTGCAATTCTAATGAGAAGTGTTAGCTACAGGCAGATTATACAGCATCAAAACTCTCGTACATTCAGCAGTGTACGGTGGCCTACAGATGTGACTCCAATAATAGTAAGTGAGCTCATCCTTGGTGTGGAAGATTGTTCATTAGGGAGAGAATAATGTAAGTGATATGATCATTACATCACCTTTTCCTGTACATTATTCTCACTGCAGCTGACAGGGAAAACATTTCTCAGTTTTAAGTTACATTATTTTGCAACGTCTAGATAACAGTGGTATTTGAAAGTATATGTACTTTTAAAGTTTCATTTGATAACAAAAAAGGGCTAATGCTGCAGTGTTGAATTACTGGTTCAGTATCTCTCTTTCCTTTATATTTAAATAGTTGTTCCGTAGTATTACATCCCACATCTTTTAACACTAGTTATTTAAATTTTTAGGTAAAGGTTTTGAAGAACAGGTATTTTCAATCTATATAATCACAGAATGAAGGCTTTTGGTTGAAAGATAGAATCAATCTGTGTAGTGTAAAAGAAATCTTAATGCTAATCTCAAAAGAAAATTCTCAGAAGTTACAAACTCATGGAAATTTATGCTCAGATTGCAGCAATAACATGTCTTGATGAGGATGGAGTCAATGAAGAAACATGAAAAGACTTATTTGCATTTTCTGTGCTGTTGGTAATAATAGTTTATATCCCTGCATTCAAGGATGAGGAAAAAAACACATTAATTATGATTAGGATGGAATTTATCATGATAAACTGTGTTTACTGATACTGCTGCATAAAGGAGGTAATAATGTAAAGCAACAGCAGCAGCCCTCCTAATTTTGAGACTATGGCATTCATAATTTTGAAATTATGCATATTTTGGTCTTCATTTTACAAATCAGAGTGCTGTTGCACTTGCAGCACTTGCTATCAGAATGAGAAATATTATCAACAGTTTGGAAAAGCTTTAGCTTAGACTATATTAGTATAGTCATACATATTTGTGTATCCTGGCCTAGTTTTTCAAGTTTCCACTAAATAAGGATGTTGTGAGGATTTGGAATGCTTATGTGCAAATCTTACACAGCATTTTTAGAATGGAATTAATTTAGCAAAATAATACCAGTTTCAAAATGTAAACAGTAGTGTTCTTTGTGTTGCAGAGATTCTTCGGACAACTAATACAATCACATTTTTTAAATAAACCCACTTGCTCCCTTTAGTGCATTTGATCAAACGTTGAGGTGGGGAACAGGAACAGGCTTTTCATTCAGTTCTGCTGCTTTCACCTCTTTGTATAACCAGTTGCCACTGTCAGTATAATAGAAAAGAAGCACACTGTTGGCTTAATCATAGGACAGTGCAGTTGATCCAAGTATTTCGTGTAAGGAAATAATAAAAAAATATTCATCCTGGTTTTGGCTTCTTTGCTATGGTATCTACCTCATGCACTTGTTGCATTCACAAGGATTTCCTGCTGTCGTGTGCACCGAGCTGGTTTACTACATGTGCTTCTACTTTTGTACTACACTGTTTTTCCTGCCTCAACAGTTACCAAGCAGTGCAGTATCAGTCACCGTGCAGTGTAAATGCTACAACATCAATAGACAAGTCTCCCAAATACAATTAAATGAAATTGTGGAAACCTGCTCATAGATCTAAAATTCTGTTTTCCTCTCATTCCTATCATTCCCAGATGTGAATTTAATAGACAATGTTTTCTCTTTCTAAATTTTAGATACTTCTGTAGAACCATGTGTGAGAACTAATTAATAAATTGTCTTTAAAGGTAAGATTTTCCTGATTTAACTCATGGTGATACTCTGAGAGTCTACATTTCGTGAGTGTAGATATGCTTGCAGACTGGTGGGCTCAGAAAATGGTTTGACGAGACCACGCCAATTTGGTAAGCAGTGCTGTTGTTGCTAGCACTTGTACTGGTGCACATCTGCCAGCCCTGCTGTGTCACCAGAGCACATGCCCACCTGGGTGCCTTTGCCATGGCAGCATATCTATCCCTATATGAAATTTTACTGGTTAAAAAAAAAGTTTATTATCAGCGAGGGCAGAAGCTTCTAAGTGCTGGTGCAGCTATGTCATTAGCAGTGTGGTTGGTGGCTGCAGGCTGGTGTGCTATGGGAAGACAGTTTCTTTCAAAGGAAGGGTTATGTTTTGCCAGTTTACAAACTTGTGTGGGAACACAAGACAACTTTTCTTAGAAAACTTTGTAGTGTAGACGAGGCCTGAGGAAACGAGGCTCTCTGGTTCCAAGGACACTTCTCATACTGACAAAGCTAGCTAAGTGCTTCCAGCCCCCTTTCCTCATCACTGATAATTTCCACGCCTGTGCTGACGTCCTGTTTGTTCTAATGCTGTGGAGCTAAGTAATAAACCAGATCAGAGAGCTGATACAACTTTAAAAGCACTCCTCCTCCCCTCCCCTTTTTTTTTCTATTTTTGAGGACATGCTGGTGAGAGAAACATCCATAGAATCAAGACCTGCAAAACTAGGGACCAGATCCTTATTAACATTACAGCCAAAAAGTAATTAGATACCTAATTAAATCTGTGAATCCAATCTTATATGACCTGTTTAGAATTGTGAGAATCCAGATCTTCAGATTCTGGCAGATTCCACCAGATTATTCAGATTCTGCCAGGTTCCTCTGTGGCACCCGAAAACTCAGCGAATCTTTTTCATTCAGTAAATTAATGGCACTTTAATCTGTCATCTTCTACATGCTGAAGTTACATATATTTCACAAATTTAATTTCAATAGAGGTACTAAAAATGTTGACTTAAGCCGTAGCTGAGGGATATGCAAACGCAACAGTATACCAACTATATTTACATTAAAGATCTAATTGAATTAACTGTACACACAGCTTCTACACAGTCAGCTTGTCATGGCTTCCTCTGCAGTTTGACTACCTCCATTTTGGATAGAGAGATTTAAACAGTTTTCTCCCTTCCCCTGGGATTAAAGATAGTGAGGAGCACTAATTAGCCATCTGCACCCATAGCACAGTGCTACAGCTTGTTTACCTTACAAAGGCTGCTGCACCCCTGGGGAAAAGCCATAGCGTAGTGGTTTTTTCCTTTTAAATATTTCAGGCTCAGATTCTTCAAGAAAAGTGTAACAGTTTACACAATTTTTACCACTACTATGGGGAAAGAGTCCCCTTTTCTCACAGCGGTACCTGGATTCTGTAGGAGATAAAATAAATACTGTCTATTTTTCTTTTTCATCAAGTGATTCACACATTTGGTGTTAGCTGCAGCATTCTGCTCCCTATAATATGTAAAAATTAGATTTTGAAAATAAAAGTAACACTTAGCAATCATAAGAGCTTTACTCATGTTAGTGTGCTGTAGAGCCCACTGAAGAGCCAATTAAAATATAAGAAAAAAATCAGAAATAAATAAAAGAACCCTCTTCTCAAATCCTTTAATCCAGTGATGCTTAAGTACTTTTTTTGTTGTCAAACTGTGTCTTTGAATTAAGCACTATTTAGGACTAACAGCTGATATAGTTGTAATTTAAACGGTATTCTGATTCTTGTTTGCTATTTTTCCTTACCATGACTGGATAAGAATGGTAAAAAATGTTCTGCTTTGTTTGTCTTTTGTAAGTTCTGACTCAGTGGCAGGCAAGTACTACTTATGGGCCTGATGTAAAGCCTAGTGAAGTCAACTGGAATGTTTCCAATGACTTCATTAGACTTTGGATTGGGTCTGAAGTGCAGCAATTTACTCAACACTGGAGCATAAATTACAGACATAAAAAACAAATTATTTGTGTGTTGCTGGATTACTGACAGCAAAATGTATGATGTCAGAAAAATAATAGGCAGAGATAGCCTGCATGAGTTGGAAAAGCTTAAAATACAGACAAAGATAGGGGAATACTATTTGGCAAGAATAGACAGTCTCAGTTCCAGTGCCGATGGAGGAAAGTTGAGTAATTTGACAGACAATTACGTGATTAATCTAGTAGAAGACGCTATCTGTCTCACTCAGTCACCACCCTGCTGCCTGATCATTGGGCTAATATCTGGATGAGATGATGGTCTGCTATCACAGAAGGAAGAGCTCTGAATCCATAACAACCGATGGAAACCCCTCTGGAAATGTTAAGAATTACAGTGGCCTAAACTCAGAACAGAGGCGAACAGTGTCAGCCAAAAACATCAGCTGAGTTTGTTGCCAGAGTCGAATAGAATAGAACAGACTATTTCAGTTGGAAGGAACCTACAACCACCATCTAGTCCAACTGCCTGACCACTTCAGGGCTGACCAAAAGTTAAAGTGTGTTATTAAGGGCAATGTCCAAATGCCTCTTAAACACCGACAGGCTTGGGCCATTAACCACCTCTCTCGGAAGCCTGGTCCAGTGTTTGAGCACCCTCTTGGTAAAGAAATGCTTCCTAATGTCCAACACACCCCCCGCCCCAGCACATCTGGGAACCATTCCCACACGTCCAGCACTGGATCCCAGGGAGGAGAGCTCAGCACCTCCCTCTCCACATCCCCTCCTCAGGGAGCTGCAGAGAGCAATGGGGTCTCCTCTCAGCCTCCTTTTCTCCAAATCAGACGAGCCCAAAGTTCTCAGCTGCTCCTCACAGGACATTCCTTTCAGCCCTTTCACCAGCTTTGTTGCCCTCCTCTGGATACATTCAAGGACCTTCACATCCTTCTTCAATTGTGGGGCCCAGAACTGCACACGGTACTCGAGGTGAGGCTGCACCAAGGCTGAATACAGAGCGGGATAATCACCGCTTTTGCCCAGCTGGTCACGCTGTGTTTGATGCCCCCCAGGATGGGGTTTGCCCTCTGGGCTGCCAGGGCTCACTGCTGACTCGTACTGAGCCTGCTGCCACCAGCACCCCCAGATCCCTTTCTGCAGGGCTGCTCTCCAGCCACTTCTCTCCCAATTTATACTTGTGCCCGGCATTACTCTGTCCTAGGTGCAGAATCTGGCACTTGAACTTGTTAAATTTCATCCCACTGATCAGAGCCCAACACTCCAATCTATCTAGAACTCTCTGCAAGGCCTCTTGTCCCTCAAGAGAGTGAACAGCACCTCCCAGTTTGGTACCATCATCAAACTTGCTGATGGTGCATGCAACTCCTGCATCCAGATCCCTGATAAACACATTGAACAGGACTGGCCCTAGAACTGAGCCCTGAGGAACACGGCTGGTGACCAGTTACCAGCCAGATGTGGCCCCATTCACTGCAGCCCTTTGAGCTCAGCCCTTCAGCCAGTTCTCCACCCAGCGCACCGGGAACCTGCTCATCCCACAGCTGGACAACTTGTCTGGAAGGATGCTGTGAGAGACAGTATCGCAAGCCTTACTAAAATCCAGAAAAACTACATCCACCGCCTTCCCTTCATCTACTAGGCAGGTGACCTTACCATGGAAGGATATCAGATTTGTTAAACAGGACTTTCCCTTTGTGAACCCATGTTGACTGTGCTTGACGACTGCATAATTCTTTAAATGTCATTCAATAGTACCCAGTATAACCTTCTCCGTAATTTTTCCAGGAACTGGGTAAGTATGACAATGTTGAAGAGAACTGAATATGAATGTTACTTAAACAAGAAGAAATCAAGCAATCTCCATCTGAAACATAACATTTTGTTATAGAGAAAGATCTCCCAAATATTGTTCTTCCAGTATTTTACCCTGTATGTCTTGATGAATTAGGAGTGGTACAATGAGCTAACCACTTGTTTCAGTCAAAAGTTACTTAATTTACCCTTGTCTGAAAACCTCAGGATACCAACATCCTACCCTAGCTACCACAGAGAAACTAACAAAAACATTTGTTACAAAATGGCTATTTGGTTGAACCAACTCTCCTCAAGTGAGTATTTTATTTCAGCATACAATAATCCAATCATTGAAGAGTAATTATACTTTGTAAAAAGATTTATTATTTTGGAATAAACCTATTTTTTGTTCTGGAAGAGCCTACCCAAGCAAGAGCTATTATCCTGGAATAGCTGATTATGCAACAGCTATGTCAATCTACTTCTACAGATGTGTAAAACCTTAGTATTCAAACATTGATTTCTTCCAGATTGGAAGTGGTTTTAACTTTTAGAATTTGGTTCAGGTTATTCTTTAGCTAGGTGTATATATCTTTAGCTTCACCTTATTAGCAAATCCGGAAGGGATTTTATTTAGAAAGGCATTTACGTAAAATATTTTGTATTTTCAGAATGTTAAAATAAACATGAAATTGGGATTTAATGTGAGTAAAATACCTTTACATCAGTAGGTAATATTACATTGTAAGCCACAGAACTGAAAGACTTTGTTTATAATTTTGATATTAGAAATAAAATTGTATTTTTAAAAAGATACAAAGATGCAAGTTAAACTTTAATAAGATGTATATCTTCAGTTAATTTTTGACTTACATTAACTTATATGCACAACTTATACAGTAGCATTTTGATTTAAGCAATGTTTTGCTATTAGATGCCATCTCCCTCTCCCAAAAGCAAACAAAACTCCCTGTGAATAAGTGAAAAAAACCTCTTAGCATTCCTTTTCTGTTCAACTTTCTCCATATTTTGACTTCCTTTGTTTTCACAAATTATTTTCACAGTTGAAATGGGGATGGACAGGGAAATTGGTCAGGCAAATAGAAAATAAAAGCCAAGGGTGTTTTTTTTATATTAAACCAGATGATACAGTAACAAATACAGATAAGGTACTGGACAAACAAACCTTTCCTCAGATCACACCTGTGCCTTAAAGTATGGCCATTTTTTACCACTCTATCAGTCTAATAACAGATTCTCCTCACAAACCTTTCATCACTTACTGCCTCAAATTGTTATGGTCGAGAATGGGAAAGGTATAGAGATGAAACCCTTGGAACAGCACTTGGATAGAAAAATTTTGAGTAACTGGAAATTCTTGTCTTTTAAAAATCACTATACAATAAAATATGCTTTTCTGAGATAATTTTTTTCCCTTTCTTTTTTTACTGGCTACAGCAGAAACTGTCTTCTTTTCTTAAACAGCAACTGTTCTCTGCTGGGCAGATTTCATCCAACCTCACCTCACAGGTGCTGCACACTTGCTTTGTTCCAGTAAAACATGTGCTCAGCTTTATGTATGTATACTCCCTGTGAATTAATGTCAACAGATAATAAACTATTTGATGCAAAAAGTTTTGTTTAACATCATTAAAAAAAAATTTGGTAGGATTCCCAGGCAGGATTTTTACAGACATTTTCCCACATAATATGGGCAATTAGACAGTATGAGAAGTGACTTCCAGTTCTCAAAGTTTCATTTCATTTGGGAGCCAATATGATTTAGCGGCTAGACTAGTTTAAAAGACAAGGAGCCAGAAGAGTTTAACATTTTCAGGAAGGCTGAGCCATTCACTGAATTACCTTGGGCTAATCGCTTAACTGTTCTGTTCTTTAGTGAAACCATCTGTAATACTGAGCCAAAACACACCCCCCCCAAAAAAACCTCATTGAGAAACAGATGCTTAAGTCTGGTTCAGTTCTCCAAAGTAAATAAATTACAAAAAATTGCAAGACAAATATGGCATGAGAACAAGACATTCCTTCAGCAACCCTACTAAGTCAAACTGAGATGCAGTTGCAATGAAAGCCAACTCAGCTGCAGTGTTGTATATCGAGTTAAAAGCCAGCATGTAACACACTCTGATGTCCACTTGATTATTAAATACTCACTTTGAAACTAGAAGGCAAAATTCAGACTTCACTTATATAGCTACAGTCTTATTGACTTCAGAAAAAACAGTGGAAATCCATGGATTAGCATCCTGTGGAGTCTAAATTTCATGCACACAGAACCCACTTTTAAGTCAAGGAAAAAGGCACTGGCAGCATGCAGTACTTTGCATTCTTTGCTGACACGTGAGTACTTTAAAGCACTGTGTATTTTTATGGTACTCTATCAAAGCGAAAACAGTTGTCACAGCCATTGTTCTAATCTGGATACTAGCTCAGACTATCTTGGGGAAAACAGCAACACTATTACCATATAAAGATGTAGAGCAAATGGAAAATTAATCTGGCAGTTAAGGCACAAGAATAGAGATCAGGAACCCACCCAGGTTCCATTTCCAGATATGTTAGACACTTCCTGGATGATCATGTGCATATCATCAAATTTTAATGTTCCAGTTTTCTCATCTATAAAACGGATCTACCAGCACTTGTTGAAGAAGTTCTGTGCTTTGAGGCTGAAATGAAAATGACTTAAAAGGTCTGCAGTTAAGGAGGAACTGCACATTGCTAACTACGGCAGCCTTACTCAATTCTTTTCCTTTTCAGTTAATGCATCGTTCAGTTAATTTAGCATATCATGGAAAACATTTGCAGTAGAGGCATACACAATTTGAATGTCTCTATGTGTCATCATCAGCTGAATTAATATTCTCTCTTACACAGTACGTATATTAATTTTGTACTTAAAAACATACTGAAGCCCTGTATCCTACTGAAATGCAATACACTATGTGGAAAATCTATGGTTTCAAACAACGTTACTTGCAGTGGTTCACAAAACCTGGTAACACAATGGTATTTTCAGCAAAGCATTGTTCTGTTGGTTATACTTCTTTTCATAATCTTAATCACAACTACATACTGTAATAGTGTCACTTCATACATCAACAGCAGAACTAGATCTAGCTACTGTACAGGGAGACACTAACGTATCACTTCAGCATACAAAGAGCCTCTCATGGCACCAAGCCAACAAAACAGTGTATTTCCGTGCCTGCATACAGCTAGCAGGGACTGAATAGATGGGAAAACAACCTGACAATCCCCAGCTGCCTTATTTACTCCTCAGAGTTGTGGTAGTACAATGCCTAGGGACAGACCAAGATCAGAACTGGACATTTCTCAACCCTGTGCTCTGGAGCTGGGCTGAATCCTTCATGTTTTCAGTCAAAAATATTTTTATGCTTTTTTTTTTTTTTTTTGGGGGGGGGGAAGGTAAGGGGGTTAAGGGGGCAGTATATATTGAGTGTACTGTGTTCCCCTAACAAAATATCAGTTCAGAAGTTATTGCTGTGTTCCCTCATCTCACACTTGAACACGTTAGAAAAATTAAACTGTAAAATGTTCAAGGAGCTAGTGCCATCTAAAGGCTAATGAGCTGAACTACAATACACAGTCACTAACCTTATAATCGTAAGGAAAACCACTGCATCTAACTGCTATAGATTTTCACTTTGTTGCTGAGACCAGCAGAGGCACCAGAAGGCTTTATATGGAATGGGGAAAAAAAAAAAAAAAAAGCTCTTATTACTCAGAAAGATTGTCTCATACAAAGCCCATCTCTTTATATGTTTTTTTTTTTTTTTGTTTATGACTAGAGCTTTACTAGTGACATGATTTGTCCTGATTTTACTTATATTACTTCACTGCACTTGCACTTATTTCAAGCAAAGTTGATAGTAGTATAAACTGCTGCTCATTTCAAAACACATCAGAAGTCAAATAATGCATATTCTGCAGCAATATTAGAGATTTCTATAATTGAATGATATTTCTTCTAAATTTGCTAAAAGACAGGATGCTTCAATTATGTACAGCCTTCTTATACATGAAGAAAAGTACCTGGTTTCCAGAAGATCCTGTCTTGGTGCTTGATTTAAATGTAAGACTGAACAATGGTTCTTCCTTGGTAACTTCTCTGGGTCTCTAAAATAAAATAACAATCAAATCAATCAGGTTGGTCAATTTAAAATACATTTTTAAATGTTTGCTTTACAAAATAAATACCACAAAAGTAGTATTATTCAGCAATATGGACTTGCTGTTCAAGATAGAAGGAAATCCAAGCTGACAAGCAATTAATCTCAGTTTACTGAAGTCTTAAACCAGTTTTTGACAATCATTTTTTCTGCAAGCAAGGTGGCAGTATTTTCTTCATTTCTGTTTATGCAACTAGCTCACTTAAATGAATTATCCCACCTGTTTTTGTTTTCATTATTTCCATCCATAAATAAAAAACAGATGCAAAGTATGGGATCATCTCTAACTACTTCTACACACTTGAAAGACTGTGTGATCAAACCAACTAAATGCTCTTGCTACAAGTATACCTTCTTTTTTTTTTAACAAGACCTGTTTCGGGGCAAAACATGGTTAGATAATCTTCTTAAGAAGAATGTTCAAATAAATCTATAGTAATCTTATTTAACCAAAAGCAACTATAAAGAGTTTTTTTCTCATTATTTTCTTTCAATTCCCATATTTATCCACTAAGACTTTGAAATGAATCACAAATAAAAGCATAATAATTATCTAGTAAAAAATAGTAAAATGTATGTAAAAATTAAGAATCTCTCAGTATGTTGTTAAAGTCTGAAATCTCAGATGTATATAGATATAGCATGTCCTCTTAGTCAGCAAGAAGAAATGCTAACTTATGCATAAAGACTATAAGCAGCACATTTTAATCGTTACCAATCAGTGAAAAATCAGTCTTCAAGAACAATGCAACTGTAATTCAAGATCAGAAGCAATTATTTAAATCAAAGTTTCCCATTCACTGATTTGATTCATTTTCATGATGTCTGATTTAAACCACTCCTCTAACATATGCTACTGTTTACTCATTCTGAGTTACAGAAAACGTTTTTTCTGCTTTTAAAATAAAATACTGCTGCAGACGCCTCACTTTTTCTAGCTGCAGCCATGCATTTGCTTCTGTAAACAGGGTTATGTCCCTTCACTTCCTAAGCCATACCAGGGATGTCCCTGTCCAACACCGACATCAATATACTTGCATACAAGCAGTCAGCTGCATCATTCTCCTGATCCAGATGAAACAAATTTGTTGAAAACATCAAATTACTTTTTAAATGAAGGACAGTCTAGGCACAAGAGGAGGGAGCTGGAACAAGCCTAGGGAAAAGGTGGGACTTTTTTTCTGTATCAGTCTTGTGGTGGGTTGACCCTGGTTGCACACCAGGGTCCCACCAAAGCTGCTCCATCACTTCCCTCCTCAGCTGGATAGGGGAAAGAAAATATAACAAAAAGCTCATGGGTTGAGGTAAGGACAGGGAGAAATCACTAACCAATTACACTCATGGTAAAAAACAGACTTGACTTGGGGAAATTAGTTTATTACCAATCAAAATCAGAGTAGAAGAATGAGAAAATAAAAACTAAATCTTGAAACACCTTCCCCTCACCCCTCCCTTCTTCCTGGGCTTAACTTTACTCCCAAATTCTCTACCTCTTCCCCCACAGTGGTGCAGGGGTGACAGGGAATGGGGGTGCAGTCAGTTCATCACCCGTTGTCTCTGCTGCTCCTTCCTCCTTATGGGGAGGACTCCTCACACCCTTCCCCTGCTCCAGTGTGGGGTCCCTCCCATGGGAGACAATCCTCCATGAACTTCTCCAACATGGGTCCTTCCTCCAGGTTGCAGCTCTTCACGAACTGCTCCAGCGTGGGTCCTTTCCACGGGGTGCATCCTTCAGGAACAGGCTGCTCCAGCGTGGGGCCCCCACAGGGTCACAAGTCCTGCCAGCAAACCTGCTCCAGCAGGGGCTTCCCACGGGGCCACAGCCTCCTTTGGGCACCCAGCTGCTACAGCATGGGGTCCTCCACGGGCTGCAGGTGGGTATCTGCTCCACAGGACAGACTGCTTCACCATGGTCTTCACCTTGGGCTACAGGGGAATCCCTGCTCCAGTGCCTGGAGCATCTCCTCCCCCTGCTTCTTCACTGACCTTGGTTTCTAAAGAGCTGTTTCTCTCACATATTCTCGCTCCTCCCTTCCAGCTGCTGTTGCTGTTCCCCTTGTGCAGCAACTTGTTGCCCTTCTCAAATACGTTATCACAGAGGCACTACCACCATCACTGATGGGCTTGGCCTTGGCCTTGGCCAGCAGTGGGTCCATCTTGGAGCTGGCTGGCATTGGCTTCATTGGACATGGGGGAAGCTTCTAGCAGCTTCCCACAGAAGCCACCCCTGTAGCCCTCTCACTACCAAAACCTTGCCACAAAAACCCAATACAAGTCTATCTTAGTATAAAGAAACTTGGGAAAGAGTATAATTTTTGGGTGCAGTGTAATTGTTCACATTACCTACAGTAATATCCTATACCAATTTGAACACAATTACTCACGTTTTATCTTTACACAACAAAAGACATTCTTTTAAATGGATATGGCTCTGTCATCTTCCTTCATAGCTGTTTTCTTGGCCTCAGAGCATACTTCAATATCACATAGCACTCCAGACCCCGCATTTAACTCCATAGCTATACTAGAATCCTATATTAATGCATGTAATGTCTCTCTACGTATGTACCAACTACCTCACAAACTTCTCCCTGGGGTTTTCTGTTCTCTTCCGATCACCCAGTACCTCAGGTAACAAATTTGGCTTTGAATTAATTGAAGGTTTACAGATAGACATACATCTTCCCATTTCGGAGTCAAAACCCGACTGTGAAAGGCACTGTATACTCATAAAGACAAACCCTTTATTTATCTTTAACGTTAAAGACTACCATTTTTACCGCAGTTTGCCAAAAAAAAAAAGAGGATCGTTTATACCGTCTGCTTGATTATCTGTTGGCTACCTCTCTCTCAAACATGTTTGGAATCAATCTGCAAATTGTGAGCATATGTGACAAAGGAACAGAAATCTCTACGGTGATAGGATTCTGTAATTATCATGAAAATCAGTATCAGAGTCAAGCAGAAAGACCTGGATTACTGCTGCTGTCAAACACTGGAGTTACTCATCCCATTTGACCTCCTGGCTGGAAAATGAGCCCCTCAGCACAAAACCACAGTGTGTTTCAGAATCAGGCCCAACATCTGCTACCTCTTGTTCTGCTAGCACGTTGGGAGCACAGAGGGAAGACGAACACGTTACAGAGAGAGCTAAAAGTGACAATGGGGTGCCAGCGCACTGTGCATGGCATCTAGAAACAAGGGAACACTACAGGAAGCTCGTGCTACTGTTGTGGCAGGATGGGGTTATAGGTGTTGTCAAGACAGAAGACACAAAACTGTGGGAAACCAGGATTCAGTATTTCTGTGCTCCAAGATGAGCTATGCTTAGAACGCAAACATTCATGACTTCTGAAATCTTTCAAGTGACTTTTCTGGCCTCACATTTCAGTATTTCTTGACTAAACAAACCTATGACTTCAGACCAACATCTTCAAAACATTCTACGCAGAAGTGTTCCTCAAGGGTAGAAGGAACAGCTTTTATCACAATGTGCCTTTTATAATTTCTGTTGTACTGAATAGTAACCATTTGTCTAAAAAAAATCCAACCAAAGAAAACTTTCTGCCCCAACTTAGAGATTGCAATGGGATATTCTGGGCAGAACATCCTACAGCAGCATTAAAAATACTTCTGCTAGAGAATTAAGTAATGTGACCATCATCTCCCAGGCAGCTCTTGTATCCTATCTTCTACACGGGACACCGTTAATTAGTTGGTCTCACAGGAATTCATTCCACAAACTCAAACCAACCCTTCTGTTGCCTGCTCTACGGTGCAGAGATATTAAGCTGCCAACTGTGCCATTAGCCCAAGATTTTTTAGGTACTGCCCACCTGAATGCTAAGCACCTCAAATCTGGTGCAGTATTAAATCCGCATGGAAGGAAAGCATTTAAATACCAGCCTGGATTTTCCAGCCTTGACCAAAACTCTCCAGAAGGCAAAATGCTACATGATTACTACATTTTTGAAGAATAATAATTTCAAACTCAAGTAGACTGCATTTCTGTAGCTCCCTGAGATGTAATGAAGGAATGAGATCCTGGGAGGTTATGATCTTTGACTCGTGCATAGAGCACAAAGATGCAGTCAGCTATAAATAGTATGCAGGAGTAATGCAACCCTTACTGTATTCTGCTATGATTGCACTGCTATTCTGCGAGATGGAGATGGTCTATTCTTCATCAGCAGAATTAAGAACAAGTTTGTCCACACAGAGAGATCTATAAATAAAACAGTTCATGTTGAGGATGCTCTTATCCCTCTGTGTTTAAGCCTGACCCATCAACCACTAATGGCAACAGAAATCTTCCTACTGACTCAATTAAATGTTGGACTGAACTATTTATGCAACCTCTGATGTTAACAAAAGTTTTTATTTTCAACAGTTAACAGAATATCTTACTTACTGTTCAATTATTTTGTATATATATATACTTTTTAAAGCTTCTGCATGAGGGGCACAACTGCTTTATAGATGTCAGTATGAACACAACCTGGATAAGAAATAGTAAACATTCACAAAACACTCCAAAACCAAGTAATTGTGACTTGTCAGAATGCATGCGTCTGATGGGCAACCCATTTTACCATGGAAGAATTAAACTAAGACTTTGAACAGGCTGTTCAGATTTAGTGTGAGGGGCTTGGGCCAACTCTAACATCCTCTGTCTCTCATGTTGAAGTTTGACAAAGATCTGGCCTAGCACTACACCAGAACCAAACCCTGTCATCTCCTCTTCATCTATTTTCTCTTTCCCACCTTCTCCCTCTCTTGTGCTGGTGTTTGCGCAGCAAGTGCACAATGGTTTGAAGACCTCACCTCACTGAAAAATAATGCAGGGGAACACGTGGCTGTCAGCCGGGTCATTTTTCTCAGTGTGCTTCACTGCACAAACACAGGCATACAGAGGCACTACCAGCTTAAATGTATACTGCACTGTAACTTCGGAAACCTAAGAACAGATAGGGATAAATTACTTCCACTGGATTGTGGTTTAGCCTACTGTCTTCAAAAGTACTGTTCACATCCTAATTTCAATTTAACACGCACAGAAAAGGTAAATGGAATTGCATCTTCCCAGATAAACCTAATGGTTTATATAACCTCATATTCTATTTTAACCAAAACCGATCATTTCAGACAAACCCAGGAATCTCATAATGGGCTACTAACCAAATAGGTAACCTCAAAAGATTTTTTTCTAACCAGACCACGCTTCTATTTTTTTTTTTTTGTTGTTGTTGTGTCCCCTTAAGCATCGGGCTTTATCACCACTATTAATATTTATGCAAGGTTGCTTTAAATATTTATGTTTTTATTAGTTCCCCCTGAATACTTTGGCTTGATCATGTGTTTGAGGGATGACTTCCTAGCCTGAATTTGGGGAAAAAAGAAATAAAAATAAAGTTTTAATTTGTTGCACACTCACTTATTCTTCTCACAACCTTCTCACCGCGAATTTACAGACATTTTACATATTTCCTCACGTCCGCGATAACATTTCTGAGAAAAAGCGATGCGATCTGAAAACACAATTACTGTAACAGCACCACACATACCGAGGCCAGAGTTTAACGATTTTTTTCCTGCCGGGTGCCGCCTCTCCTGTTCCACACCTGCTCCTCCCGGCTGTTAATCATTAAAAACAAAACAAAACAAAACAAAAAAACAACAACAAAAAAAAAAAACACAAAACAACAAAAAAACAAACAAACAAACAAAACTAAAAAACCCCCCACCAAAACCAAAAAAAAACCCCAAAAAACAAAAAAAAAACCCACCAAAACTACTTGTCAGAGAAACTCTTAAAAACATTTCTCCCTGCATCCCACAGCCGGGAGGGAGTGGAGAGTGCTTAGAATTAGGTTAAACTGCGTGTGGAGGGAGCGGTGCGGTGTGGCAGCGGCTGAGGGCAGCCCGAGGGCTCCCCCCTCAGCGCTTCCCCCCCCGGCTTTGGCGGCAGAGAGCGCCAGTTCTGGGTAGGGGGAAGGGAGACGTTCCCCGGCGCTACCATGGCGGCTCTCATGTGGGTGACGACATGAGGCGACTGCCGCTCGCCCCAGCACCAACCTGGCTCCTTAAATGTCGCCCAGCGACGAAGCACAGTGAAACAGCCCCCCCCCCACCGTGAAACCCTCCTTCCTCCAGCACCTGGGCGTCCTCCCCGGCCGCCTTCCTTCCTTCTTTCATTCCCCCCTGTGCGGCAAATGGTACGAGCCCCAGGCAGCCCGCACAGGTGTGGTCGGTGGGACAAACCAACAGCGGGCGGGGGGGGGGAGTGGGGGGTGAAGAGTGATGAGAGGCGGTGAGGCGGAAGGGCGAGAGCGGGACGGGGCTGGCGGCGGCCGCATCATCGGGGAGCGACGCGACCGGGGCGGCCGCCGCGGGAGATTGAAGCGGTGGGGCCGCGGCGAGGCGAGGAGAGGAGGGGGCGGCGCCGCTGCGGCCGTTGCTCGGGGGAGGAGGAGAGGAGAGGAGGAGGAGGAGGAGGAGGAGGAAGAAGAAGAAGAAGAAGAAGAAGGAGGAGGAGGAGGAGGAGAAGGGGGCCGCCCGCCCCTCCGCCGGTAAGTGCCACTCAGCGGCTGAGGGGGGAGGGTGTGAGCCCTGCCGGGTGGGGGGAGTTCGGCCCCACACCCCCCGTGGGGGCTCGGGGGCCGGCGGGGCGCTCGTGGGTCCGCTCCTGCAGCGGGAGGCCGCCGGGCTGCAAGGCCGAGGGGCCGCCCCGGCCCCGGTGCCGGTCCCCGGCCTGTGCCGAGGCGCCCAGACCAGACTGGCGGGCTGGGGGGAGGCGTCTGGTGTGAGAACCGGCGGGAAAGGGCGGGCGTGAAGCCGGGTGAAAGCGGGTCCCTCTCCACGGTCGCGTTTTGAGGGGGTACAGGCTGCCCCCCCCCCCCCTTCGCTGGCCCAGGTGTTGGCACAGGCAGTCCGTGAACTGAATCACAAACCCAATCTTGATTTAAAAATAAAGTCGGTGTGGGGTTTTTTGTTGTTTTTTGGTTTTGTTTGGTGGTTTTGTTTTTTTTTTTTTTTTGGCTTGAGTCAGCTTCCTGAGCTGATTCAGTGTATAGGCAGCAGAAGCGCCTGTGTGGGCAATAGAGATTAGTGCAGAGGAGGAACTAGTGGCTGGAGCTGCTGCTTGTGGTAGAAGTGCTGGCTGAAAGTTAATAAAGCTACTTGCTAACTAGAACATCTGTAATAACTCATGAGTTATAATTTGGCTGTTCTTATCTTGATGGAGCATTTATTTTAATGTTGAGGTATTTCAGATGTCTTTTGGTGGATGCCTTAGAAACTGTGCATGTATATGCTAGGTATCTTCAGTGAGAACTTCACCCTTTTAGAAATAGATTGCTTCTTGAATACCAATTCCTACTTAGGAAAAAAAAATAATGTGTGGGTCACCATTGCTTGATTGACTTCAGGAGTCAGTTGCAAAGCGGGCAGGCTTTTAGGAAACTGACAACTATACGACTATAATTTTCTCAGTGTATTCATTTATAAGAACTACATTTATGTTCTGTCACATACTGGATGACCTTGTGTGTACAGGCATTCTCAAGTCTAACAGATGTGATGAAAGGCATTTGCCCTTCTTCTAATGAGCTGTAAGAATCACAATGACAAAAGGCTCAAATGTGAGGGAAGACAAATTTGTGAACATGTTAGAGGATAGTTCTGTCTCTAATTGTGACAAATAAGGTGAGGAAAAATGGAATATTCCTAAGAAACTCTGTGACTGGACACTAGTTTGATAGGTCTCGAAAGCATCTTGCCAAATCACTTTTATCTACAGAAGAAGCACCTCTCACATGCAGGACTCTGCAGCTGAGTCAGTGGCAGCAACGGTTTATAGTTCAGTCTTGTTAGATAACCTTTACCATCTTCTGGTGAGAAGTTCAAGCTTTCCTGCCAGCCACTCAATAATATTTTTACCTCACACTCCTTTTCTCAAGCATTCCCATGCTGCCTAACCAGCTGTTGGTCTTGGAGGTTCAGATCATAGAATGACAGAATGATTTGGGTTGGAAGGGACCTTAAAAATCACCCAGCTCCAACCCCCCCGCCATGGGCAGGGCCCCCTTCCCCCAGCCCAGGGTGCTCCCAGCCCCGTCCAACCTGGCCTTGAACCCTTCCAGGGAGGGGGCAGCCACAGCTGCTCTGGGCACCCTGGGCCAGCGCCTCACCACCCTCACAGGGAAGAATTTCTCCCTTATATCTCATCTAAGTCTGCCCTCTTTCAGTTTAAACCCCTCATCCTATCCCCACACCCCCTGACAAAGAGTCCCTCCCCACCTTTCCTGTCCCCCCTTTAAGCACTGGGAGGCTGCTCTAAGGTCTCCCCGGAGCCGCCTCTTCTCCAGGCTGAACACCCCCAGCTCTCTCAGCCTGGCCTCACAGGGGAGCTGCTCCAGCTCCTGATCATCTTCATGGCCTCCTCTGGACCTGCTCAAGCAGGTCCATGTCGTTCTGATGTTGGGGGCCCCAGAGCTGGACACAGCACTGCAGGTGGGGCCTCACGAGAGCAGAGTTGAAGGGGAGAATCCCCTCCCTCGACCTGCTGGCCACACTGCTCTCGATGCAGCCCAGGGCAGGGTTGGCTTTCTGGGCTGTGAGTGCACGTTGCTGGCTCGTAGTGAGTTTTCCATCCAATGATACTCCCAAGTCCTCCGCAGGGCTGCTGCTCTCAGTCCACTCCTTGGCCAGCCTGTGTTTGTGCTTGGGATTGCCCTGACCCCTGGGCATTTTTCCTTGTTGAATTCCATGAGGTTTGCTCAGTCCCCTTGTACTTTTCCTTGGTGAACTCCATGAGTTTTGCTCACGCGCACCTCTCCAGCCTGCCCAGGTCCCTTTGGATGGCATCCCTGCCCTCCAGCGTGTCACCCCACCACACAGCTTGGTGTCACTGGCAAACTTGCTGACAGTGTGCTCGATCACACTGTCCATGTCACCAACAAAGATGTTAAACAGCACTGGTCCCAATACCGACCCCTGAGGAACACCACTCGTCACTGCTCTCCATTTGCGCATCGAGCCATTGACCGCAAATCTTCGAGTGCGACCATCCAGCCAGTGCCTTATCCACTGAGTGGTCCATCCATCAAAGCCATGTCTCTCCAATATGGAGACAAAGATGTTGTGTGGGACAGTGTCAAATGCTTTGCACAAGTCCAGGTAGATGACATCAGTAGCTCTTCCCTTATCCACCAGCACTGTAACCCTGTTGTAGAAGGCCACCAAATTTGTCAGGCACGTAAAGCCATGTTGGCTGTCACCAATCACCTCCTTATTTTCCATGTGCCCTGGCACAGTTTCCAGGAGGATCTGTTCCATGATCTTGCCGGATGCAGAAGTGAGACTGACAGGGCTATAGTTCCCTGGGTCTTCCTTTTTCCCCTTTCTAAAAATGGGGGTTATGTTTCCCCTTTTCTAGATGCTGTCAGGGCTTTACTTTCACTTCTCTCAGTTTCTGTTCTTGTCTACACAGATCGCTGGGAATTTGCTGTTGTTTCCAGTAGAGCAACTCCTTTCTGGCATATCTGGGCTTCTCTTAGAAAAGGGGGTTTGATACTGCTTGTACAGAGCTGCTGCAACACTAGACTCAGCCTCCCCTGGAACTCAGTCAGTTGTGATTATATACAGATCTTGGCTCAAGTCACCGCCCTGCCTGGTCTTACTACTGTTGGCTGAAAGTAAAAATCAGGGGTTTCATTCCTTCTGTCTTCGCCTCTCTTGCATCTAAATTTATTAATTTAAGCTCAGTTACTAGTAGTATATTATTTATTGCTAGTGCTCCTGAGAGCTTTGTGGCTCTCCCTCTTAGATAAGTTACACAACCACAGTAAAAAAAAAAAGCCATTCAAGTTTGGAAAGCTCCCTTTCTTGTCACATGTTGTGCACCAAAATATTTTAAAGCTTGTTTAAGAATGCCAAGCAAAATTTATTCATGGAGTTGTAATAAAAATGTTTGCTGCTTCTTATCACTAAGAGTGGTATATGGATAAAGTGGTATAGTAAAAGTATTGAGTGGCCATGTTTGTTTTATCCCTTTATAATTAAGCCTCCTTTTACTACACCAGTTTTATTTACATCTTTTCCCGCAGGTGGATGGATTTCAAAAATAATCTTCCAATCTAATCTGTTGCGGGAAAAAAAAAAAAAAAACCAAACAAACCCACAAACCAACAAAACCAAACCAAATCAAACAAAAACCAAACTAAACCTCCAACCCCCACCTATCTATGGATTAAGTGTCAGACATCCCGGGGTTTGTTACAAAACTAAAAAGCTACTGCGGAATGCAGCGAGCCGGCCTGGGTGCCGGCAGGGCTACCAGGCAAGCCCTGCTCCCCCTCTCCTTCGCCGGGGCTTCTCCCGCTTCTTCCTCCTCC
Organism: Tyto alba; assembly: GCF_018691265.1. Classification (NCBI taxonomy): domain Eukaryota; kingdom Metazoa; phylum Chordata; class Aves; order Strigiformes; family Tytonidae; genus Tyto; species Tyto alba. The sequence continues at coordinate 10,480,026 of NW_024881297.1, forward strand.
GGGACTACAGCTCCCAGAAGCGCCCGGGCTGAAAGTGAAAATAAACGCCAGGTTACGCTTCTTTTTTTTTTTTTTTTTTTTTTTTTTTTTTCCGCTGCTCTCCCCGGCGGCGGTAGCACATGTCCTTTCTCTTTTGTTTTCAGGCCGGCTGCTGCGCCCCGAGGGAGAAGCGGGATCGGAGCCGGGCCCGGGAGCTGCTGCCCGCCCCTCCAGAGAAGCCTCGAACCGAGCGGGTTTTTATGGAGCTGCAAGCCCGGACCTCCGAGTAAAACTTGGCAGTTTCTCCCCGCGATTCCCACATGCAAGTTGCTAACGTGAGACCGGCTGCTTTTCCTATCGCTGCTGCTACCTCGAGTGCCGGGGGGGGGGGCGGGCGGCGCTCTCCTTCCCCCCCCTACGCCGCTGCCGTTTCCTTGGCCCGGTCCCGGAGCTGCTCGGTGGGTTTCCTTTGCCATGTGGGGTTAGGAGAGGTGCAGCGATTCTCCACGGCGTGAAGCGGTAAACATGGAGGCGGCGTGCAAACCCGACGGTGGGGAGCAGAGTCAGCGAGGCAGCGGCATGGAGGCCCCCGGGGACGCTTCCATGGACTGCTACTTGCGATCTCAGGGCTTGTACAGAAAGAGAGTTGCCAAGGATGGATCTTGTCTTTTCAGGGCTGTGGCTGAGCAGGTAACTGCTTACATAAACCAAGCTGCTTCGCATGAAAGCATGGGAAGTGGATCTCATTAGTGGGTGATAATTGGTGTTAAAACGCAGACAAGTATAGGTTGAGCTTATGCAGTGGTGTGCCAGGGGAAAAAAAAAAAATAATTTCTGGCTTGCCGGGGTGAGAGGGGGAAGTTCTTTGTGCGCAGCCTTCTTCTGTCATCAAGAAATTGTACCTGGTTTTGACCTTCCAGCGCTGCCTTGGAGCTTTTTTCAGTGCAAGAATTCAACATTTGGGTACAACTGCCTTGTATGAGACTATTTAGGAAACGGAATTTAGTGGAAGGAGCTGAAAAGCCTTGCTCTTAATTTTGTTAATTAACTTACTATAAAATTAGAGAAAGTGAGTAATTTATTTTCAGTTCTTCCTGTTGAATTCCCCTCCCCCATTTCAGTGTTAATGTTAAAGGAAAAAGTGACAGCGTCATCTTGTCTTAAATACAAACAAACAGCAGTGGGAGCTCTGGTGCTTCTGATTGTGGGAGCGCAGATTCCTGTGCTAATTATACACAGTTCACTTTTTTTTTTAAAAATTACTTTCCCACTGAATTTATAAGTTTAGGCAAGCAAACGCTATTGATCTGAAGTGAGTTAGTTTATTATTTCAAGGAATTAATCAATGAATATACATTGATATTCTGATGTTTTTAATATATATAGAAGGCTTCTCCCACACTCCAGTGTACATAGAACTGTTTTTCAACTATTAATTCAATTTTTAACATACTATTCTTATTTTATTGAAGGGAAGGGCTTTAATTCAGGTGTTTGTCCACAAATTTAGCCTAATCTCTGCACTCTTCATGCAGAAAACTGATCTGAGTCTGTGTTTTAAATTGAGGGTAGTGTGCAAAGATTGCAAGAGAGGCTGCAAAGTAAGTTGACTGGAACTTCTCTATGTTGTAGTGAGGATGCAGGCAAAGTCACATGAGAGGTAACTCTGAACCTATGATGAAAATAGTATTTTTTCCAGTAGAGACTTGAACAGGAGGTAGAAAGCAGGTGTCATACTGGCATCTGAATTCCTGGCTTCCAAAACAGTTATGGGCAACAGACCTACACCGCTTAAAGTCAAGAGGAAGTAAATGCGCACTCTCTTAGATTTGGTTGGATTTCATGTGAACGAGTGCATGTTGGTAGTTGATTTCCTCATCCACTTCTGTGGTAACTTCTTTTAATTCAAGTCCTTTACAAAGAAGTCAGTTAAAGAATGACAACAAATGCTATTAATTTCTCTCAGTCAATCCCCATAAAATTGAATGTTTGAATTTAGTATATCTGTGAATTCTGTAGTTACTTAATTTTTCATTAAGTAATTGAAGTTTCACCTGCATAAACATGTTAGTGAATGAGTATACATTTTATATGTTCTTAAAAATAAAACTAGAGTATTTCCAAGCCTGTATTTAGAAAACATTCATTAATTATTTGTGACCTGTCATCAAAACTCCTCAGAACCAGTGTCACTTTCTTTCTCCCTTTGTAGGTGTTACACTCTCAGTCTCGGCATATTGATGTTAGGATGGCTTGTGTAGACTATCTTCGGAAAAATAGGGAGAAATTTGAAGCAGTAAGTATTTTTGTTTTCTTTGTGAGCACTTAAAAAAAAGTTACTTTATTAGTTTCAATTTTCTAAGGTATATTCTGCTGTTTGTGACAGTATTCATCATATCTATAGACTAGCTGATGCTTTTTAAAGTGAGTGCTCTTTAAATTAATTGACATATGTGATACTAACTAATTTTCATAAGGCTGGAGGAAAACCTGTATACTGCTTGGACTTGAAAGGAAGTGGGAGTGGGAAGAGTTTTTAATACTTGTTAAAAAAACCCACCAAACTTTCTTAAACTTTAGTAGTCTGTAGTGGAGCTACCAAAATCTGGATTTTATTTTAGTATAATGCCTATTTTAATAAAGGTATTAAAATGTTGTTACTGTGCTATTTAACTGCTTTTACAATGTACAGAGGATTTGACTGATGAGATTAGTGAAATTTGTTTCAGGGTCTACAATTTATTATGCATTACCACTGTGGTTTTTTTCTAAACATCTGTAACAGAAGTTCTCCTTCATCAACCATGGACATAAAATATTTTTATATTGATCTATATTTGGCCAATGTGGTCAGTATTAACATTACAAAATCCTTCATTTTTTCTTCCTTCTTTTAAAAGAACAACAATAAATAATGGTGCTCCTGTTTGTGTTTTCATGTGTTCTAGTTTATATACCATTTATCTAATTTCTAGGATAGCCAAAACAGGAGTATGTGTAAGCATTTGTTACTGGAGGATAATTACTCAGTTCTCTTTTTCTGCTCGAAATTTCTTCAGATCCAAAATAAAAAGGCTGGTTTAGATGCACATTGGCATAGGGAGGAGAAGGAAAGCAGGAATAAGAGTGTGTGTATTTGCTATATTTTCTGACAAACTGCCCTATGCTCAGATGTGACTGATCACTGTTAATGTGGAAGTTGTCAAGAATGAATGCCACGAAATACAGTGAATCTCTCTGGGAGAATGCAGCTCTGACTTGACTTTTTCCATTTGCCAGGACTGTTTGTTTCCAATCCGTCTGAGGACTTACCAACTCTGAGATCTCTCTCCCTCCTTATTTTATTTCATTTTATTTTATTTTTTCACTGCTGACTTTTTAATCCCTTTCTTTCCAGAACTACCCCACTTGGTCCAATATCTGCTTCTCTATTTCTATTTTCTTGTGTTATTGTCTAGTTTTTGGAAATACCATGGCCCTTCTTTACTCTAAATGTGTGTTGTTTCCCCTCTGCAGTTCTGGCATCTTCTCAGCCTGGTAACTGCTTTGTCAACCCTAGTCGGCTATACTATCTTAGTGTCTCTCTTCCAAACTCCCTGCCTTGTTCTTTTTTTTTTTTCCTCAGACTTGATCAAGTGCTAATGACCTTTCCTCTATCCATCTTTGCTGTCCTCCTGAAAATTCTCTTTTAAAAGTTTATTGTAATTTTTCAGAATAGGTGTTTCATATCTGTTCTCATTTCCTAGTGTTCCTACTTCCTCAGGTACCTCTGCTGATCTCCATTGCTCTCAATATCTCTTACTGCACTTTGTGTTTTCCATCTGAAATACAGCATTGTTAATTCATCTTTCTTAAAAAAAAAAAAAAAAAAAAGCCCAAACCCAAACAAAAAGCAAAAAGAAACCCAACCAAACAACAAATGCCTCTTCCCCTCATCTCTCAGTTCAACTATTTACTTATCTGCCTTCTTAGTAGTTACGCTCTGTTGATCTGTAGTGGCAGTACTCACTGAAGTTCATCTTCTCTCTTGTCTGTTGTAACCCTTTCAGCTTGGGTTTCTGTCTCTGTCTTGTTCCACTGATACGGCTATAACTGAAGTTTCAGGTGACTGTGTGTCACCATCTTAATTTTCATCCTCATCCTTTCTTGAATGTTGTCTTTGATTGCTGCTGTCTTAGATTTATTCTCTTTTTTAACCGTTAGGTTTCCTCTGAGAACTTTATGGTGCCCTTCCTTTCTTCCTCTCTGCATTATCTTTAGGTCATTTAATTTTGACACACAGAACAACTGCTGTCTATGATCATATTTTACCAATCCACCTTTTAACTTCATACCTGATTGCTTCTGTCTAAGTTAAAAATTTTGGCCAGACTTTCTGATTCTTCTCATGAACGACAGTGTCCAGCCAGGTTCAAAATGGCACAAGTAGAGCTTTTAATCTCACTGTTCCACTGTTTTCCTTATTACCTTGTTTCTTAATCAGTATGGGTAAAGACGCCATCCAGCTTGTAGCTTAAGTTCATAATGGGAATTACTTCTTTATGTGGACCCCTGTGGATCTTTATTTTAACTAAATCAATCATATTGTGTCTAAATAGCATTTTTTAAATACAGCCTCTCTGTTGGCCAGCATGGCTGAAACACTCTGAAGTTAACATGTCTCAATTACTGCAGCATCTTTCTCTGGCCCTGACAGTTGTGAATTTGGCCTCTTTGTGGACGTTAAGGAGTGCAGCTGAAAGGTTATTTTCTTAGCTTGGCGATTATGGTGTAACCTGATTGTTTGCATACTTCCACTGAAAGTAAAAGCAGTTTATTTGAAGTGATACACTGTCCTGGTTTCGGCTGGGATAGAGTTAATTTTTCTTCTTGGTAGCTAGAATAGTTTTGTTAGAATAGTGTTCTGGATTCATCATGGGATTTGGCATTAGAAAAAATGTTGATAATATACTGATGTTTTCAGTTGTTGCTGAGAAAGGAAGGACTTTCCAACTTCCTATGTCCTGCCGGTGTGCAGGTGTACAAGAAGTTGGGAGGGAGCACGGCCAGAGCACCGGACCCAAACTGGCCAGTGGAATATTACATACCTTGTACCGTCACGCTGAGTGTATAGAGGACGGGTGGCCAGGAAGGGTGGGCTCACCAACATGGCTTCTGGGATTGTGGTGTTGTGATCCTGGCTTTTCTGGGATCGCTGCTTGGGAACGGGCTGCATATTGGTCAGCAGGTGGTGAGCAGTTGCATTGTGCATTACCTGTTTGTGCTTTCTATTTTATTTCATTTCCATTATTAAACTGGTTTTATCTCAACCTACAAGTCTCCCTTCCTTTACCCCTCCAATCCTCTCCCCCATTCCCCAGGTGGGGAAGGGTGAGTGAGTGACTGTGTGGCGTTTGGCTGCTGGCCGGGTTTAAACCACAGCATACAGAAAAGAGGAAAAAGTGCTTTATGATTTGCTTATGCTGTATCTTATCACTATTTGAGTACTGCAGAGATGTGGCTCCCATTTCTGATTGTCCATTGTTGCCTATGTCTTTTAACAATTTACTTGAATAAGCCCACACATACTCTCTCCAGTGATGCTGTGCACGCCTGGGATGAATTGCCCATAAATATCTACTTGACAGCATCTTTGCCTTCTTTAAGATTCCCATTTGGCTGTTGGATTTATTTCTGTGGTATTTTTATTTTTTTTGGTGTTTTGTTTTGGATTGTGTGATTACTCCAAAAACTGTGGTTATTTTCTGGAATACACACTTGTATGTTTGACCATTTATTCCCTCATCTCTACAACACTTTATACTTAGATTGTAAGCTCTTCAAGGGCAAGATAGTCTTAATTTTCCAGTGGTACATTCCCATTGATACAGTGAGTCACAGACTGGGGATTCCATATGCTATGCTAATAAAACTAACTAATTATTACTTTTTTTTTTTACTTTTAAATACAGTTCATAGAAGGGCCATTTGAAGAGTATTTAAAATGTTTGGAAAATCCACAGGTATGTTAAACTTGATTTATAATAGAAAGCAGTACTTTTGAATTTGATGGGTAATTGGATTTTTTTTTTCCTCACAAGTGTTTTTGACTGAGCTTAAGAGGTCTTTGAATTACGTTAACTATACTTCTCTATGTATACTCTCTATTGTAAAATGATTTGGAAAATTTTTTGTGTGTCTTAATTTAAACGTATTATTCCTCAAAATTGTATCCAAACATTTCTAGCTTCTGCAAATGCCAAGAAGCGTAGTGTGTCTAGCTTTTTCTTGAGGACAGCCCTGAATAAAGGTCTAAGTTTAGGTGATGAAAAGTCAGTTGCTTATGTAAGGGATATTATGAACAGTAGCCAGAGGCTCTTACAAAGATAGTAATTTGAAGTAAAATTTTTTTTTTTCCTGCCTAATTTAATTTTAGTATTTTTATTAGGGAGTTAACCATTTGTGTGAGCTGAGGTGGGGCAGAGAAGAGGACTATCTACTACAACATTGCAAAATTAATAATTTTTTTTTAAGCACTTGTATGTAAATTTTATTAAATTTTCCCTTCCTAGAAATCAAAGCATGATATTTTATTTTTCCTCAGCCATGCCTACAGCATCCCTAGTTAGAATGGCTAACCTGATGGTTCTTTATTTCAGTTTCTGAAATGAATGGTGGAAGGAGGAAGAAAATGGGTGTTGACCTATTTTGCTTCTGTTTTGTTTTGTTCATTCTGGGATTTTTAATTGCAAAGCTTTATTAGTCAAACCCTGAGGTTATGTGCTGAGCAAAATGGTAAATCGTGGTGTTTTCCAGTAGAACTTACTCTGCACTGAACTGTGCTGATGTGAATGGTTCACAGCACCGCACTGTGTGTATAGAAAAAGTCTTTTTTGTATAAGCCTACTAATGTTTAAAAAAATCTTTTTGAAAGATATACGGTATCTTTTTTACATGATCAGAGAAATGAATATTACGATATTCTATATTTGAAAATCATAGTGGGAATTAAAAAAATTATTGGAAAATAAAAATCAAATGGCTAAAAATTCCTGCCCCAAATTTAATTTCAGCAATTTTTAATTTAGTAAGAATTTAAAAAGGAGAAATTAAAAAAAAGTACAACAGTTAGGCTGGTAATGGAAGAAACAACTTTTACTTTTCTATTATTTGAGTTTGGGTTATGGTGTTACTGACATTTCACTGTTTAATAGCTTTTAAAGGGCAGATTTGTGGTCTTTCTTCAGGTATTGATATACTTTGCATGAGAAATGAAACTAACTATCACAAGTTTTTGTTTATTTTGGCTGTTTGGAAGTGGTCTGTCTACTCTGTGTTGGAGCACTTCACAAGACTGGGTCAAGATATTTGTATGGAAATTGTCTGTTTTATGCATGAGAGTTAAGCCTCAAGGTTCTTTTTCCAGTTCATCTATAGCTAAAGGCTCATAAAACCCCAGACAGTTTTGAAGGTAGAGTCACATTTTTAAAAACACTTGGTAAATCTGACACTCACTTTTTCCAAAAATCACATTTGAAACGCTAGACTGCTGCTTGTTTAACAAAAGAAAAGAATAAAACCACTGTATCACCTTTCATAAATCATACTTTTTAATGGTAGATCTGCATTTATGTGATTATTTTTGGTTCTCTGGGTTTTCATACATACCCATTTCTACTTGGGGAAAAAAAATCCCCTAGCTTGTACCCCTTAACTAGCTTAGAGGAATAGTTATTTCAGAAAACCTTCAAATACAATCAAAATGTCATGGCTAAACTCCAGACTCCGTCTTAATATATTTGGTTTTGACAGTGATTTCTTGATTCTCTTGATCTACACATGAGGAAGGATAATCATTGTGTGTTTGTTTGAACTTTTTTTTTTTTTTCCCCAATACAGGAATGGGTTGGACAAGTAGAAATAAGTGCCCTTTCTCTTATGTACAAGTAAGAAAACTTTTAAATATGCTTTATTAAGATCAGTTGTTTTGTTGGAATAGCAAAGATGGAATGGTATGTTATGCTGTAGTTCTGCAGAAAATTACAATTATACTTTGAAAATTGTAGCTGTCAGGGTATTAAAAGGAAATAGAAAAGTGAGTTTTGAAAATAAATTTTAATTGAGGATCTGAATACAGGTTTGTAGTAATGTCATGCATCTCACATATGTAACTAAAATAAATTTGTTACTTTTCATATCCTAATTTTTCTATTAAAATTGCTTTTCTCTCTGTTTCTCACCGAGGCTTTAATATTAACACTATTGCTAAAATGTGGGCTGTACCCATTTCTTTATTACCTCTGTACAGATGCTCTCATGTAGCTTAGTGATATGAGTATTGTAGGCTGCATGCTAGAAGGCTGTTCTCACACCTCCCCTGGTACTAAGTTGTAGGTATTGATAGAAGACTAACTGGTGTACTGCTGTAGCTTGTTCTCTTTTCTGTATAAATTATCCTTTTCCCACTGTATCAGTATAGATGTAATAGTACAAGTTTGTCAAGGGCCATAGCTTGATCTATGCTTAAGAACTGTTTTGGTATTTGTGCATAGATAAACACTCCTTGGTGATAAGCAGTTTTGCTGATGTGTTTTTATTAAATATAATCCTATAAATAAATATGCAGCATACTGTTTCATAGTACTTTGTGAAGAAATATTAATAACTGCTTTTAAATTACTGTGCAAGGGAACAAGCAACGTACAGCATCTTCTTTCTGCTGTTTGTAAACCAGTTTAAAAATTCTGTATTACAAAATGCTTACTGTAAATTAATGACTTTCTTTGTATTTTGACTCTTGATGGGACAGTTGATAAGAGGAAAGAAACAAACTAGTTAGATAAGTACCTGGAAGCAGTACTTGAGTGCTAAATGCAGGGAATTGCATGAAGTTCTATCTTTGCATTTTATGTGGTTAATGGGACGGTTTGGAGTGGTATGTGCTGCGTGGGTGGAAGAGAACTGAACTGAAAGTCAGAGTAAAGCTTGGCTTAGGAGGCTTGGAGAGGTCTGATTGCTAGATTGAGCCAGGGTGTAGAGGGACATAATTTAGGTCAACAAAACTGCATGCCTGACTACATTGGAACTGGGTGATCGTGATCTTCTGTTTGTTGTATTTCTGGCCATGAGAAATGTATTCTTATGGAAGAGAAGCAGTTTATTTTGATAAATGCTACATGATACATTGGTATCCAGGACCGCAGCTGCTAAACAAATACAGAGACAAATCCTGGTTCATAATAGTACTTTTTTTTTTTTTTAAATTTTGATTGGAAGTGAGTGGAGGCTTGTGGCATGTTTGCAACTGTATGTAGTATTTCACTGCAGCGGTGACCACACAAGAATTGTTACTGCCACACTTGTCTTTGGAAGACAGGCTTCTAGTAAAAAGGCAATTTAGAGATTCTGGGAAAGCGGGAATGGTGATGGAGGTAGGGGGAAGGAGTTGCTTCCCTTCCTGCATGCTGGCAGACTGAAGTCAAGCAGAAATATGAATTTTCTGTTCTGTGCTAAGTAGAGAAGCGAGAGAATTTCCGACTTTTCAGGCATTGGATAGAAATGCAGCATGAATAGGTTGGTTGTGATTTTTACTCCTCAGATCTGCTACAAGTCGCGTTTGGCTATCTAGGAAATTTTTTTTGCCTCCCTGAAGTGGGTGGGTCTCTGAGCTATGAAATTGTTTTCCTCTCAGAATTGTGTTTCTTGAGTTGCTGTAGAAAGTTTTGGTTTGTTTTGTTAATCCAAAAACTGCACCTGTGAATATACTTAATCATTTTGCAAGATTAATAAAACTTCTGCTTGTGTGAGCAAGGAAGATATTGAAGGAAGTGAGAGGCTGCTGAGGAAAGAATTCAAAGGGAGGATTATGGATAAGAGAGAAAGTAATTAAATTTAAGATCGTGGCAGAGACCGATTATAGCAGGAAAACAGGTAGCAAAGATTGATAACCTTACAGTTTTTAGAAAATAAAAAAAACAAGTGGCATATCGTGCCAGTATGAGTTGTGGACTTTCCTGTATTTGTCACTTTGTATCCAGTTCAACTTTTTATGCTTTTTAATTCTTTTTTTTTTGCTTGTTACATTATAAATGTGGAATGTAAATTAACTGTAGTAGCTCAACTCTTCATTTATGGTATTTTTAATCCATTTAAATGTAATGAGGTACCCAAACTTAGTTTGCAGTAATAACAATTTTCTAAGCCTGTTTTGAAAAACTCTACCAGGCTGATACCTTTGATGATGAGTATCTGCCAACAGTGCAGAGGCACACCATCTGCTGATTAGGTCCAAGCTTCCCCAAAAGTTTCTTTCCATTCTCTCAGTTGAAGAGACAACAGAGGGGTTTCTTTGCCACTTCAAATCCAGCAATTTGAGTACAACGAACACAACACGGTGTTAGACAACACACTTCATGGAGTCTTAACCCAAAGAGAAAGGGCCACTGAGCCCTCTGAATGTCTTTTTTTGCAGCATATTATCCGTTTTAAAATGCAAGAAAAGATTCTTCTTGCTCCACATGATAAAACTGAGACATGGAGGGCATGGTTTTCCGAGGTGGTGGAGGCTCTGTTACAGTATCTGGTCCTCAGTCAGTCCCTGCTGATGGTCTGTTGGGCTTTCACATGCTCTTTAGCACGCTGCAGAGCTGGGCCACCGTTTGGGGGTAGAAGCCTTGTGCAGACCCTTCTGAGCATGAGAACTTGGTTTGGGAGGCAAGAAGAGTTTCTGAGCACAGACAGGGGCCGTTCTGTCAGCTGGCCTCCCAGCCCAGAAGGGTTCTTGCACGCGTGTAATCAATCTGCTAGTACAGATTTAGCCTAAGCAGTTGCTCACCTGGAAACCTATCACTGTTTCCGGTCTCATAAAACCAACCTCCTCTTTGTTTGGGTGTTTCTAAATGGCAAAGTGTAATGAATTTCTCCAGGACTGGGGAGCCATCTTTCTAGACATGGCTCCAGAAAGCAGTGTCTGGAAATTTGTTTTACTGGTCATTGGTCTGTGCATGTTGTGCTAGCACATCTTATTCTAGTATAATTCTTTCATAAAGATAAGCCTTCTTTTGACCAGTGGTATTTGTACTCATTTTCTTCAGTATTCTTTTCCACTAGGTGTTTTCTGTGGTCATGTATGTTCCTTGAACTTGACTTGAATATTCCAATTTTTATTGATATTATTTTTTAAATGAATTTTTAACTGCTACTTTTTTCTCAGGAAAGATTTCATAATATACCGGGAACCAAATGCTTCTCCTTCACATGTAACTGAAAATGGCTTTTCTGATAAGGTAAAAAAAAAAAACAAAAAAAAACAACAACGCTATTTTGAAAGGCTGAATTAAGACTACTTTATAAACAATAAGTAGTTTCATGTGTGTCTTACTATTAAACACAATGAAATGTTCTGAGAATTCCATTTTAACAATCTTTTGTGCATATTACATAACATGCTCTTCTGTTAATACATGCGGCATTTCTTTTTAAATAGATAGTCCATACTTGGCGTGTGGTATATCTTCCTAGTAATCTAAAATTCTGTAAAAATATATTTACAAGTGCTAACTCAAATAGCTACCTCTGGCTTAAATTTTTGTTGACTTTTGGTCAAATTCTTTTTGGTTTAGTGGACATCCACTACACATTTTCGTAGTTTTACTGATTCTTTGAGATCCTGAGAGATGAAAAGCACTTTGGTACATTAAACTGAATTTAAAAGGTAGTGTTTGTATGGAAAATCAAGTGAGATGTAAAACTTAAGTATCTGTGTGGGTTTTTTTAATAGGTATTGCTGTGCTTCTCAAATGGAAACCACTATGATATTGTTTATCCCATAGAGTATTCAGAAAAGGCTGCTCTGTGCCAGTGTAAGTATTATGTTGGTTAATTAAAAGCGCATATTTTAACCAAAAATCTTCATATGATCACCATCAGGTTTCAGGAAAAGGTTCTGTATGAAAGTTTATTATAGCCATTCTTTAGTAGCTTAGTTTTCCATTTGAATTGTCAATGACTGTATGATTTTGCAAGAGCATGAATTCTTACTGTGTTCTGATTCTTGAAAGCAGGTTATATACCAAGAGGAGAAGATTTATCTGCCTCTTTGAATCTGTGTGGTCTAATGTAAACAGAAAATGTTGGTGTACTGATTTATAATTCGTTGCATTGTCTTTGGTCAGCATTCTGAGTTTAATTTTGTGTTTCAGACTGTTAGCAAACTAATTGTTTATGTTAAAACTAGCCTTGCATGGGTAACTTGTCATAGAAATTATGGGGGTTCAACGTGCAAAAAATAACTGTCTTCATGGATTATTGTTTTCTTTACTAGACTGCAGAAATGCCCAAAGGTCCTAATCAGGTTTGATGGGTCATTGTGACAATCCCTACAAGGATTCTAATTCTTCATGAAATCTCTGCCTTTGTGCAGTTACAAGGCTAAAGCCAAGTTTGCCTGTCAGGAGACCTTATTTCTAGTAGTTTCATGCATGCCCATTAAGCCACAGTAGCTGCAGCTGGTTTTGCTTCTAATGCCTTCACTATTTCAGTCAACACATCAAAATACTTGCTTGCTTTGATTGAAGTAATTTGATATGCATCTGTAATGGTGGTATAAAATTTAATTTACCTTGTAATTGATTTTGCCCTTCCACTTTCTCCTCCTCTTCCCCAGCTCTGCTGTACGAATTGCTTTATGAGAAAGTATTTGATATAGATGTAAAGAAAATCATAGCAGAACTTAGTGCTGTTGGTGTGACAGAGGAAAGTAATGGTAGCAGTGAAGTATCTGCTTCAGATTCAGAAGATGACAACTACAGGTAAATGGGATTTAAAAGTTAATGGAAGATGCTTGTGAGCAATACACATTAAATGTGTTTTCTGAACTTCTGGTGGGTAGTAGAATCTAACAGTTAGGGTTGAAAACCTTTACGAATTACTGAGAAGAGAAACACAAAGAGGTAAGGTTAGAACTATGAAAGAATGAAATGTGTAATCTTCACCGTACCTAAGGACAGGGTTCTGGTTCCTCTGTTTTTCCTGCAGTCTAGCTTTGGGTCTCTTTACATAATGAAATATTGCCGTTGCAACATCCTGTTTAAAATAGCAAAATCCCTTGGGAGAACTGTCAGTGTGCCAGTCTGGCATGGTAAACTCCCTGAGAATTACTTGGCTTACTCTTGCAACTGAGTAGAGTTACAGGAATCTAATCCAGCTTGTGTTGCTTCCACATCTGGGGGCTGAAATGCCTGCCTGAGAGGTAGCTAATGGAGAAAGACAGATGTAGCTTGCTCCATTTTGTTCCTTGATCTTTATGAAGTGATTGTATTTGTGGGTTTGTATTCCTTTTGCTGGACCTGGATGCTCTAGCTAGCTTTGAGATTTTGGCCTACTGATTCCTTTTGCACAGTAAGTCTTTCACAGTGCCATTTTTGCGTTTACATAGTGGCAGTTTTTCTTCTGTTTAATGCTGGTTTTAAAACCCTGGCTTGTGTGAAATTCCATTACAGCCATGGAGATTATGCTATATTAGTGCATCATGTCCCCTCTTCCTGCTGACCGTCATTAAAGCCCTTTCTAGGGGCTCTGCTGTAGTCTGTGTGGCATGTGGCAGAAGAAATTCTTTGAGAGGTTGGGAGCTGATTTTTATCTCAAGCTGAAAACAACAGAAAGGAAGACGATGGAAATCACCACAGAAATAAAACCAAGTTCTGGGAAAGGGATTAGCTTCCTTTCTTGTTTGGAAAAAAAAAAAATACTAGAGAACATTTCCAATTAAAATACAAAGTATTTCTGCCTCGGGGAACATTATTGTAGTTGAATGTCAGAGAGTGGAAACCTTCCTTATTCCTTTCTGTACTTGGAGCTTTCCTGGGCTTCATATGCAGTAGCATTACTCTGTATCTTTGGGATTTATAAGAAAATATACTGCTAACCTCCATAGCACCTTTGTAAATGAAGGTCATATACTCACTTGAGACTATCAGACTCAATGTGTTTGATTTAAACCATATGTCTTCTGATGCAAGAGTTAGTATGTGTGACTTTTGACCTAGTTAACCCAAATTACAAACACTTTGCTGTGTTTATGAAGTCTTAAATTTTTTGCTTGTCCTAAATCTGACTTCAGCTTGTTTCATTACTTAGTTTTCCAGAAGATCCTTTTCATTTTATAAATGTGAATTTATCAGTTATGTTGTTATTAAATGTAATAGTTTATTTTGTTTTTGGGAGAAGTTAATGCTGACAGTTGCCTACAACTGCTGTAGGGAAAAATACTTGTTTTTCCTCTGTGGAGAGCAATTTTCCAGCAATGTCAGGTGTAGAAAATAAGAGTAAATTGAGTGCCTGATGCCAGTTAACTAATGGACTGGGTTTTGGTTTTGAGTTTTGGTGGGGTTTTTTGTTGGTGTTTTTTTTTGTTGTTGTTGTTTGTTTTGTCTGGTTTTGCTATATTTTCCTTGTGTAGTTGCAAAAATTTTAGAGGAATTTTTTGTTTCCCTTGTGTGCCCCCCTCCTTTTTTTTTCTTAAGTGTTGGCTAAGTTAGTACAAGTAGGTTAGATTTCATAAAAATTATAAACAAAGATCTTATTTTCAGCTTTATATGATAGAGAAATGTAGTTTTTGTTTTAGACTTAGCTTTTTAATTTTAAGAGATTAAGGTGTTCTGTCTATTATGGAAAAATAAGTAGAGTGATAGTTTTGGTGTTTTTATCCACTTCCAAGATGTTTCTTACCTGCTTTCCAGGCCTTATTAATACTCTATTACCTCAGCTTGCTTCTGTCCTTTTGCAGAAGTAAAGCTACGACAGTTAGTGATATGAATGGATTGAAGTCTTTTTCTGGCAACAAGGTATTTATATATTAAGATTTATTTTCTTAATAATTTGTACACTGCTATATTTTTCAGTGTTTAATGTTCATGAGAGAATCTTGAGTTTCCAGTTTTCCTAACATATGTAATATCTTAAAAACTACAGATTTCTTTGAAAAGTAATACTTGATTTTGATGTGCCAAAGTGTGGGTAGTGCCCTTTTTAATGCCACTTAGTTCTTAATTTTGTTCTGGTATGGTTAAAAGAACACCACTGAATTATTTTTCAAAGCTCTTTATGCATTTTCACCTTCTTTTTATTTCAGTTTAAAGCTTGAGCACTGTGATTGAAAAATGGAAAACTGTATGTCTTTATGTAGTTGACCATTTAGCACTTTGTTCTATTTCATACAGCGCCTTAAGAACAATGGGAATCCTACCTTGTTGGTCTTACCTAAAAAAGTTCTTAAATCACTCAATCCATCAGTTTACAGAAATGTTGAATATGATGTTTGGCTCCAATCCAAATGGGGTAAGTAACCGAATACTTAAAAGTTCCAACTTCTGCAACTGATGTATAAAGTGATGCCCTCTTGAAGAACAGTGATTGAAATGGCAGTTTGGGTTTAGGCAGTGGTCCTCCTCACACGGGTCCGTGTGCAGATTTAGTGCCAGAACTTCTGGTTTGCATTTTTACTACATCAAGAAAGTAATTGTCTTGGTGTATTTAAACTAACAGTGTATTACTGCTAATGTGTTTACAGATCAGCAAAAACAAGATTTTTCTATTGCTGCTGGCATGCAATACTCAGTTGGAGATAAATGTAAAGTAAGTAGTATTGAATTATAGTTCATAGAGACATTAACATTTTGCTCTAGATGCCAATTTTTCCTCTGTTAACTATTTTGATATATTAATCGTTACTTTCTGAGTATTCTTGGCTTGGGTCTTCACTGCATATATGCTCATTTAATTATTGGTGGTGTTCATGACTTAAAGCATCCATGTAAAAAAGGCATGTAGTAGAACATCTGATCAGTGCAATTTTACTGCATTAAAGGTTAACTTCAAGCGTATATTTAATAAGATGACTGTGGATGTTAACGTTAAGTATACAAATAAATCTGTGCAGACTTACCTCCGTGAGTCTTTGCCTTGTGGAGTGCTAGCCTGTATGTGAGAAGTAGGTGCATTTGGGGCAGTTTACTCCGTTGTGCCTAAATTCTGCTCTTTTCTTGGTGAGCTCCCCGAGCTACCTGGTTATTCCTGTGATGTACAAAAGTATGCAGTAGGTCTGTTTTATAAAATTAATTGTTACCTCCACTGCATCTTGTGCTGATGGCTGTACTTGCTTTATCATACTACTGCATGATAAAAGGGTTTGCGTGCATACAGGTGCATAATGAAGAACAAAATTGTAGTGTTTTCTGTCATATAGGCTTTTCTTTGGAGAGACCCAAACAAGCATCATAGTTCCAAGTATTTATGTTCAACTCTGGAGATAATGATAACTACTTGTAAATTGGTTTTGTTCTAATTGCATTACTTTGAAGTAATGGAATGTAGCTCGCTTTAGTTACTGCAGATCCTGAAGTTTTGGGCAATTCTTCCTCTTGAAGTATTCAAAGTGTGTTAAACAGTTGCTCTTTAAATTCTATTACAATTTGTAATATGTATTGCTGCTTACAAAGAAGTAAGATTTGCCATTCTATGGTACTCAAATTTTAGATTAATCTCCTTGGTGTGTTAACTAAACTGGTGGTACTTGGCTAAATATGGTTCTTTTTAGGACATTTGACCATCTATTAAAATAATTAACGTGAAGATAATCAATTAGGTTTATCATGTAGCATGGGGGCTCTTTCAGGTTGTATCTTTTTTATTGGTGTAATGGAATTAAGCATAGTGAATATATTGCAGGAAAACCACATCTCTAAACTTTAAAAAAAACAACAAAACAAAACCCACAAACCCCAAAACTCCACACAAAACAAACAAGAAACCCTAATGCGGAGTTGATTATCTATTGCTTAATAGCAGAGGCTTAAAATTGGTATTTAAGACCTTAAGGCTGTCTTGTATAGTGTTTACTAAGGGGTACAGATAGTAGTAGTAGAAAAAACTCTGGTAATTAACATACTGTCTTTGTCACCATTTAAATGTATGTGGCAAAACAGTAAATATATGGGATAAAAGCATGGGAAGGGAAGATGGAGTAAATAGCGAAAAGTGGATTTGACCAGATTAATATAACTGGAAAGCCAGGTGTTGTAGCAGAACGTTATGAAATTTATTTTATATTTAATGGAAGAATTTTAAGAACATGGAATGTCAGTCAAACAAGTAACACTATGATCGTGTCTGAACTTTTTTTCGTTATTTTAAAAAACTTTCTGAAGAATAACTTCAGAAATAATTGGTGTTTATTATGTTCTTAATTAAACTACATTTCACTGAAGTAAGTAGTTAATTTTTCTTTTCTTTACATAGATTTTAACAAGGAAAAACTTTGGGTTTCATTCTAAGAGAAAGTGTTTTCAGTACAGCTGAAAAGCCTTGACACACTGATTACTCTTAACTTTCTCATGTAGTTTTACAAGCCGTATTTCATTAAGTAGTGTTACCCAGCAAGCTTTCCAGGTTCTGTGTTTTTTTTTTTTTTTTGTGTGTGTGTGGTTTTTATTTTTTTTTCATAGTATTTTTATTTCTTTTTGAAGAAGTGATCTGGATTGAAGATTTGCTTTTGATACATTTACTGAATTACTTGATGTTTATTTCGGAGGTCTTCTGTTCCCCGGGGGAAAAGTTCTATTTTTAACGTGGCTGATATTTTAAAGAGTTATGTCCTCTCATTGTCTTCTTTGAAGCTAATACAGCTTTTTTATTTCATTATAGGTGCGCTTAGACCACAATGGGAAATTTTATAATGCCCATATTCAAGAAGTTTGTTCAGAGAATGGGCCAGTTGTCGTATTTGTAGAAGAGCTTGGAGCAAAGTAAGTGCTTCATTTCTTTTGGAAAAGAGTGCCAAACTGAACCTTGGTAATGGCAGCCTTACATTAGTTAAGAGTTAATTTCAGCCACTGAAGCGTATCGGCTTCTTTACTTGAAGAATTACTACCACAAAATTGTTGAGAAAACAACTTACTAAATAAAAAAAAAAAGGAAAAAGGGGTTCTGCACTGATTGTCACTTCAGACTTTTTTCTTTAGGGCTAAGTAGTCTGGATATTACTTGCAGAGTAAAACAAGAACAACATTACTATTTCATAATTTTTTTTTTTTTTGCATGAGATTCAATCCTAAACAGATTGACATCATGCTAATTAAGTGTTGCGTGTTGTACTTAATAGTTAGATGCTAGATTTGTGGCAAGCTTTTCATTGTAACAGGTCCATCAAAGCACCTAGCTTCTCTGTTGGTTGTAGCTCTGCCTAATTTCATACAGAGTGTGTCAAGTTCCTGGTTAGATCAGTGTCCTCTTTGCCCTACCTTGGGACAAACGTGTTTAAAGTTGTTAGGGGCTGTGGTATTTTTTTGTGGTGTTGGTTGGCTGTTTTTGTTCTTTTTTTCTGGGGTGGTAGTGGTGGTGATTTTGGTTATTTGGGTGTGTGGGAGGGGTTTTGTTTGTTGTTTTTTGCTGGGGGGGGGCTGGGGAGGGTGTGTTTGAAACATCTTGTTGAGTTTTTAAGTTTTGTAACTCTGCTGAGGCAAATATTACCCCACAGTTGAGTGTAGTTTGGGAAGAGGTAGGACTTTCAGTCAGGTAAATGAAGGAAGGAAAAAGATGCCCATTAATCTCCAAGAAAATGTTGCAAGAAGATTGTCTCGCAGTTTGTTCCATTTCTAAATTGAGATTTAACGTGATTTGAACTGTCGTCTTATAGATTTGAACGTCTTCCTTTCAAATAATGTAAACAGTTGCTTGGACATCCTCCAGCATCCTCAATTAAAAAAACGCTATAACTGCTCTGAGGATATAAACCACTGATAGAATGTTTTTCAATCTTGACATCTATTGCAGTGTTGAGTTTATCTGAGTGTATTACTTTTTCTGATCCTTCTCCCTTTCTGTCTGCCCTGAAGACATTATGTTACTTACTTCACAAATGGCTGATTGTTCTTTACTGGATAATTTTGCATCAACTTCTCATAGTGTTTTATTTAAAAACACACAGATCAAAAAAAAGGTTTCTTGTTCTTCTACACATGGCTTGAGTGGAGTCATAATGAACAAAAGACTTTGAATGCAGTGTTCGCAAAAATTGGAAGATCCATCAGACTTAGTAAACATGTGGTATTAATTTATGCAAGTCCCAGTCTGATCTTTAAGATATTTTTCCTTCCATAATTCCTTGTTTTGTAGGTATGCTGTCTCACTGAAGAGCCTTAAACCTCTTCCACAGGCCTCTCCTATGGAGGGCTGGAACACTGTGCCAGGGAAGAAGATAAAAAAGTTTTTCTCAACATGGGGACAGAATGCTGCTCAGCCTGGTAGGATTGTACCTGTCTTTGTGTGACAGAATCTTTTGTAAGCTCTTTGGGACAGAACATCTGACAATAAAGATTAGAAAAAATAACGCCTGTTTTCACGTTTTTATCTTAGATGCAGATTGCAGAGGGCCAAAGAATCAGAGCAAGTCAATAAAACCCCAGTCAGCACTACCTCCTCGACTTCAGCATACTGTGGGAACCAGGCAGCATCAGTTCTTATGTTCTGGACCCCAACCTCATCAGACCTCAGCTGAGCAAAAAGCTCCAGGCAGGAATCCTTCCCAAACTGTAAGGTAAATCTGCAAATAACATCTTCCTTATCTTGAACTGTAGCTGAGCTTCTTGGAGCCCTGGTGCTTGCTTCAGATGCTTCCAACATGATCTTTTGAAATACGTTGATGTTGAATTCTTAAGAAGTGTTCCAAGTCCTTAAGAATACACACAGGCACAGGGAAAATATTTTTGTTTGTTTTTAAACCTTTTTCAAAGTTGCTGCCATTGTGAACTCCCTCTTTTTTTTTTTTTCTTGCATGGCAGCATCTCCCCTGGAACCACCATACACAGAATTCCAGTTTCTTCTTAGACAGTGGATGTTGTTTGTGTGTGGTTTTGTTTTGTTTGTTTGTTTGTTTGTTTTTTTCTGGTTGGGGCTGAAGTAATGTTGCATGAAGCACTTCTTGTGCATGGCTAAGATCTTCCCTCAGCTTCTGCAGAACCTGTTGTAGAGGTCTGCTTCATGTTATGAATGATCATTTAAAGGAGTACAGAGCAGCATTTTGCCAGCATTTGTTCTGGTGACTTTTTGATGCATTGTGCTGCTGCAGCAGTGTTTCTGTTTTCTTCATTGCCACTCTTCTATCCTATCTAAAAGGCTATTCTGTACTTGGCTACAAAGCCAAACTCTTTGTGGTCTATTCTGTCACTCTTCTGTATTGTAACTCCTTGTGGAATAAATGGGGCTGGGGTGTCTTCAGAGTCTGCCACATGCACCATTTTAAGGGCATTTTTCTTCTACCTTTAACCGAAATACATGGGTATCCTAATGTTTAGAAAGCTGAAACAGTGATGTCAATATTGTGTAGTGATGCTTCAGACATAATGCATTTTCCCTTCTGTTGTATTCACAGAAATCTTCCCCAGCTTTCTCTTGCATGTTCATAGATAGCAGATGGGGTGTGGTCAGCTCTCAGTTGGCACAGAAATGGATTAGATCATTTGATGTAGGCGTTTGTTTTTTAACTATGATCTTAATGATTACCATTTGTTGTAAAGTCTTTCAAAATTGTATTGAACAGAACAGATCATGGACAAAATACATTCTTTCATTTCCTTAAATTGCATGTGTATGGGTAGCTTGCAATAGGCAGAAACGGATCTGGTATATGTGGGAGTCACATAATCAGTGCTACATGATGATCTTCTTTCTTCCTTCTAAACCATGAGTTTGTGCTGTGTTTGATACTGGTGAATTTCTTTGCCAAAGTGATCCTGTTTAATTTTTTCCTTTACAGAAAACCAGACCGGGAGAGAACCGAGGATCTGAACCATGGCAGCAGAGATGGTAACTACTTTGGCCTATCTCCAGAGGAACGCAGGGAGAAACAGGCTATAGAAGAATCTCGTTCACTTTATGAGATCCAGCAGAGGGATGAACAAGCTTTTCCTGCACTTTCTAATGTATGTTTTTTTTTCATTGTAATCAATAGCACATTTTTCATACTTGTCCGTGAACCTTCAGCAATTGTTTTTTGTTCCTTGTATTACAATACAATTCAAAACTTAAGGATATTTTCTTCACACTCACTCTCTACATAGAAATATGTGAATCTACAATGCTTTATATAGTCAAGATAAGACACATATGTATTTCCCCTGAGAATAATTGATGTCTACCGTTCACAGTTCTTCAGGCATGTAGATAGGGTAAACACAGGAGCTTCGGAATCTGTGGGCTTCTTTCTTCATGTTCCTCCTGCCTTTGGAAGGTTTTGCATTCCCTTACAGTTACTTGGATGTTGCATTTTTCTTGTATAGTGGGATCAAACTTCAAGGTGTGGTCAGAACTAGTTCTGAAGTACAGTTTAATTTACCTGAGAAGTCGCTCAGTAAAGTGGCACTGTGGTGCTTGAGTTAGTATCGGAAGTGACTAGGTGATTGTTTCTGATTTGTCTCGCATAAAACCTGTTTTATTTCTAAGTGACTTTTTTTTTTTTTAGCCTGAGAACTTACTGATGTGAGAACTTGCATGGTGTCATAAGGAATGCAAATTCTTTGTCAGACTTGCTCTATTTTTGTTGTGGAGCTGAGCTGGCTTCAGTGGACTTGTCTATGTCTGAGGGCAAAATGTAGCCTTTAGATTTTGAGAGATTATTCTCTTGATGGAATTTTTAAAGAAAGTGGATTGGAGTCTCGGTACATCCAGGTACTGAGCTGATCCTGTCGGTAAAGAGCTGCTGACTACATAAATTTACTCTAGAGATGTCTGGGGCTTTTTGGATTTAAATCCTGGGGCAAACAGAAACAATAACCAGGCTGGAAGAATGAGTAGGTGAAAGATGGGCCTTAAATCTCTTGCCTTGTGGAAGTGACTTCCTGCATGGTGTCTTTCAGTTCTTGAGCAGTAATTGCATATATTGGGGTAATCGAGAAGAAATGTACAGCTCCTCTGCACAGCAGAGAGCAGGCTAAGACAAGCCTGACGGACAGAGGTTGCTCACTCTCTCCGAGCTGTGGTTAACTGTGCTTGCTGTATTTGGCCACCTGCAGAAGGCAGATGAGATTTTAAAGTGGAGATTGTCTGAATGAAGCAGGTTTTGTTTGTCGTGTAAACTAATGGCATGAATGCTTTTAAAGGACACTTTGCAAAATTTAGCAATGAATGAAAGAGTGGGTGAATCTGAATACTGATCAAGACTGGTTTTCCCCGCACCTTTCTGCCTATCACAGAGATAAGTACTGTGTGTCGTGACAGCATAGTAGTATCGTATCAGATGATGGCAGAGTGTCATTGGACTTCTTATATAAATTCATATTTTTGCTTTTGTAAACTTCTGTAGAATCAGTCCGTCTGTCAGGCTGCTACACAGACTGTGGATAATTTAAACCAGAAAAAGTTATCAAATAATGAGAGAAGAAACAGCAAATGGATGGCAGAGGTGGAAGAGCAGAAGGATAAAGGTAAAAATAAATGGGTTAAGATTGAGGCTTTTTTTTTTGTTGCCTTATTTTTGTTAGCAGCCTCGAAATTTATTCAAGATGGGGCATCTCTTTAGGCAATGAGGGGAAAATTATCATAAGTAATAGTGCCAAACTAATCTGGGCTCAAGGTAGGAAAGGTGTTGTTTGGGAAGAAAGTCCTTGCTTTCCTGCTTTGTGAATGTGGCTGAGAGAGCAGGCTCCTTGCTGGGATTTTTTGTAGTAAATGGGAAGAGGAATGAGAGAAACGAAGAGTATTAGGGCTCCTGTAAATTAGATCCTGTTGAAATGCTAGTGGGTGTGGCAGAAAGTGCCTGTGGGAGGAGTATTAAGAGTTAATAGAAAAGCAGGTAAAAGTATCCGGTGTTAAGAATTAGCATACAGTGGTACAGAAAGAAGAGGGAAGATGGGGTACCGAAGAGTTGGAAACACACTCCCCCCTTTACAATAGAAAGAGCTGTCACGCTGTCAAAATTTATTTGGGTTTTCTCCCTCCCCCTCAGTGTGTTGTAACACTCTAGCTTCTCTTCATTGACTTTAAGCTTTTCCTCTTCTGTGAGGAAGTGCAACATGGCAATAATAGATGACAGCTGTAGCTGTTAGGAGGTAGTTAGTAAACCTTTACTAAATGCAACTGATTGTTTTTTTGTTTATTTATTTATTTAGTCCTGTCATCTTTGCCATAACTAAACGCTGAGTTTGATCTTGGCTTCTTCATTTTTTTGCATTTTTTTTCCTGACTAAATAAAACTGCAACCCTTTAGCCTCCTCTTGGAAGCTGTTCCTTCCCTCTGTTTTTTGAATTTTTTTTGTTCCCTTACCTCTGGCAACAGCAGAGGCGTTGCTGTTGTGTATTTATGGTACTTGGTCTCTGTAGTCCCTCTTACAACACGTCATGCCTTCTCGAATGGCCTCACAAGGACTGATGTTACCTATTTTTCATTCTTCAAACAGCTGAAGACTTGAATTAATTTGAAAACTTGTTTCATCAGCAATGCCAGGAAGAATGTAGAGAAAGCTCTTTATTACAGTGTCGTGATAGGTTTTGCTGAAGCGCATGGCATGTACAGCTTTCTCTGCTTTTTGTGACATTCTGGATTGCGTTGCCTCTTCTGAGACTGAGTTAAAAATCCTGTGGGAATAAACTGTACGTCCTTCTGAGTATTTAGAGATTCCTATTGGTGCCTGGGAAATTGGCAGTAATTCTCATAATCTATACTGGTTTAATTTGCATTGTTGTCTAGTTATGATGGTGCATATATTAAAATTTTAAAAAGTATGTAACTTATTTAGCGGCTACTGTTAAATTTATGTGCATGAATTTGATTGATAAGCAGTGGTGACAAGATTTGAATGTAAGCTAGAATGTGAAGAACTGGTACAGATCTTATTATATGAAGATTATGCCATGACTGTTTTTCAACACCGTCTCCCCCACCACGTGTTTGCTGGTGCTCAAGAAATTAACCTCTCTGCATCAGTCTGAAAACTTTCTAGATCTTTTGAACCATTGAAACCTTTTAAACTGATCTATGTTGTACTCAGTCAAATGTAGACAAGACTTTAAGTTTCTGTTATCTTAACACTTGAATATGAAAATGCAAAACATTTCCATTCTAAGCAAAATACAAACTTATTTCTTTTTTCCTAGGAGGGATTTAGGATGAATGATATGTATTTAAAGAGACAGCTACATTTCTTTCCTGCTTCCCTCAAGTATCACCAAAATGGTTAACAAACATCAGTAAAGAACTTCTGTAGAGCTTTGAAAACCCAGGTTGAAGTAGCTGCTCTGTTACTGCTCTAACGACTGTTTGGTTTAGGATGCTTTGATAAAAAATTGAAGTTTAATTTTTCTGAAGTAATATATGCTGAGGTAGGCTTTGTTTTTAAGGTTTAACTTTGGAAAGACAAACTTTAACTGGCTTAAGTTGTGATAGCCATAAATGGTGTAATGGTTCATTTACTAGGTTATGTCTTGGTGTTACAGAGTCAAATTCAAGGCAGATCCACTTAAGTCAGAAGCTTGAGCCAAATTCATCTGAGGTAATCTTAAAGAAAAGACCAAATTTTTTTTTAATGTTATTGCTTCTCTGATACATGATTAGCAGAGCAATAGCTGCCTGTAGAGCTGTGATTGCTGCTGCTGCTTTACAGCTTTTAGTGAAATACTTCTAAGGTTGGAGGCTTATATTGCTGTCAGCTTTCTTCAGCCCCTGTAACCCACCCATGCTTACAGTCTTTCTCTGCCATCTTGAGTTCTCAAATCTGGGCTATCGAGAGCACTTACAATTCTGGATTTGTAATTGCTTAGTACAGTCTGTGTTTTCAGTATAATGGGACCACAGAAGATTTGATGTTTACTAATAGCCACTGTGCTAACAGACCATGTTCTCTGAAGTTCAGTGAAGATTTATGGCCTCTTGTTGGCTTTTAACCTTTGCTGTCCTTTCAACGAGCAAAATGTTACACTAGTGTAATAGTGATTGGGTGCTTAGTCCACTTTGTAGTGTGGTTTAGTATCTTTAAATGCCTCTTTGATAAATAAGTCTTACTATTAGACTAGCTGTGTCTGTTGTTTCTAACTTTGCTTTAGAAGAATAGTCAAGATGAGAGTTATCCAAAAGCTTCATCTCCTTTGGAACAAGTAAAAACAGACTCTCCGATTCTTGCTGAGCAAGTAAGAAATGTTTGTTTGATTTCAAAGTTTTCCAGTCAGGAGACTTCAGACAAAGGGGAGCTTCACCACAGCCACGTATGTATTATAATACTGGCTTTTAATTACATAGTAATTTCTATGGTGATAATGCCAAGATTTTGCATTTTCAGTTAGAAATCTGTTATGTCCAACATAAAGAATGTAAAAGGACACCCCTTGATAGAAAAGTAAAAGTATATCCCTTCTCTTCAGAGAGAGGGATTCATATCTTTCTGCTAAGATAACCATGCTTTTCACTTTAAATTCTTTACCTTTGCTTTTTCAGGTTTCCCCAAGGTTATTGGTAATCGTTTGTGAGGGTGGCTTTTCTTTTGACTGGGAGATACTTAAATTTAATGCTTATGAAGGTGGTTATAACACTGATGGCTGTCTGTGGTACAGGCACGTTTTAGATAGAGCTCAGTTCAGAGTTCTTCACCCAGTGATGTAATGTATCACAGATCTCACCTATACAGCCTGATATGTTACAACTTCGTAGTTTGCTATGGTGATGGTGGTAGTCAGAATAATATGGATTCATCAGGCCTTCTTTGGTAGAAGTCAGACACATTTAGGGGTCACCAACAACGGTGATTCAGAATAATTTAATGTGATCTCTTTGTTTTTATAGAACCTGACAGAATGCTTACCGAGCATAACTCCCACACCCTCACCAGTCTTTTCTGAGGTGCATTTACCTCCAGCAGTGCCTTCTGTACCAGCCATTGTACCAGCTTGGCCAAGCGAGCCAACAACTTATGGACCAGCAGGTTTGAAGAAATATTAACATAAATCAGAAACAACTAACCCTTAAAAACACTTTAACTGTCTTGCTAAATTGAAGATGCCTCCAGGAGACGATGTTTCATATGACTTCATGTTCCAAATGCAAAAATCTATAGGAATATAGTTTCTCACTTCTTAAAGCTAGTGAGAGTTCTAGTAGACCTTTGTTTGCCCATATGTATAGTTTGCTGTACTCCCTACCTGAAGGTGGAAGAGGGATGCATCCTCAATTCTCTGTTTTCCTCCTCTGTCTTCTTGAATACCTTTTTTGTTCTTTTCTTTTCTTCTGTCTCTTGAAACTTGCTTTCCTGCTGCCATTTTCTTTTGTGATTGCATATAGTAGAGCTATATATATATGTATGTATGTGTGTGTTTTTTTCCCTTAGGTATTCCAGCCCAAATACCTGCTTCTTCCTTGATGCCAACCCCAGCAACGGGACCTGACTCTATTGTATCACAGGCTCAGGTAACATCTGCTCCAGTTGCTGGAGTTCCTCTGTCGCTACAAGCAGTTAACCAGCCTTTAATGCCTTTGCCTCAGACTCTGAATCCTTATCAGGATCCACTATACCCTGGATTCCCTTTTAGTGAAAAGGGAGAAAGAGCTGTTGCACCCTCTTACTCCCTGTGCAATTCCGGGGAAGACCTACCTAAAGGTAAGAAGCTGAAAGAAGGTCTGGATTTTATACCATTTTTCCTAATAGGTTTTATTTTCTTAAATGTAGGTAAAGACAGTTTCTTTGGTCCTGTTGTTAGTCTGTGTCCAAAGACTTAATTGTCATTCCATGGTTTAAGGCGTGGGAGGGAGCATTGAATAGAGTTGTAACTCTTCGGTTTGTGTTGATAACACTGCGATTATTTTAGGTGGTTAGACCTAGAAATCTGAATCATTTTGTGGTTCTTAGCTTGACCGACCATAACCTGGGGTTTTGTGAATGTAATGGATTTTCTTTGGAGAGCTGCTTGCTTTTACAGTAACAGGTTTTCTCTTGTAATCAAAAGCTTGGAAGTTGTTGAGCATTTCCTTGCCGGTCTGGGAATATACTGGTTTTGGCATACTACAAATATGAAATATTTGTTTACTGAACTGTTTCTTTAAAAACTAGCATTTCAGTTCCACAAACTGTTCAAACTGAAATTTAAACTACAGTTGTGTTCTAGATATCTTACTGTGGCAAAAAAAAAAAAACCAAAACAACCCAACAAATCAGGCAAAGACACACAAGAAGTAACTTAATAGCAGTGTTTCTCTACTGAAATAGAATTTTATGCAGGGACTAATTTTTGGTCAGATGAAGTGTAATATTTTATGTCTTCACAGACCTTTTTCTGTTTGTATTTTTCCTAGATAAGAATATTCTTAGATTTTTCTTCAATCTTGGTGTGAAGGTAACTCTTCAAACTTACTTACGTTTTTGTGTTTGTTATACCATAAAACTTGCTTGTATTTCATAGTACTTAGAGTACAGAAGTTTGGTTGTTGCAGCTGTACACTTCAAGTTCATCTTTAAATTTGAAATACTTTCTTACTTTGTCTTCTGTTAACTGGGATCCCAACAATGGTCCACATCGCATTTCAAGTCAACAGAAATAGATTTTATCTCAAGAGTGATAGTGAGAACTGTTGGCTTCCAACCGTGGCTACACAGTCAACAGATTGTGCTTTACAAATTCACAGGTAAACCACTGTGAGTTTGAAGATGCCTTCTTTTGGAGGCAGTGTGAAGTAAAAGAGGAAAGGCATTCCGACCTGGGCCGTGTCTGTGTACTGGCAAAGCTGTTGCAGTGCAAATGCCTAGTATGTCTTTCCCTGTGGACACTCCCTTAAGTGGCCTGTATGTCTGTCCTTTCTGCTCAGGTTAAGGACAACAGTATTTTATTTTTAACTGTCTAAGCAGTTATTATAGTAGTTGATGTGTTTACATGGTGCAAATCTGTGTGTCTGCTTGGTGAAGAGGCTCGTCCAGAAAGACAACAGTTTCTGTTCCTTGGTGAGGACTTGTTGTTTCTTTACTTTCTCCTTTCTGCACATAAAAATGTTCTTTTTTTACCTTCTCTTGCTCCTTCTGTCAGGCAAAATACTTTGGAAAAGGTGCTGAGCTCTCACACTTGTTCCACATGACTTTGGCCATAAGTAACGATTTTCTTTGGTGCATGGAAAGAGGGAATAAAGCAACTTTAGATTTGACAATTGTGTACCCAATACAAGTCTCTTTGCCTAATAGAAAATCCGTAAGTCATTAGCAAGTGTTGCTGCAATACATTCAAACAGCGTTTGTTTCATAAGCCTATGTGTATTTGGGACTCTCCTAAACAACACAAAGTACCGGCAAGGATACAGTTGGTAATTTTGATGCTTCAGCACCATCTACCGGTCGAAGTACCGTGTTCTGGGGGCAGTTGTGCTCCTCAGCTGGTGACCAAATCCTGTGGTAGACCTGGGAACTCCTTTCAGGGTTACCCTGTCCACTGCTTTGGCCCTAGACACTGCCGTGCTGTTACCCACACCCTTCCAGATGCTTGTTCAGGGGGAGCCAGCTGTTCCCCTTGCGAGGAGGTCTGGCTTGGCTGCTCGGGATGGTTTGCACCAGGGACTGTTTCTACAGATGGCACAGACAAGACCATTCCAGGTTTTGGGTTCTGCCTTCTACCTACTCCAATATTTCCCTAGACAGCCTTGTGCCTCCGGCAGCCTTGCGTGGTATTCTGTATGGCCTGAAATACGTATATTTGGGACGTTGTATTATAAAAACATTCTACAGTGTTGCTCTGGGGCCGGTTGCTATGTATCGCAGTACAAA
Organism: Tyto alba; assembly: GCF_018691265.1. Classification (NCBI taxonomy): domain Eukaryota; kingdom Metazoa; phylum Chordata; class Aves; order Strigiformes; family Tytonidae; genus Tyto; species Tyto alba. The sequence continues at coordinate 10,508,762 of NW_024881297.1, forward strand.
CACTGAATCTGTGTTTATAAACTCTAACTCTGAGCAATGGAGCTGTAAGGCCTGTGTGTTAGTTAACATGGAAGTAGAGGAAAGGGAGAGGGGTCACCACCTGAGGCGGAGGACTTCAGTGTTTGTGAACGTTGCTTGTGTTCAGTAACAGCAAAGAAAATGGGGTGTGTCCACTGTGTGACTCCCACCAGTAGCTGGAAAGGGAGTTGTATATTCTAACGAAACCTACGCCCCTCCTTTATGAAAGGGTTTCTAAGAAAGCCAGTCTGTGGGTTGTGTGAATATATATATGGGTTTCAATCTTTACAGATTCTCCTCGGGGAAATGATCTCACTTTGGGCCTTGGTGTAGAGGTTTGGGTTTTTTTTTTTAAGTGAAAATATGTGCGTGGTATGACTTCCTGTTGTTTTGATTGTTATCCCTTAGAATTTTGAAAAGGGACCTAGCAGGGCAAATTGCTGATAAATAATTGCGATTGTGGAAAATTAATTGGAAATGTGTGTCTTCACATGCATAGCTAAAACTTGACTTAAGAGCATCACGTGTTTAAATTGACTATATAGAAATTGTTACCAACTTTTCTTACTAGTTAAAACTATTGTCCATTGCAACTGCATTTGGAAGGAAAACAAAACATGAGAACATCATCCTGGAGCCCTAGATACTCTTTAGAATTGAGGGCAGTCATTGCAAAGCTGTAAATAAAATTAACCTTTACTTCCTGTCATTTAACTGTTTCAAATGTTAAACGACCTGTGTGCTATTATGTCTGTCTGAACATTCAAAAGACTAAACTTTTCTTTTTTTTTTTTTTCCCCTCCTTCTTTTCCTTCCCCCCCTCCCCTTGCAGGCATACAGTTGTCCCATGTGGGCACCCCATTCTTACTTGTACCCCCTGCACCAGGCCTATTTAGCTGCTTGCAGGATGTACCCAAACGTGTCCCTTCCCGTGTACCCGCCCAGCCCCTGGTTCCAGGAGGCTCCGCCGACTCAGAACGAAAACGAAACTGTGCGAACGACCAGGCACTTCCCTGCTCAGAGCGAGGCCAGGTCCAACGGCCAGATTCCACCGGTGGATGGTAGGTCTCCATCGCTGCCCCTGATTATACCTACAGCTCAGGTATCGGAAAGTCAAGGACAGGTCTGTGTAGAATCGGAGAATCCGGTGCAAGCTCTTCATGCAAACTATGAGGAGTCCCTGAGAGGGAAAAACATGTTCCCGCAGCCGCCCTTCGGACACAATCACTTCCTCGGAGCTGTTCCAATAGCACCTCCGTTCTTTCCTCACTTCTGGTATGGGTACCCAGTTCAGGGTTTCATTGAGAATTCAGTAGCAAGACCTAACGTTGTCATGTCACCCGAGGAGAAAGAGGCAACGGTTAGCATCCCTGCGAACGTGTACGTGGCTAAAGAATGCAGCCCTCCCGTTGCGGCGGCAGACCCTGCGGAACAGCTTCAGAAGACCAACGGCGGCGGCTCGAACACCGTCCCGTTCCCTGGGGCTGGTGCAGGCAGCGACTGCAGCGCCCCGAAAGAAACTGCAGCGAGGGCACCTCCGTCGGAGCAAACTTGTCGTTCGGCTTCTCCTGCTAAGCAAAAAACAGCCGGGCAGCAAAACCGTTCTCCGCAAACACAGGGGACTGAGAGGCAGGCAGCGGCGCCCAGCGCTCCGCCACTGTTGGCGGAACCACTGAAAAATGAACTGAAAACCAGCGCTCCCAGTCGTAAGGAGAAGGCCGATAAAGGTAGAGATTCCAAGGGTGCTGGTAACCTGCAGACGGAAAGCAGGGCACAGAGGACGAGGGAAGAGAGCTCAGAAGATGAGAGTGAAGTTTCCGATATGCTGAGAAGTGGTAGATCCAAGCAGTTTTATAACCAGACTTACGGAGGAGGCAGAAGGCCCAGACTCGAGTGGGGTTATTCCAGCAGGGGAGGATACCAGTTCCAAAGAAACGAGGAAGCCTGGAAGGGACCTCCCAGCAGAACCAGGGACGACGGCTACCAGTATCAGCGAAACTTCAGAGGGAGGCCATATAGGAATGACAGGAGAAGGGCAGCGCTGGGAGAGAATCAGAGGGGGCATCAAGCATAGAACGAATGGATGATTGCGAATCTGTAACCGCAAAAAGGAATTTGAAATAGCAGTTTAGAATCTTAATCTTTTTTTTTTTTAGTGAAGTTCAAGGATATGTTTAACTTTCGGCGAGTAAAGACTAGGAGGACGTGAACTCCTACCGTATGTTTGGGGGGGGATTAGAGTTGGTTTGGCTTAGCATTTTTTCCTCCACGTCAAATTAGAAAAAAACAATGTAGGTTTAGCGTTTGATAATTTTTTTTTTTTCCCCACAAAGGTTTGAGTTTGTGATAGAAGATGGATATGTACGTTTTTATTAGAGTGACAAATTATAGCATTTGACGTGACCTAGATCCTAAAATTGACGGTAACATTGCACCAAATATAAATGTATATTTTATCATACAATGCCTTAGTTCTGAACTGAGCTAAAGGAATTCTCAGCCTACTGCACTGTTGTCTTTGATATGCTTCCAACCCAAAGGCCTTTCATCTCAAGAAAAAGAAAAAAAAAAAAATCTTGTCAAACTTGAATGTTTCTCTTCAGTGTGTTACATATACGGCAGCCAGCTAACCCTGTGTCTTAGGTATGTTGTATATAGTTCTTTTCATATTCATAGGGTATATTTTTGAATTTTAAAAAGCATTTGTTGAAATCAAAATCAAGACAAGCAGTCAAGAATAGCTGTGTATGGATTGATAAGAACGGCTGTTTCCACCATGAATTCTTAATGCTGGTGTGACTAGAATGGTGCCTATGCCAACTGAATAATTACAAAGACAATAAAAATGTAGATGCTATGCATTTCCAAAATAATTCTGCATCTGTTATAATAGCAGAAGTTTTTTTAATGCCACTTTAACACTAATGCACTGACAAATCCTAGATACTTTGTGAGGAGATGCATAAAGTACATGTTACATTTTTTTAAGTTTTTATGATTGAGCTACTGTTCAGTATTCTTTTGTTGTTGCACTGTTGATGCAAGTTTATGTTTTGCATGTACAACTCCTTGCTGGAACTACTTTTAAAAACAAGCTGGAGTCTTGGTGTGCTCTGCTCTTCCCTACAATTCAGAAGAAAGTGGCTTCTGCCTTATATTTTTACACTGTGTCAGAGTTCTGATGCTGTTTCTTCTGACCCCAATAATGATCTCTGCAGTGTTCCCGTTGCCTTTGCAGTTTGGATGTTCAGCTGTCCAGACTGGGAGAGTGCAGTGTGCACAGTATTCACTCAGCTCTGTTGCTCTGTAAAATTAACTGTTGTGTATATTTTTCTATCTCTGTATATACCAGTGTAGGTGATGGTACCCTTCCATTCGTGTCTGAGACTCTACACCCCGATCAGGAAACCTGCGTGATAGCTACATGATAAAGAATTTCTTTTCAGATGCATGCCATGTATAAAACCTTACTTAAAATAAATGTTTTGTCTTTTCACTTTCTTTATAAATTATATTTACGTACTTGAAACTGTTGCAGTGACACTAAATGTATGCTTTTGCTCTGATCGAGCCACTTGGAGCCAGCAGCCGAAATGGAAACAAGCTCCAAGCTGACCGGGGATGTAACCTGGATTTCTAGTTCTTATTCAGAGTGGTAGTGGAGAGGGACTGTGCTGTGGCTTTTTTTTTAGCTAAATACTTTTCCATTCAGAAATGTATTCAGGATTTCAAAAGAGGCAAGCTGCAGTTTTTCAGGTTGAGAACTAAGCAAGCACCAAGCTGTTAAACAACCGCTAACATTGTGGTCTTCTCTTTACCCCTGCTACTTACAGAGACTTAAAAGGGCTTCTCGTCATCTTTCCTGGGAAGTTCTAAAATGTAACTCTAGTTGTAGCCCTAGTCAGATCCGTGGAGATCTGTTCAGCAGTCACTGAAATAATCATTCAGTACTGGATCAAGCTTTTAAGCGTGAGCTTTGTTGCAAGAACAAAGGCAGTATACTTCCTCAGAGTTTACTTTTAAAAATTGAAGTACTTTAAGCTGGGCCTAGGCCCTGCCTCGCTACTCTAAGACAGTTGAGGACTGAAATGTGCAGATGTTGTATTTTCTCCACCTTCAGTGTTGCTAAAGTCAGTACGGTTTCCTCTGGTTTTGCTGAAAGAGTTGTAGACCTTCTATCTGGGGCAAGATGTTTTAGGCTGCAGGACCCCAGGGGTAGGTAGGGGACAACAGGTACCATGTAACGAACTGAGCTACACAGCTTCAGCTATTGGCTAAACCACATCTTTTCCTTACCCTAACTGGCACTGATTAACAGAAGACGCAGAACTCGAGTCCAAAGGGATTTGTATTCACCTGTATGACTTGACTAAGTTTCAGTTAGCCTTTGGAAGTTTTTTGTCTAAACAGAGGGTGGTGGTATGAGGCTGTATTGTGCTTCCTGGAGTGCCTCTGCTGGCGTAACCGAGACGGGCTTCTCTGGGCACTCAGAGCCAGGTTATGTGTGCAACACCTGGACTGCCAGGGTTATAAAATACCCAAGTTACTGACACACATAAGGGCTTTAGGAAAGACAAACCACTGCTTTCTCCTCTAACTTAGGAGGCAAAAAAACCCCATGTATTCTTTTCTCTCTTATAACATTTTGTACATGCCAGTGAAGGCAGAAGAGACAACCACTGCATGGGAAATACCCGTCTTCTTTTTAAGATACATAGCCAAAAGTTGTTTTATATGTCTGCAAAACTTACTTACACAAGTAGGAACCCTTAAATAGAGTTGGTTTTCCTTCTGTCTCCCTGAAGGACCTTACTGTATATGGAAATTGATATGTAACAAGCTGTTTTACTTACCTTTGTTTTTGTCTATAGTAAAGGTCAAAGCTTTTGCTTTAGGTAAAACTAATTCTTGCATCTTAACCTTGCAAAAACTTTACCTTTCCATGGAAACAGGGCAGGTGCCAGCCCTTAGAGGTGGAAGAATGAGTTGGAAAAAAACAGCCATTAACCTTTTTTCACTGTGTAGTTTTAAATTAGAGAAGATTGAAAGGATTTTAGTATTTTCTTTACGATTTTATTTAACTGGGTCTGAGAAGATGCATAGGGACAGATGTCTAAAAAAGATGTAGATGATCTTCCTTTATAGTGTTTGTGGGTCACTTTTCTATAGTATGAGAAAAGGCGTGACAACATCCTATAAACACGCTTTTGAATTAGTGATTCAAGAATGTTTGCACTGTGTCACAGAAGAGCTGTAAGTTAGGAGGGTATTTATTGATGAAACCCTCATGCGGAGAGATTCAACCTTTTTAAAATAGGAGTTACTTTTGTAGCTTGGCATTCTTGGTAAGCTTCCCTCATACTGAAAACAGCTTCAAAGATCTTTAAAATGTGGAAGTGCAGTCAGTACTTGGTACAGGAGTAGGATATATTGAACTGAAAACCTCCCTTATATTCTGAAAAATCAGGAGACTCATTTGCACAATTTCAAGGTGGTCTATTTTGAAAATATTACACTGAGAATAGGGCTGTGTCACCAAAATATAGAAAGTGGCAGTTTTACTCGGACTAGGATTTACACTGCTACTGGTCTCAGATGTTACACGCAGCAAGAGATTTTAAGCTCCAAAAGATTCTAAAACCTGATTGAGCCTTCTGATCCATAAATGTTTAGATTCCAATATGCATTTCTATATGCCAGTTATAAAGATGCTCAGATGCCATATTTAGTCATCCAGGAAAAAGTAGTTCCCACTCTTCTTTTGTTCCACGTCCTTGGGAAGAAAAAAAAAAAAAAAAGGTCAGTGTTACTTGAAATAGTCTTTGGCAGACTTGAACAGAGCTTAAATAATAAAAGATGCTCAACTAAACTCCCTTCTACTTTCATTATTACTCTTACTACTCGCTTCACGTGCTGTTTTCCAGCACAGCAAAACTACCAAGTTAGTCCTAATTTTGTTCCTTATTTTAAAACCCAGCTTTATATTAAACAGTCACAGCTTCTTAGTTGTAAAGGTGCTTCTCTCTTACCTTGATTGAATTGAGTTTGTTTATTCTTGGTCTGTAATTGTTGGGGTCTCTTCTAAAAGTGATTTCGAGTTGAGATAAAAACTTATTCATTCCAGCCAAAAGAGTCTGTGGACTGTGAAGAGAGAAGAACATTCCAGCTAAATTTTCAGAAAGTCTATACTGTGCAGATTACAGGCAGCTTTGATCTCCATCCTGAGCCCAGTCAGGTCTGGTAACACCAACAGCGAGCTGTATTTGACATACCAGGATGTGCTCATTTCAGTCAAACCAGGTCTGGGATAGGAAGTCATAACTACTACTACTTTTACCTTTCAGCAGTACCTCAGCCTGGCATTACACCTCTTCAGAGCTACCCTCGTCCTCTTTTTACTTTGTATCCACACCTGTGTGTGCTGGCACACTTACTTAGTTACATTCAAAGGAAAAAAAACTACAGTTGCACCATTAGCAAGATGTAACAAGGATCGTAACACAGACTGATGCTGAGAAATGGGTATGTGATCGTGACTTTAATTCAAAAAAGTGCGTTCTTCATAGGAATACCATCAAAACCAGGCTGGCGGCGCACTGTAAACACTGTAAACGCATTGCTACACCAGGGCTTTTACTTCACCTGGCTTGTGTTAAGTACTGGGTAATGACCATTCCAAAAGCCCAATAAGGCTGCTCCTCAAATGTCTCTGTAATTTACACGAAAACATTTACAGGAACAAAAGCAGACTTATCAAAAGGGACAGCTCTGAAAGAGTAAAACTCTTCGATTGCGTACACTGTATGTTGTCAAGCCTTGCACTTCACAAGATATGCATACATGTACCCTTATTACCCTGCTTGCTTTTAATACTTCTGAAAGTTCTTTTCATAAGTAGTTTACAATTGGTGCCACTTATTTGTTCTCCTCAAATTGTAATTTAATGGGTGTGCAGTTGCTTGAGGCTAGTTTCAGCCACCAGCTGGTCTAGTTTTTGAGGGCTTAGTTACATTCTCCAACTATGCCCCAACTCTGGGTCTAGGCAGCCTCTAAGTGTGGGTCAATCCCATTTTATTTTCCTCACTTCAGAACAAAAGCCAGAACCCTCAGGATGCTCTTGGATCACTTTAAAATGCAGCTTAAATCCCCGTAGGCAGGGACGCTTCACCTCCTTGCTTCTGATAAACAATTTATTTCTATCTTGTCCTTTATCTTGCTTACTAATCCAAACAAGTCTCTTACCTGTTTGCAAGTGTGTTCTTGGAAGGAATACCATCAAAAACAATCACACGATCAGCAAGATAGGTAGCCATGATAAAATCGTGTTCTACCACAAAAGCTGTTTTTTTAGCATGGAGAATGAAACTGAAATAAAAAAGGAAGAGCTGAATGTAAACTTATTGTAAGACTACTGAAAATTTCTGCTGTTTTCCCCATCACGTATACTTTACCGTTTGATGACTCTAGCAGCCATGAGACGTTGTTCAGAGTCCAGATATGCTGAAGGTTCGTCAATTAGGTAGACATCTGCAGGTTTACCAAGACAAAGAGCTAATGCGACACGCTGCAGCTCACCACCGGACAACGTCTGAACCTATTGGGCCAGGGGGGGAATAAGGCCAAAATTAGTTCAGGTACAGGCAGACAATTAAAGAAAAGACATTAGGGTATTGTCTCAGGCAACGAGTACCTCCTGATCAATGATGTTTTCTATTTGAAGAGGTTTCATTACATCAGTTACAAACTGGGGGTGTGTATAGGCATCTCTGATCTTCTCATGCAGTAGCTGACGGACACTTCCCTATTAAAAGAAAAATGTCACCACTCAGTTTGATGCACCAGCCCGCAAAAAAACAGGAAGAAATAGAATTAATAGAGCATTTTGCTCTGGGCATAAAGAAATTCTACCTATGTACTAAGAACATGCTTTTTGTAGCAAATGCAATACTTGATAAGTAAGGCTTAAACGTACTGTAGATTTAGGACTGATCTTCTGTGGTTTGTAGCTGACATTTAGAACCGGGACCTCACCTATAAAAAGATAAGATTTTAAGGAAAACAAGAGCTTTCCCAGTATCTTCAAAATAGGTTTCAACTAAGGTATTAAGCACTACCTCCTTCATCAGGCGTAAGTCTTCCTGCAAGCATTCGGATAAATGTCGTTTTGCCAGTTCCTAAAATAAAATGCAAGTTACATATTACTTCAGACTTTTTCGTAATTTAGACCTATCACAATTAAGTCATTGATTCAAAAGAATAAAGACTTAATAAAGAACACGTTTTAAAATTAGACCGCTTTGAGAATACCTATATTCACTTCCAGCAAGCAGCTCTCGCTCTTACTTGCTTTTCCTAACGGAAGAGACATCTGCAGCTGCAATAGTCTAGGCTCGGGGCTAAGCTCCCCAGGCCAATTCTCATCCTGCCAATCTAAGTTCTTAAAACGGGGGAACAGAACCACAATGGCACCATTAACATTCAAGAACTTCAAGTTCCCGCTATTTAGAAAGCGAGCTCATGGCCCGACAGCTTCACTAGGAAACCAGCAGTTCAACCTGACTCAAACCCAGGAGTTTTGAGGCCTGGCTCCCAGATGGAGAAAGGGCTTCAGGAACATACTTAGGGCTGTCGAAGCAGTTTCCAGCAAGAGTTGCACTTACCGTTTTCCCCTAACATCACCATAATTTCAGAATCAGTGAATTCTCCAGCTACTATGGACAGTTCAAATTCTCCCATCTTTTTTTTCATTCCTGGATATTTGTACATACACATCTTTTTAACCTCTTCTTCATTAGCTGTCTCAGCCACTTTAAATACCAGAGATGCATCTCGAAACCTTAGATTTTCTGTTGGAACATAGCCATCTAAGAAAATGTTTATGCCTATGAAGGGAGGAAAAAAGATCATTAAAAAAGGTCTACAACAAAGCAAGACAAGATGAATTGCAATTCTTGTCTGTAGATTCCAATCAGATCAGAACACTGGATTATAAATGGCATGTTAAAAGAGGCAACAAAGCCTCCTATCTGAAAGTGTGCACGTTATACAAACTGAATGAAGAAAAAAAATCTTAGTAAAATTACAGAAAGGCTACAGAAGCTCTTCCTGAAAAGCTAGTATTAGTAATGTGTGAAGGGTTTAAAGAAACTACTGCTGTTGGACCCATTCTCACAAAAACATTTATTACTGAGTCTCAGTGCCAGAAGTGTGGTCGATGCATTGAACACTACGTACCTCTGCACTGTGCAGTCTCCTGCCCTGCCTCTACTATTTATAGGGTCTTTTGTGTAACTCCCCAGTTTACAAAACCAGCAAGTATCAAAATCGTGTCCGTAGCAAGAGACAAAGGGCATTTCATAATTAAGACTTCTGGGTTCAGTTATAAATTTAGGATCATGTAAACCAGAAATTCTGTACAAAATAAACCAGTAGTTTTTCTAGTTACTGAACTGTAACGGGAAGAAGACATGCTCACTAGTAGACACCTAGCATTTTGGTACCTTTTTTGCTTCCACATAATTTTTGGGGTATGTTAAGAAAGAGAAACATGGCAAGAATTACCTTCTCTTACGCTGAAAGGCATAGTAACAACACCATAAGCACTTGGCACACCATACAGGCAGCAGATAAAGTCAGAGAGATAATCTAACACACTTAGATCATGCTCTACAACAATAATGTACCTGAAAAATAGAGCCAGAGAGATGCTTTTATACTTCAGTACAGAACACTTTTCTTTCTTACTTTAGTCTTGCATAAGCAAAAGCTATGATTTTTATTTAATATGGTTTCTTAGCTTTATACTGAGTAACGACAGAGTTCAAACCTCTGATACGCTTTTTTTTTTTTTAAACTGTCCAATAAACAAATATTGTGAATGACAAGTTCAAAGTCCATCTTCAGTGTAAACTGGCAGCTTCTTTATATACAGGAAGTCGAAGGATACTGATTGACTGGAGCGAAAAATACTTAGCACATTTTAAGACAAAAAAATAAAATAAAAAAATCTTTGTGAGAAGGGGATGGAACAGCAATATTCAGGTGAAAAATAACCACCTCTATTTTCTCATTGTTATGACAAAATTTACCCCAATACTGAAATAGCACAGAAACTATAGGAAATAAGTTTCCAAAATGCAAAGGAAAAGAGTATTACTGACTTAGAACATTTTAAATATCTATTAGTGTACCATACTGCAAAGTCAGCACTTCTAGGGAGATAGACTGAATGTCTCCTCCCTCTGTAAACAGCCACCTATTATTACAGTCTAGCAAAATATTTAAAGTTTGTATTTACCTGTCAGGGTTTATTAGGGATCGAATAGTAATGGCAGCCTTCAAGCGCTGCTTGACATCTAGGTAGCTAGAAGGTTCATCAAACATGAAGCTGGCCCCAAAAGAAAGAATGAAGTCTTAGTGAATGCAAGCTGTCTACATATTCAAAGCTAATACCAACATTTCAACCATTAAATATGCACAAATAAAAAACTACCATTATTTACATTGAGAGGGACAAAACATGAGAATTATATACTGACGCCCGCCTTGAATCTCCGATGACTGTCATGTGAAATTGTTAAATGTTTCGAGTCCAGTATTACTTTGCCAAAAGCTCTGACAAAGTTATCAAATGTTGTAAGAAATCAGCCATCAGTTAGGAATCCCAGGCACTCAGTTCTGATTCAGCTTAAATTTAGTATGAACTGAAAAGTGCAAAAATACCGTAGGAGACTGGAATAAGGACATTTTCCAAGAGGAAAAACCCAACAAAACAAACAAGAACAACCAGTCAGGTGAATTAATGTATAAAAACCCCAGAGGTTATATACAGAGTAAGCATGGGTTGGTAAAAACAAATTATTCTTTAAAAATACTTTTGTTTAAATATTCCAAACAAAAACATTATTTCTAACACAAAATGTAAATTAGAGGACCACATCCTGAGGCAGAATGTTAGAAGCAATGTGTAACAGAAGTAAATTAAACATACATATCAGCCTTCTGAATGCAAACAACTGCACAAGCAAATCGCTGAAGTTCTCCTCCTGAAAGGTCCTCAACATTTCTTTCTTTCAGATGGGTTAAGTCTGCAAACAAGTGATTAACTTTAGATACGTTATAACCAACACATCAATTCCTATTTTTATTACCTACAGAAACACATATAATCACAGCAGACATCCTACACAGAGGAAAAAACAGAAAGAAGTAAAATAAGTGTTCAGTTTATACAGAAGCATCATAATGCTATTTTTAAGTCACAGCAAGTTATAGCTTCTCTGCAGCGTTAGATGATCAATTTGTACAGCTGCTTCTTACCATGCAGAAAGATTACCTTTCTATTCGTTTTTTCACTGTGTATTAGTAAATATTTCTAGTCCTAGAAAGAAACTATACCAGTTTTAAAAGTGTTTCTTGTTAGACCTGGCTGAAGGGTTGTGATTTTCAGGAAAATCAAGTCCCCCAAGTGTTATAGCAAATGGGTGAAGACAGTACTTTTTCATCAGAATATCCAATTGAAGAACATACTGCTTCACAAACAAGTTAAGCAGGACCCAAAGACCAAGTTCTTGGTGGCACAATGCAGCCCCACCTTTACCACCCGGATCTACCGAAAAGAGCCCTGTTGTTAATTTATTAACAACTGAATGAAAACCTAAATGTAATAAGAACTAAATTCAAAACTCCTAAAAAAAAAAAAAAAAAAAAAAAAAAAAAATCACAAGGGCTGGGCTATTGCAGATGTTCTTAACTCCATTTTTCTCAGAAGTCACTATTATTCCCATTACAGTTAGCTATATTCAGCTATTCTTTTGTAATTAATAAAATAATGGTTTTTGTACTTGGAGAGTATTGTCTATATGCAATGGTTCTCACAAGAGAGGATGCTAAGATTATGCCAGAGTTATAAGCAAGTAAGAGCAGCAGATGGTAACTGGAATTTTTCCAGATCTGAAAATAAAAATTTTCTACCATGAAACAGAAACTGCATTAGATTCTGTTAACTAGCCTGTATCAATTAGCTGGCCTTTGCCACTAGAAAATATTCTTTGCGTTGGTTGAGATATGTCTACAGCAAGCCCTAGGCCTCAAACTAAAGCATCTTTACTTTTTTCTTCTTTTTGTCTTTTTAACTGGTATAATTTAAATCTACTATCACAGTTGTAGCACCTTCATTTTTCAGTAGACATGAATTTCTCAAATGCTTTGAAGTTTGACTTTACAAAATTACTTACCAAGCTGCTGACATACAACAGTTTGTGTCTTGGTTTCATCCTTCCTATCGAGAATTGATCCCACCGTTCCCTGCACGATGAACAATAAAAACCCAGACATTATTTCAGTGTTAAAAATTTCACAGAGTAGTAGGTTTTTGACATTGAATTATGCTGCTAAATAAAAATTTTTAAACACAAGAGAAATATTATAGGGGAAGCCCCCAGCTTTCTGCTAGCTCATGAAATTTCTCACCTTTGCAGCTTTAGGGATCTGGTCCACGTACTGAGGTTTAATGATAGCTTTCAGGTCATCTTCCAGGATTTTGGTAAAATAGTTTTGTAATTCAGATCCTCTGAAATAAGTCAGAATTTCTTGCCAGTCAGGTGGATCCTGTGACAAAATTGAAGCCTGTGTTTACTTATACTAGTCTAAAAACATAATTAAAAAAATAAAATTTTTAAATTCTGATGAATACAGCAAATAGAATATGCTTGCAGGATTAAAAAAGAGCTTGAGGTAAAAGCTAATTAACCCAACTTATGTTGCCTTTGCAAAGTTTCCATTAAAAAAAAAAACAGAAAAATTATAAAATTGCAAAATGGAGATCAGAAGTTCAGGTATTTTTTTTTTCAGATGCACTGTCATTATCCCTTTCAAGAAAAAACGTTTTAAATTTGCACGTAGGATATCCAAAAGTGTCCTTAGACAGTTAAGATGCTACAAGTAAAAGGGAAAATAATGGTATGGATTAGTGTAACTGCACCTACTAGCTATCTGATCTAGCTAATCCAAAGGAAAAAGGTGGGGCTGATAAAATCAACTTGCAGAAAAGATGTGATAAAATTTGGCCATTTTCACTGCTTCACTTCCCAGAAAACAGAAGACAACAAAGGAAAATTGACAACAACAAAAATAAAACGAAAGAAAAAAGAAAAATAAAAAAAAAATAAGAAACTGTTCAGAGCAATCACCCAGGAAAAATTCCCAACTGGTAGAGTTTTGTTTTAGACAGCATACTACTCTGAATGGTGCCAAGTTAATTATTTTGATGGTAAACAGTATGGAGACAGAGTGACACAGCCGTATTTCCAAACCAAGCAAATACACAGAGGAAATGCTTCATAAGTTTTCGAGCAGAAGCAACACGTAAGATTCAATTCATACCACGTGTTTCTGTGGTCATAATGATTTGGGTCTTCACAGGGAAGTCTGATTTTGGAGGCATGGTAATTCAATTAAGTACACATTCAGAAAGTCAAAAGTTTTGTTATTTCTGCAATACTATCACCTGAAACAAGAAGTCCACAAAATAATATAAACCAAACTTGGAAGAGAATAGAAAATGTAGCTGCGAAATTATTATTTCTTTGCAGGTTTAAGTGGCAGCCATGAAATTAATATTTTATTAAAACACTACTATTTCAGGTAAAGAAACTGATGAAGAAAATTTGAACACCCTTGTTCTTACAAGTCCTTCCTGAAGGACAAAAATGAGCATCCAAATTCAACTGTCACTGTGTGACTTGAAGGTGAGGTGGTGGTAACTGAACTACTGTGATGAAAAGAGTCATTTTAGTTAGTTATTATTTATACCTTTTATCTAATAACGTTCACTCTCCTGAGTAGTGCTAGGTAAACAAACCACTGTAAATTATTTTGCCTGCTGGCTGCACAGTTTGACTTAGTGTAAATACATAGGAAAATGGATCATGATCTCCATGAAGGCCAGCAGATCACAAGTTGTTCTATGTCTGGTTCTCAAAAAACACCATCAAAATTTCAAAGTATCTAGCAACATGCAGAAACAAAGGATTTTCAGAACTCGGCATTGAAGTGTACAGTGGAAAATACCTTGCAACTTAAGAGAGCAACATATTTTACAACAGGTGATCTTCAAAAGAATCAAAGATAAAAAAAGCCTAAGAGATCACAAGGATACATGGTAAGTGCTCATAGACACTAGAGCTGTTCTGATAAAAACAATGTTCAACTTAGAAGAAACTCCAAAACTTGAGCTACCTAAATCCCTTGATGGGGAACAGGTAAATTGTGTAGGGGAAAAAAATGCTGACATTTTAAAAGACCAGTATTAAAAAAAACCCTTAAGTGTGACTTAAAGACAGTGAGTTACAATTGTAAGTAGTATCCTTATCTTTCTTGAAAGATACAGAATTTGCAAAAAAGCTTTTCACAACATCCTGCTACTATGGTTTCTGTGTGGAGCAGGTCACTGGTGGGTAATAGGGAAAGTGCCAATTCTATCATAAATCACAAATTCTATCACATTCACAGATGTGTAAGTTCAATGAAAAAAATATAACCACATCTATCTATAATGCCAACTCTATTTTATTGCTGATACATACATCATATTTTCCAAGATTTGGCTTCTGTTTTCCTGCTAAAATTTTCAAGGCAGTTGATTTTCCAATACCATTGGTTCCAACCAATCCCAGTACTTCACCTGGACGAGGGATAGGCAACCTGTATACAACATCAATAACTCCAGATTATATTAATGCCATCAGATGACCAACATGTGATGGTAATGTAAATGTTACAACCTGTTTTCAGACTTGCTGATTATTTCAGCCTACTTCGCTAACTTGCCGATATACAATTCCAATTAAATCAATATTCCTTAAAAATAGAAGCTCATAAGAAAGATTTAAGAGCAGTCTGTTCTTTATAAACAGGAGCTCTGTAAAAAGAGCAATAAAATTTTATTATAATACTTTTTAATAAGAAAAAGGTTAATATTCAAAAAGGAAGCTACTGAGGTAATAACCACTAACACCTTGACGTGTGCTATGTTTAGACTATCTAAAACTTAATTTTTTTGTCTCTTTTACACTGATTTGAACAATAAAATACCTGTGAAGTTTGAAGGCATTGGCACAATATCTATGCGTTGTTTCTTTCTCCAGGTTGCTGGGTAAGTTAACAATTGACAAGGCTCCAAAAGGACATTTCTGTAATTGAAATAAATTTATAGATTAATAGTGCCCACAATTTATTAACAAAATGCTATGGTCTGTACCACATCCAGCTGTGTGTTTAAATATTTTGAAAATAACTCTTACCAAATTACTTCACTTTCATTTACACAGTCAACTTTCCAAAGAAGTTCTATACCACATTTGTCGAAGTAAATAGTTAGCAACTTAGTCAGCCTACAATTCAAGTAAGACACACTGCATATATTCTCTAGCTCTTTTACAAAACCATCTTTCTACTGCTAGGTGTCTATAGCCACAAACAAACAAAACCAAACAAAATCAAACATCAACAAAGCCACAAACAAAAAGTTACAACCCAGGCCATGCACCCCAGCCGGTTCAGTAAACCGATGAGGTACTTTACTTTCTATAAACAATAACAATTAAGAAGTTCTGATTAATCAGGGAAACAAAACTGCTTTTGGAAGTTACAGTACACATTACTAAATATAATAGCATAATAAGGAAATCTTATTTTAAGTAAAGGAGTCTAAACTTTTACCTTGATGCAAATACCACAACCAATGCAAAGTGTTTCTGAGATCCATGCTATTTTGCTCTGTGATGTGACTTCTATGCAAAGTTTTCCTGGTGAAAAAGAAGAAGATTAACTCAAGAAAGTTTCTAATGAATCAGAATTCTTGCCAGTACTACTAAATTCCACAGAGGAACACATAACTGGTTAACGTTCATGCAAGCTTCAGATCATCCAAAGAACTCAAAAGTGGCACTATTACTAAGAATCGTTCATGCTTTCAGAGATACTTCTAAAGGCTTTATGAAATGATGCATGAATGATAAACAAAAAACTAGTAATTGTAAAAAACCCTAACTCCTTCTAGTAGAACGTTATTTAAAACTTCTCCAATTGTTTAGAAACTTTGTTAAATTACATCTCTTACCCATGCGAACCACAGGACAACTCTTCTTGCATTCCTGACGGCATTTCTTTGGCTTACACTTGTCATGGTTGACAATAGCAATTCTTGTTAATTTGTCTGCCATAATGCACAATTTAGGGTTAAACACCAATTATGAGGAGGAATAGTGGGAGTCTTCCAGATCTTAAGGAGAAAAAAAAAAAAAAAAAAATCCAAAAGTGAACACAATTACTGACAGCACAGAGAATATATGTATCTGAAGTTATTACTAGCAGAGTTCAGAGATAAAAAGATGCAAAATAATCTGATTTTCTCCTCTTTTAAGCAAGACAGGGCAAAGTCTCAGATACAAGTAGTAAGGGTACTGATGTGTAAATAACTGCACAAATATTGAACATCAGCTTTCCATTCCACTCCTATTTCTCCACCGTAAAATAAAATCGTGATTATACCTGAGAATATAGTTGTTTCCAATAAAAGCACGTCATAGTAAGAACAGAAGAATCTACATTGCTGCAAATTTCAGTTTCACAAGCTGCCTTGTGTAAAGTAACCTCATTCATGCTACAGCATCTGGTAAAGTCAAATTGTGACCACAACTATTACTCCAAGAATCTCATCATAACTGTAATGTTGCAAACTATATGCCAATACTCTATGGTTAAATTACTGTAAAATATAAGGCAGTTTTCAAAGTCAACATTTATAGTTGTATATTGAAAAGTAATCTAGACAATGTGAACAGACATACATGATGATACGTGATTCTTTTTAATTTGAGTTTCACTAGTATTCCAATAACCACACTTACATTCTGGTTTTCTTAATATGGTATCGTTGACTACAATATATTCCAATAAAAATAAGTGGGATTCTTTTATAAAATTACTTTATTTTTAGAAGAGTAAGGTCTTGGAGTACTAGACAGTTAAGTATTCCCAAAATCACAAATAAATGCACTCAAAGAATTGAAATTACTAGTTTTCCTCTACATAACTGTCTCTTCCCTTGCTTAGATATTTATTATGCACATTGACAAACATTGGATTGTACTGGGAATTTATGTCAATAATTACAGCAGAAGGGAGGGAAGGACAAAGAATTTTACATTTCAGTCTTCATAGATAAAAAAAGGTGGAATAGATTTTAAAGTGCATCTATATTTCCTTTACCATATTCACACTTAGTACTGAAAGTAACAATAATAATAATGACTTTATCTTCCTATGAGCAACACACACCTAAGGACAACTCCCTCCACTCGCTCTTGCTCCAGAACAAAGTCAACTGAATTAGGAGGCTCTCGGAAGGTTACAAGGTATTGTAGACGACAAATTAATTTTTCTTTAGGTCTAAAGAAAGACCATAAATAAAGTACAAAGCATTTCCAGTTTCACGCTACTAAATAAAGTGATGATGTCAATTCAAAATCATTTCAATTCAATACAATATATATAAGTAGTTCAAAGACATAACTGGGAAGGAGTCTTGTGATATTTCAGGTTTCTACAGTCTGCATGTGTACACCCTTCCAAGGATTGCAACATTTCTTATTACAGAAAGTATTTTCTGTTGGATGTCCAGTTCATCTTTGCTCCATCAAACTAAAGTATCCTGCAGCGGTTTAGAGACTATTTACTACATACAGCTATTATATGAAGAAAAGTTGTGACTTTCAATCTCCTGAGAGCAAGAATAAAATAAGTGTTTGGCACATTTATCACATTAAACTCCATCCTTCCCCCAACCCACCCGCAAACTTTAGTTGGAAGGAATCCTACAGATACTACTGCAATATGAAAGAAAGGAAAAGAGACTGCCACCTAACAGGGAGCAGAGGTCTGAAATTAAGATGATATTGTATCTTTAAGTCCATTATTACCATAGTTATTATTTTAAGTGGTAGTCGTATTTCTCTTTTCAATTTTCAAAGTATTTTTAAATTAATGTCTGAAGATATTCTTCATCAGATATAAACAAATTTAATTATTAGTCATGCTGCCAACCCTGCTGTGGCAGTTTCTACTTTCAGTATTTCAGTTTTTTCTTTAATCTTTTAACATTTGCTAGGCCAAAACTTCCTTATGACACAGTTGTTTTCAAATAAATGACTGAATATAAGAAAAAAACCCAAACAGAAACAAAACAAACACAATTTTATAGTTCTGTATTGTCAGACCAGACTGACAAAGTAGGGCTGAACACTGCAATTACATCCATAGGCGAGGCCAACAGACATGGAATAAGAGGTTTGCAATTCTCACTTTAATAAATTTTTCTTACACATAAAACACGAAACTGAAAGTCTTATTCTTAAAAACGGTGAGGATGCTTGTGTCAGTAATTTTCTAGGAGACGGATACTGGATTTTGTCAGTGCTCCAAATAAAGATATATTATTTGGGAATATATCTCAGTGCTTTTCATAGAAGTCCTCCAGTTACTCACTCTCTCTTCGGTTTCCCAAGGGAGGTGCCTAATGTGGGGCAGCCCCTTCTCCAGCAAGGCCTGTGTGGCCCAGTACCCTGAGCAGACAGACCTCGCTGTCTTATCTTCCGGGCAGGGCTTTCCCTGCCAGTTATCTTAGCTCTGACTAGTATGTAAATATTCCTGTGGGTTACAAAAGCAAGCTCTAGAAGACAAAGCTGCCTCCCCTGCCCAACCTTCTGGTCAGGGCTGCTGCCTGAGCTGTACAGATAGCAGACCAAACTCCTCAGACGTTCACTCTCGGCCTGGTGTTTGGCTTAAAGCACCAAGGCAGGAGTATGGATGGGGTTTGCTCTACAGGACCAAGGCAAATATGGCCTTAAACAATGTGTTTTTGCCACCTACCTCAGCAAGCTTTCCACCCAATCTTAGTGGGATAATCAGACTAAAATTTACACTACTACCCACTGATGAATCAGATCATGGTTGCTAAATTAAGAAAACAGCCTAAGACTTTTTTTTTTCCCTTTTCTTCTAACTTACTTGAATGGGAAAATGGCCATTGTGCTGAAGAGTTTTGAAGGGGCCACAGAATTATGTGCACCAAGCATTTATAAAGTACCTTGGGGCGGAGCGGGGAATAGAATTAATGAACTGTCACAGACACATACACTCTTGCCTCCTTGTTCCCATTTACCTGATGGAATGTCAGTTTATCCAAAACTCTGCAAGGGTGTTAAATATTTTTCAGTTAAAAAATATTTGTGACTTCTGTCACTTCTGCAATATTTCCAAGACTGTCCTGATATCTATGATAACCGTCCACAAGATTAGAATTTCTACTTGAAACTGATAGTCTAGTGAAAACTTAGCAACATCATCCAAAACCTGACTGAATTAATGTTATTACATATTTATATGCAGTTATTATGGTGGCATTTAGCTTAACACACCAACTAGAATTGTCTGATTTCAAGGTGCAGACAGCAGAACTCTCAAGACACTGAACACAAGTCAGAAACACAGACATTATGCATATGCTATAATACAGCATACCGGCAATTGTTAAGTATAGTCAGCAGTTTAAGGGCAGGAGAAACTGGTATTCAGAAGCATTTAAGTTCATGTCTGTATTTCTGCTTTCCAAACCAAGACCAGAACAAAAAGAAAGGGTGAAAACATTAACCTATTACTAACTACAGAGTAAAGCCTTATTTTGAATTACTGAGTTCTGATGGAGTGACAACAGAAAATCTTTCCAGAATGAGGGACTGAGACACAGGTGAAAGAATGAGAGGAGTAACAACTGGTAGCAAAAAAAAAACAGTTCTGAAGACTTTGACAGTATCATTTATTGAAGCCAAAAGGTGTCCATTAAGTCCAATTATGGAACTTAATACAAACACTAAAAGATGTCTAAAAATAAGACATAAAACATGTTATCATAAGCATCTTAAGAGTGTTCTTAGGGTCTCTAGCACAGATGCTGCTAACACACCAGAAAAAAAAAACACAAAAAAACCCAACCAAACCCCAACCAACATGCAAACAGACCTTGCTATCCATCACAAAAGGCAACTGTAATGCCCGATTTGTAGAACAACTGTAATGTACGTGCTTTAAGAAATACCAATATTTATTTCTTTCACAGGCACTAGAGATATATTAGAATTTAGTAAGTCAAGTGAATTATGCTCAAGGGCTGGTAATTGTATTGACTCTTTCAGACTTAAAGAAACATTAAAAAGAAAAGTAAATGAAGACTGAAACACAACCAGAGACAATTCAATTAAATGATGTGAACGTGAGATTTGTGTTCAGAACTGAGCCATACTTTAGTCATTCTGAAGAAAAACAGTTAACATTTTATTAAATTGTATTCCATCAGACCTCAAAGATAAATGCTGTGGAAAGTGAGAATAAGTAGTATGTGTGCTTCCCCCTGAAAGTAATTACCTCCAGAATTATCTCTCAATCCATTGCTAATGGACTACAGTCACTCCATAACAAGAACTAGAATATCCAAAGAAAGTTTAAATGAAAGAACAGACTTTCAAACTGCATACAAGAGATCACTACAAGCGTTAAAGCAGAAGCAATAGTAAATGCTATAAGAACAAACAAAATCTACTAAGAATTAAGAACCGGTCTATACTTAAGGTTTTGACATGTTTTAGAAACCGAGACAATGTACAAAAATAAGTTGAAACAAGTCCCACATTTCCCTACTGTATTTAACTTACATTACTCATAAAGCACAACATGAATATGAAAATAAATACAATGTTAATATGAAAAGCATATGGTCAAATATACTGACGCAGCATAACGAGTGGGTGTGTTCAGCTGGTGCTGAACACTACCAATTATCACTCAATCTTTAACATTTCCTTTTAAAACAAAGTAAAATGCATGGGAATAAACCCATAAATTAGCAATCTACCACATGAAAATTACAAAAATTATTTCACGACCACTTGTTTAGGATTAGGGTTTCGGACACCACAGCAGAGAAACTGAAATTAGAACTTGGAAACTGTCACAGAAACTTGCAGGTGAAATAACCAAGAGCATTGCAGAGAGGAGACGTTACCGTGGCCCTAGAGAAAAGCCCTGCCGAGGTTTGGTTTTGTTTTTACGTATACCTGGCAAAAAGCAGCCTTACCCCATGACCTTATCAAACCTGCAAGGAGCCTTGATCTCCTCACCACACAAGCGCGCACGTGGATATTAACTTTCCCCAGAATCAGGCAAAACCCGGCTTTCTCCTCCAGCAAAGGCCCCCGCTTTCACAGGAGGGGAACACCGGCTCTCCCTTCCCCACACCCCGGCCATCACGGCGCGGGGAGCCCACCCGGGGCCTCCCCACGCGCGCGATTCCCGCGGCCGAACCCGGCAGCAGAAAGAACCCTTTTCTCTTCACCCAGTAGGGATGACCAAAAAAAAAAAAAAGAAAATTAAAAAAAAAAAAAAGAGACAAGCCCTGGAAAATGACGTACAACTCGCCAGCGATGACGAACCGCAACGTGCGGGCAGCGCCAGCCAGGGACGGGGCGGCCTCCCGCCCCCCACGGGCCGCGTTTGCTGCCCACGCCGAGTGGGAGCCCCCGGTTCCGTGGGGCGTGTGGGCCCCGGGACAGCGACAGAGGGGCAGCTGGCCCGGAGAAGGAGAGGCCGCCACCTAGCCCCCCCCGCCCCCCCCCCGGGGGCCGAGCAGCACGGGAAGCCGCCGGCGGCGGCTCCCGGCAAGGGGGGGGGGAGCCCTTCCCTACGCCCCCTCGGAGGCCGCTTACCGGGAGATGGGGGGAGGGGGGGGGGGGGGCGAGCGAGGCGCCCCCGCTCCCCGGCCGGGCCGTAGCGGGGAGAGCCCGCGTCCCCGCGCTCAACGTGCTGCCGCCGCCCGGCCAAAATGGCCGCCGCCCCCGCAGGGAGGGGCCTGAGCGCGCACCATAGAGAGGAGGGGAAGGAAAGGAGCCGCGCCATCGAGAAACCGCGGCCGTTCGGAGGGAGGGAGGCGCTGGGGAAGCGACGGCGGGTGACGCCATCGGCGGGTGACGCCAGCGGAGAAGGCGCGTTTCGCGAGAGGTGTGTCATTCGTCCGTCTGCCCGTCCCTTCATGTTTCCCCCCTCCCCGCCCGCTGAGGGGAACGCGCGCAGCGCCAGCCCTGCCGCCCCCTCACCCGCCGCAGCGGCTTCGTGGTATCAGGTGGGGACGCCGGTCCGCGGGGCTGAGAGAAGGAGGGGTGAGGGGAGCGCGCGTTATGGCCGCCCGCCACCACCGGAGCCGGAGGATGGGGCTCGGGAGGGGTGGCGGCTTCTCCCGCCCCTCACCTCCGGGTGCCGCGGCCGTGCCCGGGCGGGGGGCACCCACCGGCGTGGGGTGAGGTGTGAGGGGGCTGCCTAACCCGGGTCACTACCCTAGGTTTCTCCCCCCTCAGCGCCGCCTTCTTGCCTTTGCGTTGAGCCCCCTCAGAGCGCGGGCTGGGGGTTTCCTGAGTAGGTGTTGCTGATTTGCTTCCAGGATTGAAGTGTTTTGTAGGCCCGGGGGACCCGGCCATAACACGCTGTTGTAAAACGAATGAATTGTCCTTAAAACCGTGAATGAAAAGTCCTGCGACGAAGCCGTGGAGGGGAGGGCTACCAAGGAGCCCGCCTGAGAGGAGCTTGATTTGTCAAACTGGCTTCATCCTCGAGTTACTGTGGTTTTTAAAAGACTGCTTTCACTTAATATAAGCAGTTGTAAATAAGTGCTTATAAGCATATATATATATGTATATATAAGTTCTTATAAGGATAATGTAAATCCTTGAAAGAGCAGCTTATATCCTTACTAGTTAGCTTTGGAGATCTGAGCTTGTACAAAAATACGTTTTTAAAAAGTGTACTTATTTAGATTGATTAGGGAAACGTGTATAAAAACTCCTAACGTAATTCTCTGTTGCAGTTGCTCTAATTACCTAATTTTTAGTGGCATATATTTATCTTTGTGAAAATGAAAGACTGAAGTAATTTTCACTAATAGGCTTAAGGCAATATACTGAAGGCAGAGTCAAAAATAATAGGTGTTTAAAATTGTGTTGAGAGAATGAGAGATCAAACGTACAGGTGAGCTAGTTGTTGAAATCGGTTGCTGCTGAACACTTACATTATTAAATATTAACTAAACATTAGTAATTTGGATGTTCAATGTTCCTGTTTAATTCTCCCTCTGAATAAAATATAGGAAGCATAGACAGGGACTAGTTTCTAGATATGTCTTCAGATCTTTAAAGGCCTTAAACCAACAAGGGTTTGTCCAATGAAACAGGAGAGCAGGAAAAAGGGTTTGTGAGGTAAAATGAGTAGTGCAAGTACGAAAGTCAGGGAATCTAAGGTATGAAATCCCCTTCTGTTAAGAAGAACAGGGAAGACAGTGTTATAAATCATAGATGTTGCAAAAATGCTGGCGTAGTCAGTGCATTCTTTGTTTGGTTTTGCTGGAGAAGTTGTAGTTAGATACTTGCTAAAACGGAATAAAATGATATGATAGGAATGCAATCAGGATAGTAATTTTGAAAAAAGAGCAAAGCTAGCTGAGCTTTGATCCCCTGAAAGATTCTGATGAGGTGGTTTGTGAGGAGAATTTGTCAGTAAGTAGAAGACAATTAAAGGCAATGTGTGAACAGAAAATGGACTAGTTTGGTTTGTTAAAAACAGTCTGGATCAAACTTTATTTTTAACAGTAGCAGTTGGTAAGGAAGGAATATAAATGATTTGTTTTACAGGGTTTCTGCCATTGTCTGAGTTGATGTTAAAAACAAGCTACTGAAACGTGGTCTAAAACTAATTTTTGTGAGAACTTGTACAGCTGGTTGAAAAATTGCTTTTGAAGCTAACTTGTAAATAATTCACTTTTAAACAGGGATGTCATGAAGTGCCCTTCTAGGCAGTTCTGTTTTGAATGTGTTTTCACTGTTTTCTGTAATGGTGAACACAAAATTGATGTGTTGCCAAGTTGAAAGGATTGGAAGCACTGTACAATTTGGGGTCAAAACTCAAAATGATCTTAAAATTGATAGCAGATTGGGAATCAGTGTAATTAAGCTCAGTTAACAAGAACTGAGGGTGAAAGAGAACACAGAGGAAAAATCAAAGGCATAATTAGTGTAAGGGGTATTACTGAACAGCAAACAGTATCCCCCAAAAGCATTTGAGCACTGTAGTGCATAGTAAATGATACATTAATCGATAATCTGATGTCCTAGAGAAAAATTATTTTGGCATGTTAACAGATGTGATTAAATACAAAGGCAAGGAAAGTGATTACTCTGCATTGTTGAGTAAGGGCCTTAGCTAAAATCGTACAGCTGTTTGTCTTTTTTTTTAACCATAGTATGTAGATCTCTAGACTCTGCAGGAATATTAGGTTTATAAAACTTGTTTTGTGAGGGGAAACTTGAAAGGCATAGGTACACTACAGAAGAAACTAAGCGAATTTGATGAGTGCCCTCATGCCTGTGAAAGGGTTGCTATGTAAAGGGTGGTGATTAACTAGTCTTCAAATTCTCTGTAGAGCAACAGAGGTAATAATGCTTGTTTCTAGAAGGTAATGCTCAGGTTGGATGTTAAAGCAAAACATTTGGCTTTTAGGTTTATGAAACACTGAATCTGGTTGTCCACAAAGACTGTGAAATCTCTTTTGCCAGAGAAGTGGTTGGGCAGACATCTGTTGAGGACGGTGGTCTCTGAGGTCCTTATGGGTGTATGTTGAAACAATTCTTGCGTACGGACATGGTGGAATTAGAAATATTAATTGAAGAAAACTGCTTTGGAATCTGCAAATGTGTCCTTGGGCCTGGATTTTTATGTAGCTCTAGTAGGAAAGGACCACGATGTACCCTTCTCTACCTCCTCTTTAGTGTGTTGCAGGAGAGTATGTGTGTGCTTAGTGAAGGGTTTGCTTTTAGGTATGCACCTCTTAAAAGTGTCTTCCACTGGTATACTGAGAACGACCTGTCTCTTGATTGTGAAAACTGTTAAGACAAACCATTTAAATCCGTTTCACCCTATTTATAAACTGTATGTTTGTTAAAACATCTTGGATGGCTGCTACTTTACAGGGATGCTCTCTGGAAAAGAGCTAACTTCTCTAAGGAAGATGCCAAGGGATAAAGCGTTCAAGGAGGAGGGGAAAAAAGCTTAGCCTCTGCTGCCGTGTCTCGACCAAAGGATATGCATACCGTATAGTGGAAAGTGGCAAAACAGAAGTGTGGTGTTGATCGTGTCATTAAGACATTAATATGTCAATGTTGTTAATAGGCTGTTGGTTTCCTTATTAATGATCTCTTGGGATAACTCAATTGGAAAATTGGAGGTGTTTCCAGTCAGTGCTTCTATAGACCGAGTGTCTCTTTTCATTTTTCAGCACATGTCAGGGAGAAGGGCTTCTAGACAGATTACGTGCTTTTACACAGCTTGAAAAAAATAAGAAAAACCAATTATCATTCCATTATCTTATTGGGCTAAAAAAAATGTATGTTTGTTTTTTTATTTTATTTGGTAACTTAAGTTACTTCTAATGTGTTAAGTATTTGTGTCTTGTCCAAAATGAGATACTTGTTCTTCTGCTAGCAAAAGGTCCAAAAGTGTTACTTGAGTGAGCTGACCTGTTGCTGTATTATTTTGCCTTAGTACTTCTATCAGCTTTCTGTTTTTAAAATTCTTGGAGGATTGGGAAGGTGTGGCAAAGCTATTCGGAATGTAATGTTACTGAGCTGGTTAAACAGAAGTTATGTCATGAAAAACTGATTTGATTAGTTCAACTCATTACTTCAAACATTAAAGATTTTCAGTCTTTCACATCAGTAATGCACAATTTGTGGCTGACTTATTTGCCAGCAGTGGTTTGGAGTTGAAATCTGGATCCTGCATTGATTTGCCTGTTAGATAGAAGGAAACAAGCTCAGTTTAAGACAGTAGGAAACTTGAATGTCATTTCTTGCCATGTATTTCAGAACTCTGAAATGCGTGCCTCAAACTTTGGTGAACCAGTGCAATACAAATCTTGGCAGTGTTTAGAACTTCCCTCTGTGTGCACTGAAGCTTGTAAGAAATCTCAACATCTTTGTCATAAGGGATTCTGTATACTTTAAAATTCTAGTAATTTTTCTAAAAAGCATGTGAAATCAATTTTCTGAGATAATCTGACTGTACACTGTAACTTCTGTGATTTACGTTATTTTGGTGGGTTTTGATGGGATATTTGCATACTCCTTATGTCTTAAGATTGTTTTTTTCATTAATCTGGCAATAGCTGTTTTTAGGAATGAAGATGTGACTATCAGACTTGGAAGTTTTTGCTAATTTTTTCATGAAGTCAAAAAGATAGAGGAGTGTGAAGACTTGCTGGTGATGATGCCAAAGAGATGTTCTGTATCAAATGAATAATTTAGCTTTGTGAAGTTGAATTTTCTATGTATATTTTTAGAGGTGGGAAGAACAGCATTATCGAATTCTAGAATTAATCTGAGAATTAAAATGAATGCAACTCAACCTCTCTTAGTTGATTCATTGTCACAAAAGTAACAAAATAGCGCAGTTTTGACTAGTAGGTGATTTGAGCTTTAAAACTGATGAATCCAGGATATAGTCTACCCAGTGCTTAATAAACATAATTTGAATTTTGGTGGAAGATGAGTGTTGGACTAGGTGATTTTTTTGAAGGTCCCTTCCACCAATCCAAACTGTTCTGTGATACTGTGCAAAATGTTTGCTTTTCAGGTAGCTGTGAGCTAAGTGTTTTATAAGTCTTCTTCCAAGACTACTTTAAATTCCTATCTCTTTAGAATACTTGTGGTATTGTGTTTTATTGAAGTCACTATCAATAAATTTAAAGCTGTATTAAGTAGCAACTAGAATAAGTTATTTTCTGTTCTAGTCTATAATCTGTTCTACAGATATACAGGTTTATGGTGTAGCCAATTCAACAGAACAGCCACATTTTTAAAGATCCTATTGTAATTACCTGATAAAAAATTTAAACTAGATAATGCTATATTTAAATGCAGTGACTAGGGAAGATTTATGTGCTAGGGTCTTGTTACAGGGACGGCAATATGGATTGCTTGTTTCATTTTAGTTAAAATTTGGTATTTTTTTTGAATGAAACTTTTCTGCATGGGTAAGGATTTTGAAACCTGTTGTTGCATGAGGTATTTTAAATTGGATGGTATAAGGATTAGGTTATCTGTGAATGATAGGAGTATATGTGGTATCTGTAGGATTAGCTGTGTAGCATTCAACCCGCTTTTCTGAGAGGATGGTGTCTAAGCAAGGCTTTCAGTTTGTGGCCTTTTGTGACACTTGCTGTTGTCAGTACTTAGATTTTACTAGACATGCAATTACTGCGTCAGATTTTTTTTCTGTAGTGGGTAAGGTCTGGATCCTGTGGATACCAGCCTAGTTCAGTATCTCATTTGCTATCTAGGTGAGGTACTGGAAGACTTTTTCTGAGATTAGCAGAGCATAATATGATGTCGTACATGTTAACGGAGGATTAGAAGTCAGCTCTCATTCCCTGACTCTTGAGTGCTTTATGTTTCATTTTAAGCTTTAATGTAGTTCCTTGAACTTCTGTTTCTTTGAATTTTTTTTTTTTTTTGACAATAAAATCTTTTAAGCTACTTTCTAGCATGTGATAAGGTGCTGTATACTATGTAAAATACAGCATGATTATGTTGTAATATGTATAGCAGTAGTCCGGGTGTTGAGACTGTGATTACTGTAGCAGTGCAAATCACAGCTTAATGATTCCAGATGAAGTTGTGAAGTTAAGGAAGTGGACCATGGATAAATGTGGCAATAACCAACTCCTACCAAATTAGAGACAGTATGATTTGTTTAAAGTCTTGTTTCCTATTTTTAAGAAGTATCCAGGAGAGACAGGCTTGCTCTAGCTTCTGAACTGGCAGATTAAGAAAACTCTGAAGTGTGTGTGGTGGGGAAATGAAGTTGTATTGCTAGCCTTTAAATCAACAGGGTCTGTTTTAATTTCTTAAAAGCAAACAAAACCATAAAAAAAACCCAAATCCTGAAACCCTGACTAACTCTGTATGTGTGAATTAGAATGATACAAGTCAAATATGTCTTATGAGTGTTTCAAGCGTGTACTGAATGTTTAAGGACACAAAATTTACATGTATGTGGAACCTCTTATTTAAAGATATATTTGATTTCTTACTGATATGTATTATTTTATTACATATATAAAGGAAAGGTTCTACAGGCATGCAAAAATGTATACATATCTGTATAAACCAGCTATTCCATAGACTGTTATACAAGTGCGAGGCCAAAGAATTAAAGTGTCTCTGTGAACAAACAACCCTTTATTTTTAGCTTGATGGGAAAATTACACCAACTAACTCACTTGTTTTCTTTTACTAGAAATGACTACCCCAAACAAGACACCACCTGGTGCTGATCCAAAGCAGTTAGAGAGGACTGGTACTGTTAGAGAAATAGGCTCACAAGCAGTTTGGTCTCTTTCATCCTGTAAGCCAGGTAAAATCACAACAAATGATGTAAGAAGCTGAATGTACATTTTTTTTTTTTTTTCTTAGAATATGTAGTGCTTTATGCTTTTATAAGAAGACATACATACAGAGCGTAGCAGTAAAACTGCTGTAGTGTAAGCTGTATGGGTAGCCACTACAAATAATTTTGATGCACTCCGTGTTTGATGCAATGTGAAAGTTATAACTAGATCAGAAATCCTAGAATGAGGAAGTACCTCATAGTAACAAAACATATTTTTTTTTTCATTTGTACAGTGAACAAACTAAACTGAGTGAGCAGAAACACACCCAAGCGCTGTGTAATTGTTTCTATGCTTTGGTATTTTGCCTGAGTATCTTAAACTTTTAACTTAGAAAAACCATGCAACTGGGCAGCCTAAATGTTCTGTCCAAACTTTGTGTGGACTCTGCCATTATAGTGTAGCTCCCTAAAATCCTGCAAGTAAAATGGAACGATCATAAATGGTCCTGAGGTGCCATTGATGTTACCTTATACCTGCTCAAAATATCTGAAAATCTGTATTCTTTTCATTTGAGGAGGTTGAGTTGCTGTTTCAGAAATATCTGTTGGGAATTGATCTGGTATTTTGCTGAAGCCTGGAGTCAATGATCCCTTTATGTCACAGTGATATGCTCAGGCTGAATGTCTTTGGTCTGATATCCTGGTATCTTACTTGAAGAAAAATATCATATGGTTTATTTGCTTCAGAGTGAAGATAATTTTTTACTGCCGTTTTTATTAAACTACATTTTTATTAAACTTCAACTGCTGATTTAAAACTGCAGCTAGTGTGGGCAATCAATGAAAGGACAGATAATGAGGGATCAGGAAAAATGAAGGTTTGGGGTTGTTTCTTCAAATGTGACAGCATTAACTCTCAGGATTACTGTCTTTTTTTTTTTTTGTATCTATGGCTTGTTCTAGCTACTAACTTGAAAAAGTAAAAATATTTCAGGAGACTACTTGAATGTTATATTTGGCTAAAATTTTATAATAAATGAATGGTCTCTGCTAATGATTTTCTTATAGTTCAACAGTTAGATTATAGAATATGTAGAAAAGCCTACCCATGAAGTGTTTTTCTTGCAATTAGTATGAATTACTACATAACTGTTTGAAATTTCAGGACATGTTGAATGGCTTCAAACCTCTCAGACTTCAGTAGAAAATAGGCATGCGAAGATACTCAAGTACTGAGCTTTGACAGATTCCCCTTTTTTTGGTTTTGTGTTACAAAAACGTAGGCACAACTTGGATATCTAGAAGTATTTCCTTATATGTTATAACTTAGGATACGTGCTTTAGTTTGTAACAGATGAAGAAGAGTTATGTCTGTGATGTCTGCATTCAAGACTATCACATTTTCTTTTTCTTAGGATTTGGAGTGGATCAGTTACGAGATGACAATCTAGAAACTTACTGGCAGTCAGATGGATCACAGCCTCATTTGGTGAACATCCAATTTAGGTATTAAAATTACTCCATATGGGTTAGGGTGTTTTGTATAACTACTGATTACCGTTCACCAAGATAGGAGTTGTGGAAGTGCAAGGATGCCTGGCTTAATCCTTGTTGCTCAGCTGGTAAGAAGCCAGTTAGATAGCATTTGTAAAAATTAAATTTTCAAATGTTGTGGTTACTAAATATCTAAATAAGCAACAGAAAGAAATGTTTAGTAGTATGTAATATATAACAGTTTCATATTTATCTATCTAGGGTGACATTTTTGTCCCGACTTTCCGTCTTTGAGTGTAATTTGAAGGGTAGATGACTGCTTTAAAGTAGTCCTATATGACTTAACGGTTGATTGAGAAACCTTTTCCTGTTCTATTGTGTAGGATGCTTTCAGTCCTTTTTCTTTCATCAGACTCTTAAGTTGAGGTTAGATGTTTGTCACCTTTTTTATTTGCTTTCTGAAGAACGCTTTGGTATAGTAATAGAGCCCATATTTGATAAGCTAAACATATGCTTCATCACATACAAGTGCTTATTTGTCATCTTGGCCTTTTGTTGTGTTTCTTGGTATACTGACTCTTCTGAAGGCAGACAAAGGAGAACAGTGAAAATCAAGTCTGTGTGTGTAACTTAAAGCAACTGTGTGTTTTTCCACATTAACAGTGGGGTTCTTATAAATCAGTAGACACACTTGTATTAAGTTTTAGAACATTTAAATCCTTAGTTATTACAAACTAGCAACAAACCCATCCTGAATATTTTTCTTTGCAATGCTTACATAGCTTTTTTTGCTTCTTGCAGAAGAAAAACAACAGTGAAGACGTTATGTATTTATGCAGACTACAAATCTGATGAAAGTTACACGCCAAGCAAAATCTCTGTCAGAGTAGGAAATAATTTTCATAATCTCCAGGAAATCCGGGTAGGTCAATGATGCTCTGTTTTCTGTCTTAAAATAGTCTTCTCTTTAGGACAGCTGATGTAGTAAAATCAGGTTTGGAGGTAAAACATGGCATTGTGCTTGGAGGGGGAAAATGGGTGGATTTCTTTGATGTTTGCTTTTAGTTTTTATCTCTAGGGTGCTTCCTGTTTTTTATCAGGCCCTATTCCCAACATGGTTATAATGGACTTGATATATAGATCCTGTAATGGAATAAAGAGAGGAGTTTTCCAAAACAGGGCTGTTCAGAATTGGTTAAATTTTTATCTCACTTAAAATATCTGAAAACCCTCTACAATACATACCTCAAAAGGGAGACTTAGCTTTTAAATACTTGCATTTTTAGACTTAACTTGAATTCATCCTTTTTTTTTTTTTTCATGAATGGGTTGGTCAGCTATTGAGTCTCACTAGGAATCAGAATTTAAAACTACAGGTTTTAGTTATGGCTGTGTATGGTGCTTAAGTATCTTTGGAGTCTGGATTTCATTTTTGGGAGGCTACGTGTACTCTTATTAATTAGTAGCATCTGATTCAAAACTGACTTCAAGACCTTGGCAAAAAAAAATTGTGACACAAGGCCTGATCCTCAGTTGTGCAAAGATTTGTTTGTTTTACGGGTTAGAGAATCTTCATGACTGAGAATCTGTTACCTATTTGCCAATAGCTGACAGTAGCCACTACTGATGGTGAGAGATAGCAGAAGTGCAACACTAACTTTTCCAAAACTGTAGACAAAGCAAGCAAGATAATTGAAATTGGAAGTCTAATGTAAATTACAATCAGGTGTGTTCTTAAATGATGTTTTACTTTTGAGTATAGTTTCTAATCTTTTGCAGTGTTTTTTTTTATACTGGGCAGTCACCAAGATGTAGAAATTTTGGAAGGGATGTTGCATTTTTGTTTTTAATAATATGATGGAAAAATCTAATTTCCATTTCTGTAGACATGATGTGTGATGCTTAAGACTTTGCATGGGACATAGATTTGTGGTGTTTTATTAATATTTTTATTTACAAAAGTTGTAATGGTCAAAAACAGCATTTTTTTCTTGGTGGCACTTCCAGTCAGAAAAAAGTTTCTTTGATGGAACGACTGAGATCAGATTTGCATTGCTTTAACTGCTTAGTTTTGCTAGCCTTTTGGTAAATTGTAAAAGTGGATTTAAAATAATACATGATCTTTGTAGAAGTCCACCTTGTAAACTAATCAGGTTACTCATAAGCAGGTATATTCACTAATTTTGAGTTATAGTAGCCTCATGTTTCAGATTCTTCTCAGGAGTTCAGCAGCTACTGGCTGATGTATTGGGAAGGTTTAAGTTACCTCCCTTATATGGCTGGTTTTACAATGACAGAAGGATTGTAATGTTGAGAAAAGGGAGATGCTAAATAGTGGTTTGAATTTTTACTTTCGGGATTTTTATTGTTTTCACTTTGTTTTTCAGTGTTTGAAGTCCCAACAAGAGCAACTTATAAATAGAAGGTTGTAGATATAGTGGGGATAGAAAGTATAGTAAACACGTATGCCTCTATTGTGTTGGTGCTATGTGTCTTTATATCCTTTCAAAGATTTGTGATGTTTTCTCAAGTTTTGACCAGTAGTTTTATCCTAAACCTTAAATTGAAGGGTCTTTATTTTTTTAAATTAAATATTCTTTTGAAAGAAATGAATCATCACATTACTTTGACTTTCATTAGCTGCAAATTGTCTTTTGACCTTCTTAATTGTATTGTCGCAATTTGGGAGCTGCACCTGGTATAGCAGTAACAGCACCTGGATCTTTTCCTTGTTAGGCTGTGGGTCTGTTTTCCGAGTGTCCACTAGATGTCATTATTGTCCTTAATTAGAGTGATTTTGTGCTTGTCCTCTCCTTTTCCAGCAACTAAATGATTATCCCTTTATAATAATGTTTAGTACAGCATTATATGTATAACCACAATAACTTACATTTCTTATACAGTGACAGACTTCCACTTTGGAGGGTATATGTGTTATTAAAGATCTATGGAAACAATAAAATGCATAATAAGCATGTTAGTCTTATGCAGTTTCTCAGGCAATATTTATTTAGCTTTTTTTCTTGCTAAACACAGGATTCTATGCGTAATATATTTAGTTAAAGTAACTTCTAAATGAAAAAAGTTACTGTTATTTTTTTTTATAGTATATTAATATGACTGTACAGTGATGCATGAGAGCAGTAGTTCTATGCATACCACATGCTCGTATACTTTTTTTACTTCAAAACTGAGAAGAAAATATGGTCAAGCTGCTTACTTATGACATACAATACTTTGATGCTGTAAAATACTAGCGACTAACTTTGTTGCCACTGTAATGTTAAATACTGCTGTCAATTTTCATATTTCCTAAACTGCTTGACACTCAAACTATGTTCCTTAAGTTTTCCTTCAGTCTTGAAACTTTCTCTTTTCTTGAGCTTCTCTGACACATAAGCAGGTTACTAAAGCAGTGTGAACTGTTATGAGCTCTTTAGAGAAATCTTAATTATACAATGATTCCATTGGCTTCAGGACTGATTAACTGGGTGGAAAATGCAGCTAAATAATTTTATATTTTTCCATGGATCCTTGCCCAGCTCATAGTGTCTAATGAAAGTCCTATGATGCCTCCGTGTGTTTTCTTCCTGATGGTTTAATGTTCAAAAAAATGCAATGTGCTCTTAAAAGATTAGCTTTAGTTAGTGGTCTAGTAGGTAGACATGTCTTTTTTTGGAACCTAAGATGAAATTAATTTCTGAGTAAAAGTTTTTTCCCTCTGAGAAACAAGTTATTTGTACCCCATTTTATGGGTGAGAACAGCCGTCATAATCTGGCAGTTTTATTCCCTTGCTCAGATGGAGGGAACTACAGTTAAGATGTATGCAGTAAGCCTTTTCCTCTGACTTAAGTGCCTTTTTATCACAGCTGTCAAGCTTGGAGAGCAAATATTTTCTCACTTCCAGTCTCAGTTCTCCCACACAATGGTGCAACCAGTCTGGATGGACAAGATAGACATTTTTGGAGTAGCATTCAAACTCTTCAGTAAGTGACTTAAGTTGTTATACTTTCTCAGGATACAAAAATAACCCAGTGCAAAGGATGCAAGTGAAATGTTGGCTGCAAAAGATCTCTGGTCTCTTCAAATAATGCTCACCTGCTTTTTGCCTTTGTACCTGTCTAAGACATTTAGGTCATCAGCAGTTCATCTTGCCATAAAAAAAATCAAGTGGTGTGATACTAAGTGCCGGCAGAATTTCAGATTATATTCACCTAGTAGTTTCAATGGCTTCTGCAGTTAGCCTATTAATGTAAGGACTTTACACAGCAAAGCAAGGCACCTGTGAACTCTTGTATCAGCCAGTTCTCCACCTTTGGATATAAAAGACACTGGGAAGGTGTGGGTCAGACTTTCTCAAAATAGTTACTTGTTTCATTAGTTCACATCTGAGAAGCCATTGATCTTCAATCCCCAAATTAAAGTTATTTTAAAAGTCAGAACCCCTCTGGAAAAAGTCTTCTTTTCTGCTGTGTGCTGTAGAGAACTCAACAACCAAATGTGACATACATATCTTGGCTGTAACTGGGTAAGATGCAACTAGACAGGTGTAATTTCCTTTCTATTCCAGTAAGAGTTAGTTCTTCCAGCACACTTTTTGGACTTTCCCATGATTTTTGATTTGGAGTATGACATTTTTCATTTAGATGTGTAGTTCAGAGAAACTGGCGAACTTTGATAGGACCAAACCGTTGCTAGTGCATGACATAGCTGTGTGTACTCTGCTATTCAGATTGCTTAAGGGTATTAATAATCCACATGGCAGATAAGATGTATTAATGTTCAGAACTAAAAGGAAATTGTCAGAAATACCCCACTGAAGGCAGGGAAAGGAAGCCTTTGGCCGTGAATGTGCTCTCTTCATGCAGTAGGGCAAATCTGCAAACAGATAGCATCGTGGCTTTGTGTAACCTAGGTAAGCAAGGTGTTTTCTCTTGGCTGCTTTCGGGAGCCATCCAGGCTGAAGCATTGCTGCAGGAGAAGGGCAGCTCCCCTGCTTAGCTGCCTTTCTAGGTATGCAGTACTCTGTCACTGAGCAGCAATGGAGAGCCCTTCTGTAGGAAAATGACACTTTGTCACTGGAGGTCCTATGTTTCAGATTTTGCATTAAAGAATGATACTGAATATTAAACATTGCATTGTGGGAGGCTTGCTTTAACTCAGTTGCTGTATGCCTTCCTCTTGAAACAAAAGCCTACTTAACCTTTTCAACAAGCCTCAGTTTTGTAGATGACTTTGAAGACTCAGGTGAAAGCCCTGTTATCTTAGTATGTCTTTGCTGGCAACAGTACGAGTCCTTTGTTTCAGCTTTTTGTTGTCTTTGATTGAATTGCTGCCTGTTTTGTTTTCAGTTTGTTTTCTAGCCCTTTTGGTCTTGCCTGGTGTTTTTGTGCCCAGGTGCTCCAGAGCCATGACCAGCACAGGCACACTCATGGGCGGCAGGTACCGTCACTGAGCACCACGGACAGGGCAGCTTCGCCGCTCTTTTTAAGAGATTCTGCACCAGGGCAGGGAATTCTCAACCAGAGGAATACCCCAACTGGGCAGCTTTTCCAAGAGGTAGTTAAGGAAGTCGGACCCTATTGTAATCTCTTTACTCCTACAGAATCCAGTGATTGTAGTGAAGAGGCTGGACTTGTCTAGACGTTTTCTGAAATTCAGCAGTTAGCAATCTCAACCTGTTTTCTGTATGTGGAGTAAACTTGGATATCAAGGAGAAAGGAGGTGCTAACTCATAGGGCTGTTGCAAGCCAATGAAACATGAAAATGCACTGCTTCTGAGTCTGATGAAACATCTCTAAGGTACATTTTAAACTGCTTTCCTCTGAAGATGGAGTACTGAGTTGGTACTGCTTGACTTGGCTTCAAGTACTTTCGTTAGAAACTGCCTGTTACTGTTTGACTAGGCTTCTTCAAGTACTTTGGTTAGAAACCATTCTTCTGTATTTGTTTTTCAGTATGTGAAGAGATGCATTTCTGACCCCTAGTTATTCCTTGGGTTCAGAACGTCAATTAAAGATACACAGTCTGCTTTCGGCAAACTACACTTGATGCTAAGAAAAGACTGAGTAAGCTTTAGTTTTATAGGATTTCAAACTGTAGTCTTTCTTGTTTGTCTCTGGGATGCTCTGCAGATGAGGTCATCCATCAGCTTGTTCATTTTGATAGTTATCTTGCTGTTATTCCAGTTGGGTATGGATTTCATTCATCAGCCTTGCAGTCAGTACCTATTCCTTAAATCTAAAATTTACCATTACTGGAAATCTGCAAAGCAGGTTCCCCTGGTATTGGTTAGTTATGAAGCCTTGTGATTGATGTCAAGGGTAGGAGTCAAGTTTAGGAAACAGGATTATATCCATTTGCTGCAGTTGGTACTCCATGTTTCTACCTTCCAGCAGATGGGATATTTTGTGAGTTGCCAACTGGCATGTTCATGTGAACCTCTCTTTACAAAAGAAAGGCTAATTTAATGACATAACAGCCCTGTTCCCTGCCAGTGTCATCTTCTCTGTAGATGACATGACTTGCTCATCACTCCCGTGTTTATGGAAATCAACTAATATATGCTTCAAACTGGAAATTATGAACAGGATTGTCCTTTTCCTGCTTTTTATACCCTGGAATGGTAATACGTTGGAACGGAGCTTACTATGCAATCATGAGAAGTGCAGTTACTAGAATAGCCTTTTGTGCATATGAAGTATGTGTGTACAAATAGCAAGATCCATGCTAGATCTAGAACAGTACTGAAGAATGGATGATTATTTTGGTTCACACATCATAAAACTGTTAACCATTTATATCTTGCCTTCTGAAATGGTATCTTAAGAGAAACAAACATCTCTTTTATTGGATCTTAGAGAGAAAAGAGGAAAACTAAACACTGTTTTTATGCTGGGGCATGTGTTGCATGTAAAGATTTTTTTTTTTTTTTCCTTGTTTTGTATCCCAGCATTCAAAAACAAATCTACAGAGAAACCTTTTCTTGCCACAGAGGGACTCAATTAGGCAGGAGTACGTTAAAGAGGCCCTGTATTTTTAATACTGTCAGTCTGACTTTACCTTCTGAAGCAGAGGAAAAGCCATGTGAAAAAAAGTGGCAACAGCTCCATGTAAGGCAGGAACTTGATGAAGTACAGCGCTTTCCTTGAGGGAACTCAAGTGTATAGAGGCTAGGAACTGATTGAAGCACAAAATTGTACATATCCATGAAAGCCTTCCCTGGAATTATAACCTTTTTTGTAATTATTTGATATGAGTTACAGCATGGAAAAGGAACTAGAAGACGTGTATTATTTTTCATGTAAAAGTGAAAGAGCTTCTGTCTCCACTGCCAATGAAAAAAGGCAAGATAACTTACTAATTGATTTGATACTAATCATTTATGTTGTGCTGTGTAATACCTGTCTTGTAGTGAGTATTTGGTTACATAGTTTCATCTCATTTCTGTTCACGAAGTCCTAGTTAGGGGGATTTGTAGAAATTTATTGAAAAGCTTGCTCATTGTATATTTTACTTCTGTAAAAAAGCTTCTGCTATGGATGGCTGAAAACTTCAGATGAAAAAGTAGTATGCTATCCATGCAGGGAAACCATCCTTCAAGGTCATGGAATTTTTCACAGGCTTTAATGCAAGCCTCCACTATAGTATTCTAATTACAACATAATAAACAAATTTCAGTCCTTCCTTTGGTGCACAGGAGCAGGTTGCAGATAGTGCTCTGTGTGTGAGACTGAGTGTGAAATACTTGAACTTTTTAGATTAGTATTTCTTTAAAAATTAGGTATGGAATTGTAGCCTTACAGCAAGTATGGAATAGTATAGGAAACCAGATGAGCATATTCTCTAACACTTTTGAAGCATGTAGGATAATAATACTATTGTAGAATAGTAATAGTATAAGTCATCTTATTGGAAGGCTGATTTATTTGTAATCTGTGCAGATTTTCTGTGCTATTGAAGCAATATCCCAAGTCAAAGTCCACATCATGTTGTGGTCAATTTATTCCTGACTGGTTGAAACTTGTAGTTGTGATATTCATTGGTACTAGATTGTGAATGCCTGACATTTTTATTCAGTCTAGAGTTGCCTGATTTGTACTGGTGTAATTTACATCTACCTAAAACCTCCCCACAAAACCAACGTAAAGCACCATACACAGCCAAAACAAAGCACTCCCCTTTCCAGTCTTCTTAAAACCTGTTGTTCCCATTTGTTCGTCAATTTTTTATACTGACTCAACTTTTCTTGGTAACATTTTTCAGAAAAGGTATTTGTTTTCAGTGGTATCTAATATTGATTAAATAGCTATTAGTCTTCAGTATATTGTGTATACTTCTGTGTTGTTTACCAAGTTTATTGCTTTATGGAATCCATATTTTCTTATTGATTATCTCTGCGATTGTCTCTTGTACTACAGACTTCCCAGATGGTTGCAATAGGCTTTTCAATTTTTGTAGTATCTGTATAATACCCAAAGTGGTAGAATACAGCCATGGAAGATTTCTGATTTCCTTAGCTTCTTTATATCCCTGAAGGATATGTTCAGGGAAGATTTTATTAATGAAAAGCAATGTACACTAGCCACTTTACCATTCCTATTTAGTAAAAATGAAGGATCTCTCCTCTGCAAGAAGATTTTGTATGAAGGGAGTACCTATATGTGTTAATAAAAGTTCTGTGAGACTAGGGTCTGTTATTTTTCCTCCTCACCTGTTTTGTCAGTGGCATGGCTGTGCTGCTGACCTACAAAAATTATAGCTACAGCTGTGGAATAGTCTTTTAATTTTTAACTCTATCAACTTCTGCAGCTGATTTCATCCCCCACACCACTGTGTTTCTGGCTTTTGTGAAAGGATTTTATGTAGCCTTTAACTCTTTGTGCTACATATAGAATCTCTTTGTTTCTTTTAAACCATGGCTTTTTTCGTTTTAATGCTGTCTCTTTGATAGTGTTACCAAGTTTTTGGAGCTCCTAGAGAGAACAATCAAATGACTCAATGACTCTTAGCTCCTCTGAATTGGTCCAAATATGTATATTTACATACAGTAGATCATATATATTTAAAACAGTAGCACCCTCCCCCCCCACCCTTTACTCCCTGATGCAAGTCGTAATCAAACTTATGTGTGCTATCAGGCTAAGGGAAGAAAAGCGTGTTTTTCTTTTACATGCCCAAAACATAGTGAAAAATCCCTGTGGACAGTTGTGTTTACAAGGGTGACTGTCTGCATTCAATTGTGGGTTATAAAAGTGCTTGCTTGAATAAATACACTGAGCTATCAGGCAGAACAACCAATAGTTTGTTGGACTAATTGACCTCGTCAGTAGAATAGAAACACTTGCAAATAAAATTCCCATTGCCAGCAAAGTTGCAACTGAAAACCCCTGAAGAAACTGTGTATATCCTCTAACTATCTTGGAATGCAATGATTCAAGCAGCAGACATGTGCAGTGGCGGGGGTAGAGGGGGAATCATTAACTAAGAAAGTTTTATACACTAGTAATTTTCAGTGATCTTTTTTTTGTTAGGTGAGGTTATATGCATTCCTAAAATCATTAATTAGTTCACTTGCCATGTTCAGAGTTATGTTTTCTAACAATTGTTACTACTTTTACCATATCTCAGGTTTCGTTGTATGATTTGTTTTGCTTTTATTATAATGTACCCTTTTCAGGAAAGGCAAAGATGTTTGGCTAGTAACCACAGCATGTTGTAATGAGGGTGGAGTATGTTTGTCATTCTACAGCAGTGGTTGTCTTACATGAATGCCAGTGTCTATAACCACACATACTGTGGCAGTTTATCTTTTTGAATATATTCAAATTGCATAACAATAGAAAAGAATCAGAGTAAATAACAGAATATCTGGTCTTCTACTCAAAAGCATGATGGAACCATTTTTTACTTTACCAGTGATGAGTCACGTATCTTCTTATTAAAAAAAGGAAAATATTTCACTCCAGAAATAAATCTTCACAAATGAATTAGTCATATATCAGACATTTCCTTTTAAAAAGTTGGATAATGTCACACAGGTGGAAGTAGCATTAAAAAAAAGGCAACAGCGAAAGACATAACAGGCTTCACTGTGTACTATAAAAACATGATTTTATTTTGGTTAGAAAACAAAACAGGAAAAATGGCATTTGGAAAAAAAGTCTGAAAAACAGTCTATTTAGCTGCTAAATAAACTTCAGAGATGAAGGTTTAAAAAAGCACCAAGATTTGTAAAAGTGTGTGTGGTGGGAGGAATAGTGTATTTCACCTTAAGTAAGGGACAATGTGTAATAAGGGATTTTGTGGTTTTACAGCTCGGTGCATGTGTTTGAAAGCTGTTCTCTCAGCAACGTGGGTGGCAGGTTATGCTACCATATAATGTATTGTAGTTGGCTCTCCACACTTGTCAGGGTTAGCGTTCAACCATTCGGAAAATTTTCCCATTGTTCTATCATGTGAACCAAGGCTAGTGTTGAATTCCCAATAACCTTCTGCAGGAAAAAGAGGTTTAATTAGAAAGTTTGAAATTTGATTACTTCTGTTATTGTCTTAATGTACTTCTCTCTAATTTAGGTGCTTATCTGCAAATGCAATCAATTTTTGCTCAGAAAGATGAAAAACAAACTTAACACTGTACTGCAGTTGCTTCAACACTTTTTAAAGAAAACTTGTATACTCAATTCTGTCTTTCTTCAGCATTAACACTCTATTTCCATCTTAAACATGTTTGCTTTAGATGGATCATAGCTTTTGGCAGCTACTGCATTTTTAGCAAATAATACTGTTTCTAGTAAGAGTTGCAAAAAAAAAAAAAAAAAAACTTTGTGTGAGGTCCTTGTAAACTGAACCTTGGGAACGTTATGTTATTTCTGTATTTTCCCTTCTTTTGTGCTTCTTCTCTATTTGTGTCATGGTTATAAATTACAACGTTTGAACTAGAGAATTAAAAACATTTTATTTTGTGATTCCTGTAATTTTAAAAAGAGAATGTTTGGTTTATGTGTATTTTTTTCTTTTTACCTGTTATTTCAGAGGCTGGCACACAGAGAAATAAGCAATTATGGTATTGAAATTCCATTGTGCCAGCACCTCCAGGGCATAATCCAAAAAAAACAGAAAAATCGCCTGCTGAGTTGTATGCAGTATGCTTGTGTGAACATCAGTGTCTGCTGTTCACACATCATTTTTTACTGAAAGTTCCTGTTGGAATAAAGGTTCTGTGTTTGGAGAGTGCACTGGGATATTTGCTGGTCAATGGTTTTTCAAAGTCTGTAGGGATTTCTAATTTCAGTTTACCAGCATAGGCTCGCTAGATACCTCTGAAGCATTAATGTTTATCTGCAAGAAGTAAGAGAAACAAGCAGAGGTTTGGTTTTAGCAACATAATAACCATATCAAGAAAGAACTTGATGCTTATCCCTTCATTTAAGTGTTCTGCTTGAAGACTGAGCATCAGAGTGAGGAATAAGGTGGGTGGGTGGGTGGAGGGGGAGATGATAACACAACAGAAGAGACTCAAATATTTACTTCAGTATTTTAACCCCTTCCCTTCCTTCCCCCTCCCTTTTTAATGCAAACATGTTGTTTAGTTGACATTTTAAAACAGTACAAGTGCATCCAGCATTACAGCTTCTACTGGGTTTCAGCATGCAGACTCATCTAGAAGGGCTTCATGGTGCCCAATAAGATCACCCCCTCGGTTGATCAGAATTCGTTTTAACCATAGTTTACAAAATGTGTAGTACTATTCAATTGCAAACTGTAGCACGAAGCAACATCTATTTTTTCATTTGTTTTTAATTCCTCTGCACTTGTGCATATTGTTGGAGACCTTAGTAGGCGAACTGTTTAATGCAGGGACAGATGATTACAGTTTCTACTCTTTTGCTAGATTTATAAAAGTTAAGAGAAAAGGAAATTATTTTAAATCAGATTATAAGGTTCAAGCTAGGTAAAGCGTGATAGTTTACTTTGATACTCAAGATAATTATCTATTTACCTGACTGAATAAACACTGCTATAGTCCTTCTACTGGCATAATTGCCAGTGGCAAATGATGTCAGTATGTGCTTGCCAGTATAGAAATTATGCTTTTGGTTATCTATCTAAAAAAATACTGCAGACTGACTTCACTTGTGGGTTTTTTTTGGTTCCTGCCCCCCTCAGCTGTGGTTAAGATCATGTCATATGACCACAGAACTATATATACATGTGTGTGTTTTTTCCTTTGGTGAAGTAATTACAAAAGTGTATGTCTTTCCTTCTTACTGTTATTAATATGGTAATGGGCTAGTTCTTAGCTATAGGTTCTTTTTCAGATTAAAGGG
Organism: Tyto alba; assembly: GCF_018691265.1. NCBI lineage: Eukaryota > Metazoa > Chordata > Aves > Strigiformes > Tytonidae > Tyto > Tyto alba. The sequence continues at coordinate 10,551,146 of NW_024881297.1, forward strand.
TAATGCTTTTCCACCCAGGTGTGGTCTTCTGTGTTAAACAGCAAATTACTGAAGAGTTTATGTTACTGTTTTTATAATTCTTGCTAATGTGCTACAGTCCATTGCAGAAATTAGGTCAACAGGTTGTTTGAGCACAGTTAGACATTTTTTTTTTTGATCATTGACAGGGGGAATGCCTGCACTCTGAATTTCCATACAGTGTTAATTGCTGTAACAACTTCATGCATCCCTTCTAGCTTTCCTTGCTTGTGAAGATTTGAAGGGAAGCTTCTAGTAACAATTTTAATTGTGTGTATCCCCAAGGGGAAATTGCTATGTGGATTGTCAGTTACGGGTTTTTTGGATGTTTAGAGAGGCTTCTGGTCATGTAAGGCTTCAAGGTTTGAGCTAAGGGAAGCTGAAAATCTGCTTTCTTTGTTTGCCTGCTGTGTGTCTCATTTTTTGGTTTTCAGGGAAGAGTGGTGGGACGGGGGGGCGGGAAATTATGGGAGGAATCCAGACACCTGACTTCACCAGTTATTTAGCAGAACAAGAAGGTAGGTGCCATTGAAGGAATTGTCTGAAACAAGGGACGACTCTTTAATCTCTAGGGAACATCATGATGGGGAGGTGGTCTTGGAGAAATGCTCTCTGATATCAGCAGACCTGTATTTGAAAAGGAAATTATGTTTTTCTGTACTGAAGGGCCCTGCATACTGCATGGAGATTGCTTTGGAGGGCTGTTTACCTATCTCCTCTTCTTTTTCTTCCCTGCTACCACATTCTACAGCCATGCTCTTTGCCATCCTTGAAGTTCCCCAGACCTGAGAAATCTGCTCTCTTTTTGGATCCCACATGTAAAACAACATCGTGGGAGTCCATTACTGAATTGCCAGCATCTTCCTAGAAAGATTTAGAACCAAGTTCTTTTGTGTCAAAGGTGATAGCAAGATGTTGTTTGCTCACTCCTGCTTTTTTCTTTCTGGAGAGGTTGCTAGCCAGTTGGAAATACCTTGCAATGGCATTTGAGCTATTTTTTTTCCCCCCAAACTGTGGATTGGGAGGATTAAGTCAGTGAATTATAGATAATCACTTTGGTTTACCTGACTGTCCTTACAGACTTAATTGTGGAAAGTAATCCTTAGAGGGAGTACTAGATAATTTCAGTGAGAAGTGCTAAATACATGCAGAAAAGTCAAATCAAAGATTGATTCTGATCCCTTTGGGTGCTGCTACTAGCACAGTATTAAAATCCTTCAAAGAGGAAATCCAGCAGTTGATATTTAATTTGGGTTAAGCATAAGAAAAGAAGATAGAGAAGAAATGGGAACTTTCTAGGATACTTAAGATCTAGGAAAGTCTTGTGCTGTCATCTGAACTAGTGCTGGTCAACTGGTACACCACACCTTATCTTCTGTTTCATTTAAACAACTTGAAGGCAACAGCAGCTGGGAACATCCTGTGACTATCTTAACCACTCTTCTTTAACAATTTAGCAGTGAGGTGGGGGGAGGAAGTGGCCCTGATTGTAGAAGAAACTGGGAGCCATTTGGTCCTCAATCCAATTTAACTGTAGTAGGCATTGCCTTGTGGCTAAGTTGGCAGGTGCTGCTGCTAAGTAAGATTTAAAAAATAAACCCCAAACAGATTCTTAAAATTCACTGGATGTGCCATACTTTCAGGCCAGCACCAAAGCAAACAACCAGAAATTTTCATAAATTCACAAGTAGTGTTAGCAGGCATAAACAGTATGTGCTGGGTTTGTGTGAGTGGTGGAGGTTTTGGGTAGTGGGGGAAAGGGGGGCTACAGCGGTGACCCCTTCAAGAAGCTTCTCAAAGCTCCCCCAGCTCCAAGTTGGATCCACCTCTGGCCAAGGCTGAGCCAATTAGCAACAGTGGATGCATCTCTGCAATAATGTATTTAAGAAGGGGAACCTGGGAGAAGGAGTTGAAGTTGCAAGGAATACACCTATGCAAACACTGAGGTCAGTAGAAGAAAGCGGGGCAGGGGGAGGGAGGAAAGGAGGAGGGAAGGTGTTCTGGAGCAGAGGGCCACCCCCTGCAGCCCGTGGTGAGAGGGCAGGCTGTGCCATTGCAGCCCATGGAGCTCACTGGTGGAGCAGATGCTGACCTGCAGCCCATGGAGGACCCCACATCAGAGCAGGTTATTGTGCCTAAAGAAGGCCAGGACTCTGGGAAGCCCCCGCTGTTGAAGTTTGGTGCTGGGAGGACTGCAGCACGTGGGAGGGATCCACGCCAGAGCAGCTTGGGAAGGGCTGTGGACTGTGGGAGGCCTCATGTCGGAGAAAGTTAATGGAGAGCTGTCCCCTGTGAGAGGGCAACCATGCTGGAGCAGGGGAAGAATCGGAGGAGTCCTCCCCGGAGGAGGAGGAGGAAGTGGCAGGACTGGCTGCACCCCCATCCCCTCCCCTGTGCCACTGCAGGGGAGGAGGCAGAGGAATCGGGAGCAGAGCTGAGCCTGGAAGAAGGGAGGGGTGGGGGGAAGGTGCTCTTAAAGTGAGATAATGCTTCTCACAACCCTACTCTGTCTAATAAGTCTTGTTGCTGTCAGTGTTTGAATTAATGTTCTTTTTCTTTCCCCTAAGAGTCTGTCTTTTTTCCCCTAACTGTAATAGATGAGTCATCCCTACCAGTCCTTATCTGGATTCCCGAGTCTTTTGTTGTATTTTCTCCTTCCAGTTCCTGAGGGGGAAGGGGTAAGCAAACGTGTTCTGGTGCTCAGTTGCCCTCTGGGCTCAAACCACGACATAGTACTGAATATTTTATTCTTTATCTCTAAAAATGAAGACAGACATTTTCATCAGGCAAAAGTAGATGAAAAAAATGTATTTCATGTAGGTATGAGGGGCTTTGATCATTACAGTCATCCTTTTTTTTTTTTTTTTTTTTTTTAATTTTTATTCCTGAACCTTAATGTTTAGTGGATAACTGAGATAATTGACAGTGTTATTAAGCGAGTAGTTAATGGAAAGAAATGCTGTTCACATGACAAGTTAAAGCAGTCTTTGAGGTTCAGAAGAAAATGCTACCTGGCAAGTGATAGGTATCTAGAACAAATATGGGGTTCTTGAGCAAGAGATTCAGTTGCTTTGAGCTGTCATCTTGACAGTCCTTTCTAGGCTTAGGTCTTGCTCCTTTGATTGCTGAAATGTTATTTTGGTCAGGGATCACGTGTCTGCTAGGAGCTTTGAGAGCATTGCTAGACAGTGTCTACTTCGTATTATTTGCTAAGTTTTTAGGGGAGGAGTGGGCGGTGGGGGAGGGAATTGAACGTGTTTTTATCCTGTTCCTTATCTCAAGTAGTGCATGGAAATGTTTCTGTAGATCTGAAGTATAATTTATTTATTTGAGGACTGTTCTCTGCCTTATTCTGTAATAAGATAACAAAGATCATGCCTTTGAATCAGAAAAACCGTTCTCAGGGTTTTCCCATTTTCTGCAGGAACACACAACAGAGGGTGGGATGAGAATAATAATGTAGCGTATGTGTCTGTCTGGAGTGCCTGTGCTCTCTAGCCTTCTTTGTCCAATTCCTAAACTAGATTTATCTCACACTCTTATTTTATTTCAGAATGAATTCTGGAGTGTTTTATGTCTCATGTTAAAGGAATGTTAACAAATACAGTTTTTATTGAGGCTTTTTATGAATGCTGTTCTCAGTCACAGCCTTTGAGTGAACCATGAGAGTCTAGCCCCTAATTCTTATTATGGTCCTTTTTAAAAATTGTCTTCTCTCTATCTGTCAGAGGTCAAATTCAACTGTGTGTATAAAGGATTTTTGGATAATTTATACTAAATGCAGAAAATCCTAATTTGTTTCTCATACATTGAGATTAATTTGTTACTACTTAGCAAGATGATGTTACTGAGGATAATTGGTAAGGTTAAATCGCATCATATTTTGGTTTTTTTTCATTGTTGAAAACAGAGTTGCCGTTCCGTATCAAGAGAAATGATTTAGTAAAACTTTCAAGTAGGCTTCCCTCTGAAGAGGTCTGTTTTGATTATGATGGTCACCATATTTTATGGAGGGGTTTTCATAAATCCCCTTTGGGTAAATCCAGCACTTCTGTTGTGGAATTACTATACTTTTTTTTTTATTATTATTTATACTGACTGTCATGAGGAGATAAAGATTTACTTGCATAGTGGAATTAAATTAAGCAGAAGAGCATACGTACCCACAGGACTTCAAGATATACAGGAAGTCACATAGACTTGTAATGCAATTCCATCAGCTTGTTACTGACTTCACATCTCTAAGGAGTAAGATGATATCCAACAGTAGCTCTAGATTTAAGACTTAGTGTGCCTATTGGGAAGCACGTTTTCAATTATGTAATTCTTGTGTTTTGTTTTTTTCCACTGCCCTCTCTTTCTTCAGGAGCATACATGATGTAATTTTATTTCAATTCTCATACAGTTTATGCTGAGGAGCTGATATTCTTACATCAGTTGAATGTAGCATTAAGACTGTTCCGGACTGCTGTGTATAGTAGACATGCTGTTGCATTAAGGTGATCATTAGCCCAGTACTGTATAGCTCCATCTGAATATCTTTTTGAACTGTACATTCTTTGAATGGTGATTTGAGGAATCTGACTCCTAGAAAATCAAGAAATAGAATTTACCTAGATTGAGAGAAGCAGTCCAGAGTCTAACCTCCACATTAAACAATGAAACCCAGCCTTGAGTTTTTTAGGACACACTGCCATGTGCATTTGTAAGAAAGCGCAAGCAAAAGGTAAAAACTCTACTGCATTTGTTTCAGTACGTTAAAGAAATTGTGTGTAGATGTAAAGTTAAATGCTTCCATTGGGCAACAGTACTGATTCCAGCTTTGCAAATTTATGAAGGTGTATTCTGGCTCTCATAAAACTCCCCAGCTGAACCTCTGACAGATACATTCCTATTTCTTCTCTTTTAAAGTTCATTCATAAGAAAACGTATCTCTAGTGAGACGTGTTTATGAATTTGGGATTGTTCTCAGATGAGGCATTGCATTGCATCTTAAATTTACACAAATAGTTTTCACAACAGTCTCTTGCATTTGTTTCCAATGAGTAAATATTCCTTGAGTTGAGCGTTACATCTGCTCTGGCTCTTGCGAAATGTTACTCTGCATTTGCTTATTGAAATCTGGCATGCTGTAACAAACTTGAGTAATGTTGCAGTTACAGGGTTTTGTCCTACTCACATTTACTGAGTATCTGCATCCACAGAGTCCCTATCCAGATGCAAGAATGTTTTACTTGTTTGTATACTATACTTCTGCAGGATTTGGGGGATTATTTATATGGGTTCAGGGTCTTTAAATTCCTTTATTTTAGGAGAGGGAACCCTCTTTCATTCTCTCTTTCCTCAGAAACAAGTCATTCCTGTGGAACCGGGAGAAATGCTTCCACTTAACCCCACGGGTTTTGTGTCTTAGAAAGCAACAACTTGTCCTCTTGCTGGTAAAGAATAAGTAGGATTTTTAAATTTGGTAGCACTCTATAATTTATTGGAGTCTTTCTCGTAACAATTAAAGTCACTCAGGAACTACATTTTTTTGTGTAGCACAGTGTTAGAGCCATGCAGTTTTGTGGGCCTGTCTCCGTGTAGAAGATCAGAAATCAAGTTCTCTTCCATGTGAAATAAGAGCCCTTTGCATGAGGGGGATGTTTTTCTTTTGTTTTAGATGTACTTTTTTCCCCTCACTTATAAACGGTGCTTGAAGCTAGCAGCTACTACTACTATTGACTTTTTAAAAATCTCGTGATATTCCCATTTTCTTATACTTATTGATTTCCCATATTAATTTCCTGAAGCATTCCAGCATTCTCTGGGATGCAAAGTGCAAGGCATGAAGTATAGTCACTAGACTATCTCTGCTGTTACTCAAGAAGATTTGTTATGGGATTAACTCAGTGTGGCTAATTTTCGGACACTTCAATATTCATTGCATAATCTGATTTTTTTCAAATACTTTCTTTGTATAATTTAGCTGTAGCTATGTCTAGACATATTTCCTGGCTATAGCTAAACAATTTTGAAGGTAAATTATGAGCGGATTTTTTTTTTTTGCACTTTCATACAAACATAATATCATTCCATTATATACATTAGAACGAATGGGAACTGCAGACATTGGAAGTACAGGTTTCATCCATTTTTCAAATCTCTGCACCTTTGTAAGATTAACTATTTCCCAGTAGTGTTTTCAGTCATTTAACTTATATTTACAATACATTTGTGCAGTGCATCCATACAGTCCGTTTATATTGTTTCTGCTTGCACCCAGCAGTTTTGGTTTGGAAAAATTGATAGGACTTCTTCTTTTATGTTCTTCTATCTCCTGGTTTCTGAATTCTTAATTCTATTTGCCTCAAGGGCATCTTGTATAAGGTCATGGCTTAACAAGTAACCACTTTAGGATTTTCTGTTAAAGCATTTGTTTCTTTGCTTACAGGAAATTCTGCTTATTCTCTCCTTTCTTGTTGGATTCTGTGATGTTCTGTCACCTTTCATAAAAGGCAGCTGCCAATATTAACACTTTGTCCTGTTCTTCGATCAGCAGTCCCATTTGTAATGTAAACTCACCTGAACTTCAAGAGGGTTTTTTATTTTTGGATGACTCTGTAGCATGTTCCACTGCTCTTGTTCACTCTGTTTTCTGTTCTATTTGTGCAGCTATCAGCTCGTTACTTTCTGCTATCCTACTTCCCGGTTTCCCCTACCTCTCTTCAGTACATGGTCGAAGTGCTACTATCTTCCCTCAGAGCAGCCTGACTCACCTAGAAATGGTAGGAGATGATGTCCTTATTTTGGAGGGATGCTGCTTTGAAGACGGACTAAGGATTTTAGATCTTGGTGCAAGAATCGGAGAATCTTAGGGCTTTTCAGTGCCCGGGGTGGCGAGGAGGAACTCAAATTCATGGCTATGATAAGAATTTGAATAAAAAGGATAGTAATGTGTTGTCTTAAGTAATTTTGAAGAACTTTGTGCCCTGTTTCCTTTGTTATGAAAACCTTGGACCACGTACTTGACCAGATAGGGGTTTCTGATAGTTCTGTCACTATTTTGTATTTTGCCTTGTGACGAGAAAGTTTGCAGATAGTGCCATTTGTTGGAATGAACTTGGGAAATCGTAGGGGTTTTCGTTTTGTTTCACGCTTTTTTTTTGTAAAGCAGTCTCCCTGGGGTTTTTTTCTGTCTTCTGATCAGGTAAAAGTTCCTAGAAGGGTTTTCAAAGAAACAGTGCTACGAATCACATTTGCCATGTTTATACTATTGCTTGCTCTATTTTTACAACAGTTGATCCTTTAAGCATATAATTGTTAGAGAATCTTCTGGTTCTATTCTGTGTTGTCACACAGCATACCAAAAATGACTTGTATTAATTGGTCATCACCTGCCAGGCTCCTACTTAGTGGGATACTTACCTGTTACCTTGTGTATATGGCGCGTCCTCCTTAGTTACTTCTCCATAAAATGGAAAAACACTGCAGTGAGATAAGCTTTTATGATTTGAAGTGCTTCCCAAAAGGTACAAAATGTTTGATTCCACTAAATGAGATTTGCACTTCTTTCTAAATGTGCAGTGTTAGCTATATGTTTCTAGTAATTTTTGTGGGCTTTTAAAAAATGTGTTGTTTACTTTCTCCCATCTGCATCTATAATACCCTGAGCTACTGATAATATCAGTTGGATAGTACCCTGTTTTTTATTAAAAAAAAAAAAAAAAAAAAAAAGAAAATAAAAGAAATATCTCATCCCTCTTTCAGAATGCTGGAATTTTGGAAAGTTTAAGGACTTGCAGTAAACTATAGCTTTTCCACCATTAATTTTTAGGACCAGACTGTGCAGATGCAGTCTGTTCCAGCATGTCTGCAACTTAGATTTTAAACAACTTAGGTACCAGAAGTCAGCAAGCTGTGAAGCAGAAAGCTTGTTTTGGGCTGCATTACCTATTTTTGACCCTGTCAGCCAGGCCACCACTCTAAAGCATAAAATCAAGAATTTTTTTGTTGCTCTTTCAGCTTCAGCATGCTATCTGCCAAGCTCAAGGGAAGTAACTGAGTTTCACATTGGAGCTAAGTCCCTGTAGGTCTGAAGGATTTCCCCTGATAACCAGGAGTCTTCTTAAAGTTCAATATCAGCGCACCTGTAAAGGTATGGCGTTCCTGTCTATTGTGGCAGCTAGTTAATGAGACGTAGGTCCCAGCAGAATAATAATAGTGAGCTTAGGGTATGTTTGCCTTCCCTTCCTCCACTCTTGAGTGATCCTTAAATAAATTGTGAATACCATTTTTCATTAAATCAAAGATTCAAAATTTCACAGCTGTTATGAATGGTATCAGTTGGAGACTATTTCTTCTGTTCCTGTTAAGATGGAATCTGTTTCAGCTGAAACCAAACTAAACTTAGATGATTTCTTGCTGTGGTTTGAAGGTTTGCTTTGGAGTTTTAGTCCTTATTCATATACATGCACATATGGAACCCCATGCTAGACTGTGTTGTCACTATATTTGCTAATTTGATCATTCTGCTTTCCAAAGAGACAGGGAGAATGTTTTTGTATTTTACTTAAGTTCCGGTGGATAGGATGGCTGGCATTTAAAACATACACAGACAAGGCCGTCCTTCTCTAATGAGATTTTATTTATGGATGTGTCCGACATAAATTCTATTATGTGGAAGTTCAAGTGACCTCACTCAACAGAAAGAATAGGATTTTAAAGATGTGGGACTTGAGAGCAAACTGTCCAAGCCTATTTAATGTTTTTGTCCTTCTCTGAAACGTTATATATATAGAGGCATATATTTTTGTAATGAATTTTGAACTGCCTATGCATCGTCCCTCACAGAACATACTAGAAAAAAAAGAGTATATGGCACAGGAAGTGTGAAAACAGTGTTCTGTTCTTTCCAGAGAGACTTTCCTAGCAAACAATCTGTGACAAATTCTTGATGGTTTCTGCAGACACATTTTCTAGAAATGAAGAGTTGTTTTCAGCCAAATTCTAGAGGATGAAGTATTCAAAGATAGTTTGTTTTGTTTTGGTTTGTTTTCCTTTTTCTTGATCTTTTTCTGCCACCCAGAGTTAAGCACACAATATTTTCTGAAGTGACAATTAGGACAGTTGTGGCTGACAAATCCACAGTGCCTGAGCACTTGGCAGGCTATTTCTTTGTGTCTCGAGCTGCCTGTACCTGACTGTACCGGCGTTCCCAGTGAGTTGGGTGAGCGGCTGCGGCGGTGGGAGCGCGATGGGCCGGGCGGTGGTTGCTTAAGTACCACGGACAGGGGCCCCGCCGCCTGCGCCCCGACCCGCTGGGCCTCAACCTCCACCAAAGTGACTCCATCTGTCAGGAGGTTTTTATGTGGGCAGTTCAGCACAGCTTTGGCCCTTTTGCAGGCATCGATACTTAATGATTCTTTAGCACTTGATATTCTTGAAACAGCCGTTTGTCCTGTGAGTCCAGGTCATAAAATTCTTGGTGTTCCGCCTCATGTGCAGTTGTACCCCATGTTCTCTTATTTGACAGTAGTCTTATGTGTATACTTACTCACTAGAGACTTCCCTCATGTCTAAGACTCAACTGTTGTCCTCCTATATGCTCCTCACCTGATTTCAGAAGATTTCAAAGACAAACCATGAGGGCAATAGTAATACAAAACCTGCCTTTCCCAGTTAAACATTTCATGGATTAAATTTCAATGCTGTATTCTTCATAAGTTTATTCCTGTTGTAGTAATGAAATTCTTTCTGAGTCAATGAAGTACATCTAGGAAGAGATTACATTTTTTTAATCAGCAAAATCAATTCAAGTGTTTCCTTGTTTTTTTACCATATGGGGAAATTCTAATCAGTACCTCTCATTCTAAAGGATATCAGAATAGACCAGTCAATGAAATAATTTCACAAGTTGGCTGGTGAATCACTGCTGCTAAATGACATTTAGGTTACATCATAGCTCAATTAACATCATCTGCTTACTTCAGAAACATGCCTGTTTTTGTGATCTATGAAGTGGCAATGTGATATAGCCCACTGACGTTGGTCAGTATGTGTTGTGCTGCTTATATAATTCAAACATGAAATTTGGAAAGGCAGTATAAGAATCTCTATTTGGGCATCGTAGATGCTAATCCTTCACCCACCATGTGAGGAGTATATGGCTCGCTGGTTACCCACGCTGGGAACCTATCAATACACTTTTGTAGAGTAGCTGTTTACTTACGGTAACTGTGATCCTTAGAGGTGGTGTAGTTTACCTCCTATGATTGAACCTGCATTGTTTTAAGAAAGCATAGGAATTTAGGTGTTAAATCATAAGGGAATCAGAATGGATGAAGGTTGGCTTTTATGTGGGAGACCACTAGGCAGTATCGGACTTACACATGACACTGTTTTGAAGAATTCCAGTTCTTCAAACATATTTTTGTGTTCCCAGAGGGGATGCCTACTGGCAATTCTGTATCACAGGTCTTGTTGGATAGCCATGACAAACTCAGTGATGCTCAGGTTGGTAGTGATGGGAATGGGCTGGAGGAGAGAGGCGGGGCATGGTTCGAATAAATTTCGGGTCAGACCATAGACAGGTTTGTTCATAAGGTTTTTTTGCATTGTGTCAGTGATCTGTGCAGATCTCCATCCAGTTACATGTCTCGTGTAAAAACTATGTGCAAGTTTTCAGTGATACCTGTGTAGAAGCATTACATTTGTAGTTCCAAGCATTACACTAGCCTCCAACTTAATGGTTTTACACAATTTACCAAGTATTGTTTTAAAAAAAAAAAAATCTTCTGTGGTTTGAATCCTTTTTACACCCTCAGTCTGTTGGTCTTTCACAACTTGTCAAGTGTATTTAAAACTTGGTCAATCATATTTTAAAGGATGAGATTCTTGTAGTGAGATAACATTGCCTTAGCTGATTCCTTCCCTGTCAGAGGCTGTAACTCCGGTTTTTAGATGTCTGCCTTTTACCAGATGTTCACAGTGATCCTCAAGATGACAGTGAACTGCTTCTGCTTGATATAATAAAGCAGAAGTGTTGCTTTTTTCTAAAGAATATTTAATTTTTGCAAGACTTTTTACCGCTTCATTCAGCAGTTCAGAAATGAGTGAAATGAAGACAGGCTATGGGTGATATGGACATATATACCCTGGCACTTGCAGCTTCATTGCATAAACTGAATTGGCACACTTGATGCACTTGATTATTTATATGGGTACAAATGATTCTGAGAGAAACTTGGCAAAAATGTGTTGAAAACTGATCTGTGCAAAATTAAGTCAAATATAGTGCATTCACAAAAATTTGGCCTAATATTTTGTCATTTTTCATAGTGTTTCCCTGTTACACTGAGCTGATTGAGCACTTCTCTAGTATATTTTCAGGGTCTCTGTGGTCTAGTTGATCTCTGTGCCACTTTTAGACTCAGATACATATTCTGTGACAAATATTTATTTTGGTAATCTGTATCAGTAAACTTTTTATAGCTTGGTTTGTGTGTTTAGTTGTCCTTATTTTAATTGGATACAACTTTCTAACACCTGGGCATTGGTTAATTTTTTACTGTTTTAATCTGGAGCAAAATAGTCTGAAGAAGAAGGTTCTATAAAACTCTTTGCAAGGATCTTTTTGACCTTTCTCTTTTTCAATCTTCTCAAAAGTTCTTTCTTTTGGCTCATTTGAACAAAAAGCGTAGATATGATAGGGATGTATCAAATTTACAGGTTTCACTGCTTAATATAGCTTATTCTTCAACTAGTCTCCCGTCTGCCCACATCTTCCTGAGGGATGGACTGTGCTCCTCTAGACTCTTCAGGAACTACTATTTGGAAAAATGGAAAACTTCTACCTAATGGACTGAAGTTAGATTTCTTGACTGTTTAAGGAGGTGACTGATTAAGACCACAGAGCCACCTCCCTAGGTGGTCGTTGCTTCGTTAGAGAAAAGAAGCGTGCTTTTCACAGTGGGTCCTTTGAGCATGTTTCTGTGTTTCTTGTTAAGCTGCTAATGTGGTGTCCCTTCTTTGACTCACTTGGAACTTGTGAAGTTTCTTTTGGACAAGCTTCATTTTTTCTGCTGGAACTGGTGCATCACTGCTATTAACTGGTTCTCTTCCTTCCTAAGTGAAGTGATGGCTGAAGCCCAAGCTCTGCTACTTCATGTGTTGACAGTTCCAATACTTGGAAATATGCAGAAGTCTACTGATTCTGAATCCCGGTAGCTATATGGTAGGACATGGCAGTTATGGAAAGAGAAAACTGGAAATGTATCCACCCTTCTTTCTCCTTGCCAGTTGTAAAAACACATTTGGATAGCTGTAAAAAAAAAACAATGGCTAAACAGGGAAAAGACTTTCCCATATTTGATCACTCAACTTGAAGAAAGTCTGTGTATTGATAAACACTTCATTTCTGAAAATAGCATTTATTTCCTCTGGAACTTAGTTTTATAATCATCTGCTTGGAAGAATACACTATTTATTGAGAACACCTGCTTTGAAAGGCTTATGTTTTTTTATATAACTTTATGGTAAGAACTATCTAAGCGCATAGATAGAAATATATTTGTGAAGATCATTTAGCCACTACTTTTAATTTCAAAGGTAGCAATGACCCTACAATAAAATAGAAGCATCTTTAACAGCTTTATGAGAAAAGTAGGAGGAGTAAAATCAACTGCTGTTTGGTTTCACAGCCTGCTTTAGAGGCAGCCACTAGAAATACATGTTGCCATATAGATGTAGATATACAGATGATTAAATGGAAATGTGATGAGGTACCGACATACCAGAATCATGCTGAAGCTGTGATGGCAGCAGTAATTCTCAGCTTTCCGTCAGTGCATCTGTGGAGAAGAGGATTTTTTTTTCTCCAGGGTAAGAAAACAGGCTGCACTTTCTTCTTATATATGCACAGAGGAACTTATTTCCCTGAAATCTGGGAGCATACATTCTGGATGTGTTTGTAATGATCTTGAATATGAAACTACTTACAGTGTTTTTTTTTTTCCTTTCTGTATCTTCACAAAGGTATCTTCACAGGGCAAGAAAAATCATGTATTGTTTCAAGGATGATAGCCTACTGCAAATACAGCAAGCAGCTTGGATTGGGTTTATAAGCCTAGTGGAAGTAGCAGTTTGAGTTATATGCCACTTCGAAGACACCACAGAATTTAAGCAGAATATTACTGAGTATGGAAAAGAGGTCAATGTTCAATTTCAGTAGGATTATTAAGTACAATAGAAAAGCCTTCTTTGGATGTGTGCTTTCCTATCCTGCAAGGAGGCCAGCAACACCAGTGTAGAACAAGTTTCCTCTTAAAAGCTCTAGGCTTCTGTTCAGTCGTCTTTCTGAAGTATAGTCTCAAGTTGCTTTGGCCTGGATATTTTTTCTTTATATATTTTTATTTTGTTGTGTGGTTTGCATCTTCTGTGGTAGAACACCCATTAATTGCAATTGTAGCCTTGCCAAATGTGTATGGAATTCTGTAGAACCCCTGGACTATACAATAAAGTGAAGAAACAGGGGTATTAAATTGTCTGGGGAGGAGAATTTTATCGAGAACATTATTTCTCCTTTGGCTTTCAAAATAACATGGATTACTGGAGTGGAGTATATGTCCATAGGTAAAGCTGTAACATGCAGAGGACTGGAAAAATAAGAAAGCAATGGAGAGAAAGCAGAAGAGATAGATAAGAGTACATAACAGCAGCAAAAGGCAAGTGAGTGATTTTTCCATTTCAATTTTTATCCATTTGTTCCTTTATTTCGACTTTCAAGTTCTTGTTTACCAATTGTTACAAAATGCATAGTGTTAGAAGCAAAATAAAAAACCAAACCAAAACAAAGCCCCCCAAAAGCCTATAGACCCTGGCAATTTAGTATATTGTATGTGAGGTTAGTGTAGAGCCACAGAAACTATCCTAAGTTACTAATATTGAACTTGTATTGATTCTTTATTTCCCTTTTAACATTTTCTGGTAAAACACAGAAAAACTTCCAATTTTTAATTTCACTCAGGTAATTAACAATATAGCTGATTTTTAAAACTATTCTGGAAGCCAGTTAGTTGTGACTGATTCTTAATGACCTACATAAGAGGCAAAAATACAGATGGAACTTAGTCTGGTATTTTCTCCTAGTGGACTTGGACTGTAGGATTGGGGTGAAACGTGTGTGCGTGTATGTACGTAGAGTAGCAAGTGCTTTTAAAGAACAGGGTTGACAACAAAGTCAACTGAAATGGATTTAAAGTATAGTATTTACTATAGCTAGAGCTGCTAGGGCCACCTGTACTTAAGGTCGCGTGACCCTTTCCATTTTAAGACTTAACTCTTCGTTACTTTATAACTTTGCCAAAGTTCAATTCAGACAGATTTTTCCATGCCAGCTGTCTGCTTTGGGTTGAATTTTTTTGAAAGTTTCAGCCAAAGCAGTTCTGTTCCAAGAATAAGGCTAGTGAGAAGTATGCTATTTTGCTTGTGTGAGAATATTCTGGTGTCCTTCTTTGATGCTCCAGTGCCCCTAAGCTCTGAAGCAGGGATTTGAAATTTGGCAGTAGTTCAGCCTTTGTGTTGAGGATGTGCCTTTTGCCTCCCTGTAAAAATCCACCCAAATTTCCAGACCAGTTTACAAGGCTTTGAAAGATTGCCATTTGCATGGGCTTAATAGGAATTTCTTAAAACTTCACAGTAAGCTTCCTTTAGATTCTGTTCACACTGGGAATGCTTCAGGCAGAGTAGAGCTGCATATTTCATCCCACTTCTGCTAGGAACTGTGACGGCTGGATCTGGGTGCTGACACTGAACTAAGAGTGGGCAGCATTTTGTCTTGTACCACCACCGCCTATTCCCATGTCCCGTTCCTTCTCCATGGTGAAGGACATGGGCCCTCTGGAAAAAGAAACTGTCTCACTCCTCTGAAAGAGCACGACAGATGTGGAGGAGAAGAATTTAGGAGCATGTGTGTGTGTCTGTCTGATTTGTAACATTCCTTTGGTCATAGAAAATGTGTGTATTATACTGGCAAAATACTACTTCCTTTTCTAGTGGGTATTCAGATAATAATAGTTTTGTTGTATTTAAACTTCATTAGTTGAGTGGGTCTCAAGGTTTTAATCAATTTACTGAACTATCAATGTAAAAAAAAATTACTCAAAAAATGTCACGGAACAGTAATGTTATTTAGAGGGCAAAAATCAAGTGCTCCATTCTTTCAAACATTTCAGTCTAACTCAGACTTCTTGTGTTTAATACATTATCATATAGCCTCCAACTTCTTCACAGGTGTTGCATGCTTTGTCCAAGAGGCAGCTATTTGACTGGAATGGGGAAGGAGGTCTATTCTGAGGATGAGTCCAGGATTTGTACAGTAAAGGATGTGTGTTCATCTGTTGCAGAAGTTAAAGCATGTGGCATAAGCGAAGCAGAGATTTCAGGAATTAAAAAAAGGCTTTGTGGCTAAGACAGTTGGATGTTGGTTGATTAATTGTGTGCGATCTGTGCTTGGTCATGGTGTTTTTACATGATGCACTCAACTTTTCCTATGTGGCTGCTCACGCTGTGTGCTCTAGTGGCTGGTTTGAGAACTCCTATCAATTTGCAGAAATGCAGACACAATTGCAAGTGAACTCAGTGGGAGCTAAACCTCATGTTAAACACTGTATGTTACTAGGGACAGTAAAAATCAGGCTCAAAGGATGTGATATTTGACATCTGGAACTAGGGAATATTTTAATCTAATTAACCTAATGCCGCAGTTGCCTGTTTTACAGATGTAAAAATTACTTGTCCCATCTCTGTAGAAAGGCTTGTGAAGAAGTTGGTCGCCTTTGTAGCAGGACTGAAAAATGACATGCTAGAAATAAAGCATATGACCACCTCCCGTTGATCAGGAATGAAACAAAGCATTGATAAATATGTGATCAAAATGCTCACCTTTCCAGTGTTTACCTTTTTGACCTTAATTCTTTTAAAAATAAAAGATGTGATTTTTCTCTGTGAATTTAATAAGCATCCAGCTTCCTTTTGTCCAAATAGTCCAATTTTGCCAATCCCTTGGTAGCTCTCTTGATTCTGGAGGTGGAGTCATTATTTCACTCTGCAATTTATTTCCCAATAAAGCATGCAAGCCTGAACTGTATTGGATCTGTCTGAAACCAATGATGTCAACCTACAGAAAGTGTTACATTTTTTTTTTTTTACTGTATTAACTAATCCATTTCATACTGATCCAATCATAAAAATCTTAATATCACAGCTTTGGAACTTAAATTTTCCACTTTGAGTCGGCAGTCAAAATTTGTAAACTATGAGGATAATGTTATAACACAAGTGTAATTAGCAGTAACCTTTTAATTCTCCACTAAATCATAGCCACATTACCTTTGTACTAGTTGAATAAAATATTACTGGGATTCTCATCCATTCTGTTCACTATGGAGATGGAAAGAACACTTGCTGAAACCATTGACTACTACTTCACCATGATAAATTTCCCATTTGTAAACCTGCCTCAACAATACATCATTTTTATCACTTTGTAAAGCCAACTGTTACCTGAAATTTGCTATGCAAAAAAAATATTTGAAGGTTTTTTGAAAGGGACAAGGTTACAACAAATAAGCGAATGTGTGTTTGTGGAAGTATCTGGCTCCTAGAGTGAAAAGATTTGCTGCTAAGGTTTAGTGAATTGAATGCTTTGGAAATTATTTGTTGGAGAGCCTGCAGCAGTGGACACTTCTGGGTTGTGGGGATTTTTCTTTTTTTAAGGTGGAGGTGTGAGAGGGTTTTTTTTCTCTCTTTAAGCTTAAAGTAGTCATCAAACTTTTTTGTGGGTCATTGCCTCAGGGTGTTTACTGTCTCTGAAACAGTAGCTCTCAGATGAGTCTTTTGAAAGCTTCAGCAAAGGCAAGGTATTTGACAGAACGTTTGTCATGCAGTATAAAGATGAGAATTTTGAGCTGCCCAAAGCACAGATCTTCCTTAGAGGAGTTCGGCTGCTGAGAACAGCAGTCTTATTTATTTAGCTGCATGAAATCCACTTGCTTGTGGACAACTGTTTTGGGTTTTTTTCTTTTCCCTCAAGACTTCCGCTTACTTGTGTATTCTTCCATATGTGTTTTGAGCTGTGCTTTGAAGTTGGGCAACTCAGCTTTAAACAAAAGCTGTTACCACAGTTCTGCATAGCATCTAGCTTGATTTCAGCATGCTGATGTGTCAGTGATGTGGTTTAGTTAATGAAATGCATTTCTTTGCTTGCTTTGACATTGGTTTCTGTAGGATTAAAATTAAAAACGAAAAAAATAATCATGTTATACTTGGTTTGTTGTATAAAAGCCAAGTCAAAATGGACCTTAGAATGTGATTAAATGTCTGTGCAGCTAGTTGGCTAGTCTTGACACATAAGTGAGAAAAGCTGTGAGTTACCTTGTATTTTTTCCTCTGTCAGCTTCCTTTTCCTCTTCCCCAGTCCCTCTAATAATCTAAGAGATATCTGAAAATCCAGACTTTGTGTGGGTTTAGTTTCTTACGTAAGTTATTATAGCATATTTTACTTCAGAGTGCCTAGATAAAACAATTTAATGTGCATATTTTCTGTTATCTTTGAGCAGTGTACTTCAGTAACAAGATCCAAATAGTACTACTTTGACTTTCTTGAATTTATACTCAAGTCTTTTTTTTTTTTTTTATTGATTTTTATTTTAAATTTAAGGCACAAAATGAAGGGTAGATTCTGACAGGCAGAAGCAAACACAACTGTAGTCAATGGAATTAATTTGTATCCAATTACACCAGCAGTAAATTAGCTATGAGTATTCAACTGTACTATTTCAAATTCATTTGAAAAAGTAACTAAAATCTGATTTGCAAGACTCTGCTCTATGAAGTAAGTTTAATATGTGATAATTTATATTAAGTATGTTAACTGTTTCTGAATGTTTGACCTTTTTTGTTTTGTTTTTGGCAGCAACTTGAATTAGTGGAACCAAGCGGCTGGATTCATGTTCCTTTAACAGATACCCATAAGAAGCCTATTCGCACATTTATGATTCAGATTGCTGTTCTAGCTAATCACCAAAATGGAAGAGACACTCACATGAGACAAATCAAAGTGTACACCCCGGTGGAAGAGAGCTCTATTGGTAAATTCCCTAGATGTACAACGATCGATTTCATGATGTATCGCTCAATAAGATAAAATTTCTTAATGAGAAATAATAAAGGCATTTTTTAATGGCAGTATCATTGCTTAAGTATTCATATAGTTAGAGCAGGGTTTACTTCAGTGTAATTGTCTGTCTATGTTTATACTTTGTACAATTTTGAAATAAAGATAATCTTGTGTTACGGTATGTTGTAGTCTGTCATTGTGTGTTGGTTTTCCTTGGAGTCTTTGAGTGCTTTTGTACTATCTGTGAGGAAAAATAGTGCGCTTTAAAAGAACATACCTGTGGCTTGGAATCAATAATTTATTTGATAAAATATGGTTCTTTTTTTCATGTGATTTCTTCCCCTACTGATCATGCATGGAAATAGTTTGTTCTGTAGCATTACTGTTCATTCCTTTACCTAAAGTTGCTCTTTTTAAAGAGCATTCTTCTTCCACAGAGTTGGTTTAAAGACATTGCCAGTAGTATTTCTCCATCACTGCTTATGTTAATATATTGTACCCTTCTCTGTGTAACTTTTTTTTCTCCGCTTAATGACTGTCTGCTTGTGTTTAGCCTTCGTATAGATCATAAAATCATAGAACATCTCAAGTTGGAAAGAATCCGTAAGGATCATTGAGTCCGACTCCCTGCTCCCTGCAGGACTGCCTAAAGCTAAACTGTGTGACTAAGAGATGTCCAGATGCTTCTTGAAATCTGTCAGGCTTGGGGCTGTGACCACTTCACTGGGGAGTCTGGTTCAGTGACCGATAATGTGATGAAGATGATAATGACATGAAGAAAACCGAACTTTTCCAAATTACTCAATACAGTATAGCCATTAAGATAGATATACTGAGTATAGGTCATCTAAATGTGATAGCTGTTCAAAACAGGAGGAGAGTTAGGAATGCTCCAACATCATACAATAACAGTAGGGATGAATCTGGAGGTCCAATGCACCTTCTAAAGTACTGAGAATTCAAGTGTATAACACAAGGTAATCTCAGACTCATAGCATGGAGTTTCTGTAATGTGTTTTACAGTAAAGAACATTGCAAGGAAAACGTGTGCTTTGTCTGCTTTCTATGAGTAGGAATATTTCCAATACTTAATTTCTGGCAATAAGGTAGAAAAAACAATCTCTGTGGTAGAGCCTCTTCAGATGCTTCCATGACTGCTTGCTAAACTGCATCTGTGAAACAGTTAGGTCCTTGGTCCTTCCTTGGCTCCTTAAAACAAGTATATTCTTAGTATTGTGGGGAAGCAAGTAAGACTGTGGCAGTGAATAGTAAGTCATGATGATGAAAGTGGGAGTAGATTAAAAGGGAGAGTACAACTAGTAGCTCTTTCAACTGCTGCTGACAAAATAATATATGACCATGCCTGAAAGGCAGTGTAAAAATGCAAACTCATTACTACAGTTTGTGTCTTGCTCTTTGATTTTCAGTGTTACTTGAAAACAAGTGCAGAGGCCATTCTAAATTCATTTAAAATCTTTTCTATGTTGTTTCATAACAATTGTAAATATACTGCATTGGTATTTATTGTCTGTGCAAGTACATTTGGTTTTTAACATTTTTGGTGCTTGGTCACATAAGGCTGCTGATTTTTAAGTGATGAGATCCTAGAGGATCGTGTCTGAAAATAAAGCAAGTTACCGCCTTTGTGTATTAATACAGTACTTGGTATTTGAATTGGGATAAACACATTGGTCTGCCAAACCATTGCAGGAAGTTACTACACATATGTTGTGTTTATCTGCTACTTTTTCCTCTTGTTCATTTTTTTCAGACATGATTATCTGGAATCTTATCACTTGAAAGAGCCATTTTATGTGACTAAGCACCAAAATTGATAAGCATACCAATTTTTGCAAAGGCAGTTTGAGAAAAGAAAGGTCTCGTAATGTTAATTTAGTTACGGCGCTTATATTGCCTTACTACATGCTGCTTTGGAATGTGTTAACAAGTGCTGTAAATTACAGTTAGCTTCTAATGTGTGCTAGAGATCCAAAATTGCAAACATAAAGAAAAGCCAGAATGAGTTACCTTTGCAGTGAAAAATCACAACGATAAACATTCTTAGACTCATGTATAAATAATGTTAATAGAATACTAGAACCATTTTGATGTTGATCATGAATTTGCAGGTTTTTAGTGAAAATGGGAATAACATTTTAGCTTGATATATTTGTGTCTCATATACACTTCCAGCTCAGTCTGAAAAAGAAATTTCCTTTGCATCCTGCAATAACTTACATTCATAACTATTTTGTTTTCATTTTTCCCCACATGCACACATTGGCTGCTGTTTGGAAGGAGACAAGTCCTGGGAATCTGTAGCCTTTAGTATGTTCAAGTTGTCAGGTTCTCAGCAGAAATGAATACAGAGCTAGATTTCTAAAAAGTGTAAAATTAACAATTGATCTGTTTGCCCTATGAGGTGGTTTTACAAATGTTAGCTTCAGGGGATGCTAAGAAGAGACAGGTTGTCAAAATGTTGCTAGCTTAATACCTTTTTTTCATTATGGGCAAACAAGACTGCTTTTTCAAAGTGATAAGGAAAAAATAATCAGATATTCACAAATGTGGCTTGCTATGAATTAAAACTCTGTGCCTAAACCTTAAGGTAGTTATGTGAGTATTTTGACTTGCTTCTCCAAATATGAGAGAGTAAGGTATACTGGTTACAAGGACAACTGATCTTAAATAATTCTGATCCTTGGGAAAAAGAGAGCTTTTATTAAATTCTGAACATTTTGCAAGCTGTATGCTTGGAAAAGACTTTGTTGCTATTTGACAAATAAAAACATACAATCTTAGCATCGTTTTTAGCAAGCTGACTGCTAACTAAAGATATTCAAAGTTTAGAATTGAATTCAAATCAGCAATGTGTCCGATCTAAAGGTTTTAGAGATGGGGAGAGGGTGTATTTTTGTATTCAATAATGGACCATACTTTATGTTAATAAAGGTTAAATGCTTCCTGGGTAACTGTTTTTATGAAAACAATGGTCTGAACAGTATATTATAGGTATGTCCCTATGTGAAAGATGGTTCAGAAGCTTTGGCTGTTTTCCCCTGTCCCAAATCACAGGACTTTCCCAACAGTTTGTTTTTACAAACCTTGTCTATAAAGCCAGATACCTTCTTTACACTGGTGCTCTTCTCCAGCTGGAGACTAAGATTATAGTGGATGATTTTGTAGCAGTATCAAAATCAGCTAGTTTATCGAGTAGCAACTATCCAAGAAACTGAACCAGGGGGGTTCAGAGTTGTTTGTTTCTCAAGTGTTATAAAACTTTAGAGCTTCATGCTGTCAGGGAGAGGAGTGGTAGCCAGGAGGCCACCTTTATTCTGTCAATACTAAAGCCTGCTTTGTGTTTTTGAAAATGTACTCTAGAAAGTGGATGAGCACTTAATTGTTTTCTGTTAAAGCTGATGGAATAGTGCTCATTAATTTCAGCAGTGTTGGGTTAAGTCCTTTTGCATATTGAATTATAGTTACTTCTAAGTCTTAGGTTTTCAAATCTTTGTATTCTGACTAGTAGTGTTATGCCATGATGACTTTCCCTCAATCTTTTAAATTTTGCATTTTTTACGTTTTCTTCACTTGTTAATATTAAAGAAAAAGAGAATTGCAAGTTACATCATGGCTGGAAAGTTGGTGGTTTTCTAACTTCAGGCAAGGTATAAAAGTTCAGGGTATACTTTTATGTTTAATTGCAGTATCTAAAGCAGAATTACAGGGTAGATGAGAAAAGAAAGGTAGGCATCATCTTGTTTTAACATGTGCCATGTGGATTTTCCTCCTTGCCCCACCCATAGTTGTAGCTGGAGCATTGTCCCTCACTGTAAAAGCAGGCAGCAGTTTATAATCCTAAATGGACTCACTGGAAAACTAGAGTACCATAAAAAGGGGTAAATAACAGACTGTTAGTATATTATGTGTGAATTGCTATGATTAGCTGTATTATATAGCAAATACCACTTCCTGATTACCAGATTGTGTTTTCCATACCTTTTGTTTTGCCATCTAAGATGTCGTTGCTTAGTAGTCTTTCTCATCTTCTCATGTATGAGAAACATCTGATAAATATTGAGTAGTATAAGATTAAGGTAATATTGAAATAAATGAGAGACAAAATGGAAGAGTATTTGTTCTGAGAAATTGTGACTTGGCAGTGACCTGAGTCATCCCTTCAAACAGTGTTATTTAGGGGGTTTTAAACTTTTTTGAAAGATACCACAGTAGATCTTTCTGCCTCGTAGAGCAGAAATTTGATTCCCTAGTGTAAGTGAAAAAGCCTGTCTTTAGATTAAACCTTGAGTGACCAGGATCTTGAGGAACTCCTGTTGAAATGAATGAGAGTAACTGTTTTGGCTAAGTCATGTCTGTGTGTCTTCTCAGTACCACAGCGTAAACAAAATAGGCAGATGACATTAGGTGGAGAAACAAGGTGTTTGCTGCTTCTGATTTCTAAAATGGAGAACAGCAAAACATTTATGTTTTGCTTAAGATTGCATAGGGAATCGGTCAGAGCTGGAATTTGAAGCCATATCTCTTTTGTCTATCTTCTCTTATTCCATGAAGCAGATTTTCAGATAATGTTACTGTTTTAAAGACAAATTTTGCAGTAATGCAATTTCTGTATGTAATTCTATTTTAAAGTTTAAACTGTATTTTGGGTTTTGCTGCTTGTTCAGTCTGTTGGGGAAATACTTTTGCCAACACTGTGTCTGTAGGTACACAAATACTTTTGCCAACACTGTGTCTGTAGGTACACAAATACTTTTGCCAACACTGTGTCTGTAGGTACACAACTGAAGCTCTTCAGTTCTTGCCTTAGTGCTTGCTCTTCCCTTACCAAAAAGGCACAGTGTACTGTTTAGTGAAAGAGGGATAAGCTACCTTACATTTTATATGGGATACTTGACATGAGATCATTAATAGCTTGCAGTCTGGCTCGAAGATTGGTGTACGTGCCATTTTCCATGCCTTGTTTGATATAAATATAGAATACTGGACTTCTGTTGATTTTTTTTTTATTTTTTTTTTTTTTTTTTTTTGTATAGCTACTCCATACATTAGACTTGAGATGGCTCTTGACTGAACCCTTATTTACTTAGACACGAGTGACCTGCTTGAAGCATCACTTGCTACCTAATTCTGTAGTTGCCCTAGTCTTCCCAAACAGGCACGCTACTAAGCTGTGGAGTGCTTGGCACTGAAGTTATTGATAATCCAACATGAGGACTATCAGACTAGGTGCTTACTGAACACTTGGCATGTGGGTAGTTTTCTGAAAATCAGAGGCTTAACTGGACACGAACAAAGTATGAGAGATCAAAACCCAAAGTGAGTCTTACTCTTGGAACCTGTTTTTCTTCATCTTTGTTATAATAGTTTAAGGGAAGTAATTGAAACATGATTTAGGCTTGAAATCTGTTTATACACTAGAAAGAGTGCCAGATGTCCAGATCACCCATACTGATCAGCAAAAACACATGATTTGTGTGTAATAAGTGAAATGATTGAAGAGGCTGAAGGACCATGGAGAGCTACCCGTTATTGGGAAGGTAAATCATCGCTTCACCGAGCACGAAGTGAACCGCATCTCTAGGCGGCAGGCCATGGCTTGGAAATTCCACAGCTCTCACAAAGCAATAGCTGGCAATAATTGTACTTGTCTTGGGTCAGGAACTGCAAGTGAAACAGGTGCTTGGGCAATTTATACCACCACCTTGTGAGGTTAAGTTGGTCTAGCTAGAGCAGGGTGCTACTTGCAGTAAGTCAGGGTGACAACTGGACCTAGTAATTGCAGGTGTATCGCATGACATCCTATAAAGAAAGGAGGAGAGTCAGAACCTAGTGTGGTAAGCTGCTCAGGAAATCCTGAAGATTTTAGACATTGTCAACCATACATATGTGTCTTTGTTTCAAAATGACCAGTGGGTTTTTCTATAACTCGTATTTTCAGGGTGGATCTGGGTACAGAAAGCGAGAGTTCATTGCTATGCCAGGTCTAACCGAAAGAATAATTCGTCATTGTTGCTGTTACTGTGTTTTGGTATGTGAATGAATTACGGAGATCATTTTTAGTGGCTATTTTACTTGAGTTTACCATCCAGCTCCTCAGCTTAAATGGAACGTATCAGAATTCTTTGGGATTATTGGAGTGACCCCATAGTGACATCAACACATGCTTGCTTACATGGAAATGCAGGTTTGGGTCTCTGAAGAGTATGTGGTTGTAACGTGCAGTAGAATGCTATGCTTCAAGACCCTGACTTGTTGAATCAGTAATAACCTTTGGGCTTTTATTCCTAAATTGTGTTGTTATAGATAAATGGTTATTAAACACTGATTGATTACAAGAATGCTTTGCATTCCTTTGCATGTATATACAAAACCAGCTGTTTTTTTTAAACGTTTAACTACTGCATTATTTTACTTCTCTAATTAAATGCAATAAGTTTTTGCTGGAGCATAAGATGATAATCTAAATGCAATTAAAATGTTCATAGTATTAAGAGTATGTACACTGCCATCCAAAGTTGGGATTGCTGAGTCTTCCAGGCAAAGGTATTGGGTGGTCTGGTGTTGGTTTGGAATACTTAAGTGTTCTGCTTTAGATCAGAAAGGTGTTAAGGTGCTTTTATAAAATTGTATAAGCCATCATTAAACATTGTTCATTGAAGTAAATTTTAAGTAATCCTTCACATGACGTATTTGCTGGAGTTCCGGGCTGACATTTCAACAAGCTGCTTTACGTCAGCCTAACAATTACTTGTGACAGTTTCTCCATTTGCACTGAAGAATAAACATTTCTTGCAGCCAGTCAACAGTATTAGTGTGGTTTAGTTTAATGGAAGAGGGGGGAAAACCCCCAAGTAATGAAAATGATGCTAATACTGGATGCTGCTAGAGGATATAATCCAGACATAATTATATATGAAATGAGAAAGTAACTTTGGGATCGCTGAAAGCATTAAATATCTGAACTCTGATCCCACTGAAGTGAATTACCACTATTAATTATAGTAGGGAACAGTTAAGCCAATATTTAATACTTTAATTCAAGTAAATTAAATGGGATCAGTGACTTCCCAGTTATGTAGATAAAAACATGTTGACCTGGAGCAGTTTTGAAAATTTCTTTCTCAAAGGCTTCTTTCTATAAACAAAACTCCTTTAGGAGTAAATTCCAGACACATGCAACGTAGCATTGAACATGTCATTTGGTGAAATCTTTTCAAATCGGAAGGTAAAAATTACTTGTGTAAGATGAGAGCATCAGAGCTTCACGACACTTAAGTTATGAGATGGTTTATGGCTATAGATTCAGTTCTAGTGTTGACTGATGATGCCTGCCATCATCACACTGTTGACTGGTCATCTTTCCCCCATCTTCAGGAAAGCCCAATGATGACTTAGATCTGGCAGCTGAGCTAACAGTGTGGTGATTTTTATTTTATTTTTTTTTTTTAACTACTCCCCCCCTTAGAGTTAGGAATTGATCTCCAATGTATGGAATGATTCACTCGTGTAGTCAGCATACCTGAGGGGTAGTAACTGCCGGTGGGATGGGTTGTGGTGAGTGACTTGACTTAAAAGTGAGGATGGACATGGATGCAGTAGTTTTGCTGGTTGCTGCATATAGAGCTAGGAGGTGTGTTTTTAGCATTAGTAGTGCTTAAACTTTTCACTGCTACTTGTTTGAACTGAATTTTGGCCGTTGAACTAATGCAGGTTGAGAAGGAAAAGCACTCGGTTTGGGTTCTACAGAGAGCCTGGCATTACATTTCAGCAAAAAGGTCACTAAGAGCGCTATATGGATATCCATGCAGTTCCTTGAATTGATTTTGGTTACTGAAACAAGGTTAGTAAGAACAATTCTGTATCTTTCATCAATTTATTCTTTAATAATTAAGGGAAGTAACCCCTGAAAAAATAATGTTTATAACGTGAGGTAAAAAATTTTAAGCTAATGTAAAATTAGCTAATTAGTCAATTCAAGCGAAATGAGATTTGTAATGAAAAAATTCACGTCCTTCTAACTGAAGGCACTACTAAACTAAAAGGAGTATTTAACAAAAGGAGCTACAGTCTAATATTCAAGAAACCTAGGTAATATTGCCTGCGGGACAATATCTAGCTTACAGAATCGACTAAACAAAATAGCTAATGGCTGTTGCATTTCATTATTTACTTAGTGTTCTCAGATGTTGCTGAAGGCAGAAGAGCTGAAGGAGTTGGCCTGTTTAAAAAAAAAAACCAACAAAAACAAAAAAACAAAAAAACAAACCAGCTTTGATTCTTTGAATGTAATTCAGCTATTTAGAGGACAAAAGCTTGCATTCACTTAGTCTATTTCTCTGGCTTCTGGTGGCAGCCCTAAATTTCTTACTCTAGAAGTCATCATCTCTGGACCCTGCTTCACCCATTTGCAGTGCTTGTCTCCTCCCCAGTCTTCAAACTGGGCCCAGACTCATCTCCGAGTCTAAGCGCTTTCCTACCCGAGCCTTTAGTTATCCCCACGCTCCCATCCTCCTTCCCCAGAGCTCTCATCTCTCTCTATCCCTTTCCCAGATTCACTGTTGCAGCATTTTGTACCCTGTTTAGTCATAATCCTTCTCACCCAATACCTGTTTCCTCAGTTTTTTCCCCCAAATCACTTAATCTTCCCACTTCTATCCCCCCTGCTCAGTTCTGAAGATTTTCCTTCCTTTTCCAGTTAGTCCCAACTAATACCACATGCTTCCTTCCCATATCGCATGATACATATTCTGCCTGTCAGCCCCCTTCCCATCCTGCTGAAGTAGCAAGACGATGAGATTTATTGTGAGCACAGGGGAGAGATTTTTCTGCTTTTGGTTATAGTAGTCAGCCCAGCCCAAGGACACAATACCTGGAAACAGCTGTTGTAGGAAAAGGATAACTTTGCTCTATAGCTTCACACCAGATCATGTTCAGGATTGTTCTGTGGAGTGTGCATTTTTAGGCTTGGCCAAAATTGGGCAGATTTTCATAAATGGTTATAGGTATATCTTCTCTTCTCTCTCCTGTCCCATCTAATTTCAGAAACTCTACTGTAAAGCATTAGAGTGCTAAAACTTTCCAAATAAAAGATTGTATGAGAGTATTTCTCAGAAATGGCTGAATAGTTTTGGCTGGAGTTTTCCAAAATAAATTCAGCCTGAGGCAGACAGCTGGTATGGGAAATTTCAGCTAAGAGTTGCAATTTGGCTAAGTTTTGAGAAACTCGGAAGAGATTTGTGAGGGAGTTAACCCTGGGTAATTTTTCACATTTCACCAAATACCATCTTCTGGACAGTATGCTTTGTCACTTTTTCTGGACCTTACCATTTGGGTTAAAATTCATTCTCTATAGTAGTAGCTAACTAATGTTTTTATTTGGAGTTTATAGAGTCAAAGAGTTTCTAAAATAATGTATTTGCTTCCCCAGACTAGTTGAAGTAGCTTTCTGTATAGGTATAGTCTGTCAGGGGCATTTGTATTGGAAATACCTCAGTTCTTTTATACTTGTGTATAGCTTACACCAGAGATTTGTGCTAGAGCAGCACGGTCACAGAGTTCTCTTAGTTTTAACCTACCACTGTCTGTATCACCATGCTGAGAATCTGCTTCCCTAGTGTGCAGACCGCGTGGTAATAAAAGAAGCAAAGTACACTCCTCCTGCCCAGTTCTCCTTAACTACTTGTGCGAGCCAGACTTATTCACACTCTTATTTTTCAAGCTCTGTTACTACTAAACTTTTCTTTCTTCTTTCTTACCCCCCCAGCTTTTCACTGGGTTTCAACCCAGCCTTCATTCCTGAAGGCCTTTTGGGGCTAATTGGTTGTTCTTGATTCCTGCTGTATGGCTGTGACCTGCCCAATGTATTCAAAATTGTTAAAAAGCAGGTATCTTCTGTCATGTGATGTTCTCTTTGCTAGATAGGTGTTCCAACCATCTTTATTGTCTCAAAATACAAACCTCACGTACTTTATCTATCTGGCCAGCAAATACAAGACTTAATACTGCGCATTAGGGCTATCAGAAGTTTCTAAACTGATAACCCGAAAGCTCCTAAACCCAAAAGCTCTGATGAAGGCAAGGAAGTACTTGACAAAGACAAATCTGTTCTTGTGGAGTCTTTCGTGCTCTGGTGGTCCTGAAGCACTCAAACCAAAATTAAAGCGGGGAAAAAAAAAAAAAAAAAAAAAAAAAAAAAAAGAAGAGTTCACCCTGGAAGATAATCAGGCATAGAAAGTCTTTCCCCATCTATTTGATGTTAACTTCTACTACCATCTGGATGGGTGAGTTGGGATAGAGGAGTGCTACTTCAAGGCAATCTCTCCATTGGTTGTTATTTCTTGTTTCACATACCTGTTAAAAAGCAGTCTGCTAAAAACTGAGCACTGTGAAATTAACTGATTAAAATGATGAATACTATGGAGTGAGTAGGAATTGATTTTATTTCTCTCCCCCCCAATGTCTTTTTCAGTGCAAGAATGAAGATATCAAGCTCCATCAGCAGATAAAAAGTTCAAAATAAATAAAATATTCTTCTCAAAGCTGTATTTAAGCTGTGTAGTTCCTGACTGCAGCAGGTTGTAGACATTTAAAGCTTGCGTGGTTTCTAAACGTGACTGAACAAATTCATGGGAGAAAAATCAATTGAAGATTATGAAATACAGAAGACATAGGCTATAAATTGTTGGAGATTTCTTTAGTACTGGGTGAAATATCATTACATGCTTGTCCTCTTACACTCTTCCTTAGGCATTTGCTTGCTGGCATTGGTCTGTACCAGGTCATTTTTAGGAACAGGAATGGTGTCAAGCCCTAGCAAGACCAAAGAACTTTTGCTTGGAAAAGGATGAAGGGATAAGGGAAACAAATGCTTGGAGAAACAGAGTGACTACAGGGGACAACAAATGTGATAAAAGTGGTGTAAGGTTCAAAGTATCAAAGATGGAAAACCAAGGAAGTGGAGGGGATGCTGCATGTTCAGAGCACCCTCCAAAGCACCAGAAAGTGCTTGAAAGTATCTCGGGACGCAGCGGATACTTCTCAGGGGCTCCTGTCAGGGACAGGTGGTTGAACTAAATGGACCTTGTACTTTTACTTGATGCTGCCATTTCTACATTCTTCAGTGGTTTAAGTTCTTGAACATTTGGTTGTTGGCAGGATTTTCTTAGAATGTGAAGCCAATTGAGGGTAGAAACATTATGATTTGAGAATTAAGCATTGCATTTCTCTAATCCCAAAAAGCAAACTTTTGAGGGAGGAGTATGTTTGAGAAAGGGGCGGGGGAGGGAAAGACCCTAACTGTTTTCCCATCACAGGACACTGAGAAAATGTTTAGACTGATATATAACCTTCGTAGTGTTATGTTCTATAATATTGGCAAGAGCTTAGTTCTTAGTCTGAATGCTATACTTGTTTTGAAATTTAAATAATAAACAATTTATATATGTATATATTTTAGCTTTAAATCACATTTTGTCGGATTTGGCTGTTAATAAAAGCTTATGGTGGAATCAGCACTCTGTCCATCCAGTGAAAATACGAACAGGACCACACAAAATGCTTCCACTGTGTCATTTCTTTTACTGCTGTTCCATTAAAATAAACTTCTTGCCACAGAACTTACTTGTCATTTCCCGCTTCTCAAAAATATCACAAGTAGCATAGTTTCTAAAGCTTTTCCACTTCTAGCTTTGGTATCTACTTGACTGTATTTGCAGAAGATTCCTTTATATTCCTCCCTGCCATTCCTTTTCAACCATTACTGGATCTTAAATAAACTGTGTTAAATCCAGTTATTGGCCAACACTGCTTACAACTACACCTAAGCTAGTCAGATAGGTGTCATATTTATCTTGGTTTCTGTCATCACTGATTCCAGAAAGAAAGTGCTTTTGATCTTAATGGATGTATTCTTCTGTCCGAGTCTGCTTTAGCATTTACTGAGAAAAATTCTTGAACTGTGATATCTTCTGGTTTACTGTGTCATCTTCTGGTTACAGTATGCGTTTGCTTTTTCTCCTGGATTTTATAGCTTACTGAACACCATTGACGTAAAAAGAAAGAGACTTTAACTTTATAAGCATTTTTTGGACTGGGTAATTACCTTGTCTTGCTTGTATGTTTCTGCTACCTCCCATAATGTGTCATTATCATGTCTACTGGGCTTTCTTAAATCATAGAAATGATGAGTGTATTCTTATTCAACTTAATTGATTCAGAACTATTTTTTGTTTCATCTGACAATGGGATTTTCCCCCCCTTTTTTCCAAAGCATGAAAATAATTCTTTAATGTGTGTTTTCAGTACTCCTGAGATTTTTCTAAGTTACTTTTCTGAAGGCAAGTGCATAACTAGGATTTGTTTAGAAAGCAGAGGAACAGGTTTAGTAGAGAAATATTTTACTATTTCTGCTTCATATGCATGAATGAAAATTCACAAAATTTCTTTGAATGTAGTCTTAAAACTCAAAAATGTAGGTAGTGATACCTTCAAATCACTAATGCCCAGCAAGTAGTGAACCAGGACTCTGGAGGCTTAGGACGAGTTGTTGTCATATGAATTTATTATTCAGTGCCACCAACTTTGGTATTTCCTTTGGCATTATGCTACCTTCAGAATAGGTAGATGGAATTATTAAGGTGGTCTCTGTAAGACTCCACTATGGCATCATGATTTAAAGATGGTCTCCCAAATAATAACAACACATGAATTAGTGTCCTAATAGAGCTATAATTCTACTCTCCACCATAACAATACACAGTAAAACACTAGATGTGCCGTTAACATCCTTAACAAAAGCTTTTGCTTTAAGCATGAATTGTGATTCATTTTAGTTTGCAAATCTACTTACTTCACCTCTTAAAACCCTGGGATCAAATCACAGCACTCCCTTGCTCCTACAGTTGATGAATACTTACACCATTTTGTTACATTTTTCTATGCAGTTAGTTTCCAACACCTTCTCTTAGTTTACAAGGGTGTGAATAATCTGTATTTACATGTACTGCCAGTAGTGTTCACAGGCTGGCAGGCAGGTAATACTCACAGGGCTGTGCTTGAATGCATCACTTCTGCTGTGCTCTTACCCTCCACTGTGCCAACAGCTGAGAGCACTGCGAGTTTTCCCTACACTCACATCTTTCTGGCTCATTGTCAGTCAAGCCATGCCAACTGCACCAGACAGTAAAAGCATATAGGAAAAATAAATTTGTCATAGGAAAAGTACAGAAAAGTGATTACTTTCATGCAAGACTACAGTAAAGGCACTGTTAGGCTACATTTTGCTAATGCTGAGAAAAGAGCTTTCAAAATCAGGGGGTTTTGTCAGTGGTAGTGTACTTGAGGACACTTCCACTCAAAGGGTTAGGACCAAAATTTGGTTTTTTTATAACTGCTGTAATGCATACGTTTTTAATAACTCTATGAGTGGATGAGATAACATGAAATCATTGTGCTGTGTCATTCTCAAGGAATGCTGTGTAAATAATAGTAAAGGGATGTGTTGGCTGATACACGAGAAGATAGAAGAGATGTGTGTAGTGAAAATTACGTTTGCACTTTCTACAATGGTTTATTCATTAAGTCTCCAAACATAGCATTTTTTCAGGTTATCTGTATTGTAATATAAAATAATAGAAAGTAAAATAGTTGTTGAAATACATTTGAGACTGTTAGAGAAACTCAGCAGACTTTTATTTTTTTAATCTTCCCCAATCGCACACTTACTGTTCCCTCTTGTTATTATAGGGAGGGAAAATCAAGCAGGCTCCTTTTTCTGTAGAACTTCACTTCTAATTACAATTTACAGCCTCAGGATTTGTGTGATTATTTTGTGTTTAACTCTTCCAAAAAACTTTGCAGGACCATGCAAAAGGCGCTGGGATACCGAATGCTTCGGTTTACGCTTGAAGTTGCTTAGTCTTGGCATGCTAATCTAAATAGCAACGGTTTGCATTTTTTGTTACTCATACACGTTTAGCAGAATGAGTCTCACGAAAGTCAGTAGTACAACTAAAAGTAACATTAAGTAATGCACACAATGTTTGTCAGAACAGTCTTAAAGGACTGTTGCGTGTCTATCAATTACTTAACTTAAAGACTAAAGTCAATCTCATTAACCTGCATTTAATATATTGTATTGACATATCAGAGACCTAATTTCTAGCCTTTGCTCAACACTTTGTGTGGCAGAGATGGCTATCGAGTAGAAAGTTCTTTTTATTGATCTGGAAATAAGGAGTACAGGTCATAGAATGGCATCAGATTTTCTGAAGTCAAAATGTTCAGAGAGTATAACGTGCAGAACATTACAGCTGCTTAGCTTTGACTTTGATGGACAATCTTGTCAAAACTTGCAGAAACCAATCTGTACCAAAACCAAAGACTATATTTTCCATTGTACTGAGGAGGCTTACAATACCGAGAGCACTTAGGAGGAGGTGTTTTTATGGGAGAAATATTCGCTATGTGGCAGAAAGCTAACAGAGTCTGCCTTCTCTTATACCTCCTATCTCCATGATCCTCGTATAAGATGAGGAAGGGACTGTGATGAGAAACTCCAAGACAAGGGATGGGTGCCAGTAAATTGCACCATGTCAACTCCTTTCTTGACATGAAATGACTAATCAGTTTTAATCTAATGACAGAAAAGAGTGAGTCACCTGTTCCATTAGTTGAATGTTCATAGCAGATATGAAGCTATATACCAGTTATAGAAAGTTACATATGGGAAATAAGAAGCCAAAATAAAATTAAAGTAATTTCTGCAATACAAAAATATAATTAATTATAAAAATAATATTAAAAATAATAGTAACGTGTTTAATGTAAGATACTCTGAAGACCAGGCTATTACCAGGGTAAATTATGACAGTCTTTCATGAGGAGAGGAAACAATGTCCTTTTGGCTTCAGAAGACAGGAAAAAACAGAGTTTCTATTAATGGCAAATCAGTTTTGTTCAGTTGACCATCTTGTCTCAGTGTGCTTATCATGCATGGGAGGTAAACCCAAGAGTGCCAGAAAAGTGCTCTGTTTTGCTAGATTTCTGATGGCCCTTCAGATAGTTTACTTAAAGCTATCTCTTCTGTGATAATTTAGAACTTGACAGAAACACTATGTAAAATAGGTATAACGACAGTGGATCAATTTCTCCATCTTTTGGAATGTAGCTTAGGTGATCAAAATTCCAAGAAATATATGTACCAGAAAATCTGCAACAATTTTTCACTGGGCTCATTTGAGCCCCAGGAGCTTAAGTTATTCTCATATCTATGCAAAAGCTCTGGCCTAGATCACAGAGTCAGTTTAGAGGCTTAAATGTTATCGAAGAGCCATTCTCTGTTTCCTAATGCAATTTTCTGATCTCCAGAAAGCCTACTCTGTTAGCTGGCTGTATCAGAAAAACATAGAACCTGTATTTTCACTGGTTCGTTTCCTCTGGGTATCTATAGAATCTCTCACACCTGATTTTAGTTAGCCATTAATATGAGTCACAGGTGTGTGTTTATGAAAAAGAGCAGAAGAAAATACTCTAGTTTTTTGGGCATGACTCTAGGAATGGAGGAAAATTGGGTTCTTGTCCATGTGCTGGTTCAATGAATGTTTCCCTCAGGTGGGTCAGTTTAACACAAAAAAATCAATAAACTATTTTCCTCCCTTAGCTTTTGTTATTCTTGCATCCTGTCAGATCTGCCATGCAAGTGATAGATGTGGATTCAAGCCACTGTGGATCAGAAGGGTTAGTGAACTTGGGCCTTGTGTGTTGGTGGTGGGTGAGGATGAAAGGACTCCATCTCCACGGCACTTGTTTTAGACAAGCCTTACACAGCTCCAAGCTCAACTTGCTCCCTTCAAGGACTCTTTTCTGAAGTGCCTGTCTCTCACCAAACATTGCTAAGGAACTGAGATAGCCGGCTTGGGACTGTGGTTTTCACTGCATGGCAAAGAAATAAAGTTTGGGGAGCTGTTTCAGTGAGTACCTTCTGTAATATAGCTCTGTTTCTCTGTGAAAGCTCTGTGAAGTTGCATCTGTATGTTTATTGTGACTCAGGCTCAATGTCATTGTCTTACAAGCTCTGGTAAGCTGGGAAAAGGAGAACAATTTGAGTTTTCTTGACCTGTTTTTGGATTAGGGCCCTGAGGAAAGGTGGCAGGTGCTTAGTCATCTAAAAATGAGCAGATGACTAAGCACAGAAGATCCTTCTCAAAGATGGATCTTGGGGATGGTCCCCACAGCCCTATTTGTAGGAGAAAGATATGTTATAAGGGAAGAAGGAAATCCCTGTCATAATGTGACTCTACAAAACTCTGCTGTCAATTGGAATGGTAATTTATGGGCCGTGCTATTAAAATGTGTATTAATAGAGTTCATATATTTCTGAGATTACTGTAATGATTGCTGCTCCTCCTGAAAGGTAAACAATACATTCCTCAATGTGAAATCCCATACAAATAGATTAAGTACAGACTGTGACTTCCACTTATTCCCTTTTTGTTGTAAATAATTCTCATTTTTCTTTTGAATTGGATAAACTGTTCATGAGCAACTGACTTCTTTTCAGCTTACTCCACCCTCTCTTCCTGGATTTCTCACACTTCTGAAGGGCAGTGGGAATACAGTTAACCATTTAATCACAAGTAAGTCTTTTAAGTCCCTTGCTATATGAGTGTTTGATGCAGATAAGTTTTTTCCTTGGACCATATGGACTAAATAAGCTTGAATTTACCATCTTATCATCTGTCCTGGCTCTTTTATGTACAAATAGATCATGTCTCTCAATAATTAAAAAACCTACTTTCTTGCTGCAGAAGACCCAGCTGACTGAGATTATGTGCTTGAATCAGTGGGGCTTTAGCAGCACTCATACAGAATTTGGTGCATCAATACTACTTAGTCTAATTGATACGAGTGAAGAATTCAGAACATGGACTTATATTTTCTTCATTCACAAGTTTATTTAATATCAAAAAAGTTATAAGCATAATTTGGATAAGCTTTTGTAGTTGTAGACTTTTCTCATTATCACTTTCAACATTGTTGTTTCAAATCTCTAGTCAGGGTCTCATTTTATAGTGGAGTAATGCTACTAATAGGTAGAGAATTTTTAAATGTTAATTTTCTTACATACTCAGCAGATATCAGGCCTGCTAATAAGCTGCTGGACACTGCTGTGGCATATTTTATGCAGGTATAAAAGCTAGGTAGATAGTCACTGATGTGTGTACCAGAGTGGCCCCTACATCACCTCTTCTCAAATTCTGGTAAGACTTGTTGCTGGTGAAAAATGTGTGGCATGCAGGCATGGCAGTCACCAGTTGCCCAAACAGCTCCAATTAGTAGTGGTAGGTGGAGTGAGATTGAATACTTCCTATTTAAACCTAGGTTTGCTTCCTTTCTTCAGTTCTGTGAAGTGCTGTTCTCTAACAGTTCAGAATTTGGAATCTGGATGAACTGGAGTAATGAACAGTTTAAACTGCAAGACTGAGGTGGTGATGCTACCAGAACTCATTTTTTCCCAAGAGGGCATGTCCTCAACTAATATAAGCTGACATGCTGCCATTAAGTCTAGAATTTCAAATATTTCAAATATGAAGGCAGAAAGAGATTTAAACAAACAAACCCCTCAAAATCCAAACCCAACTTTAATAGAAATATCTAATACTCTACAGCATTTTTTCAAGCTGTAAAATTTAATAGAATAGTACATTATTCTGTGGGGTACTTATCCTCCTTCTATATTCTGTGGAGGAATAGCATTCTCTATTTTGAATACAATTTCAAAAAGATTGTTGTAGAATCCTTCCCATTGTCTGGTTCTCCACTGAGCAGATGGACCCTAAATTAGAATGCATAATTCATTTTGTTCCTATTGCTTGTCATTATTGCTAAGTCACAAACAAAGCAACGTCATTAAATATTAACTTAGAATTTCATTTGACAATTATAGTAATGGAAACTTTTTTGGGGGGAGGGAGGTGTGTTGTAATGATCGAGTTACAGTATTGAAGACACCTCTTAAGTCATCAACTCCAGTCCTCGCTTCTATCTTTTATATGCCTATAGAAGTATATTAATATTTTATATGCTAATTTAGATAATATCAATTTATACCTCCTTGAAGGAGTATTAAGATAGACTAATCTTCTCACAGTTGATACCAGGTTTACACTGGTATAATTATATCGATTGAAGTGGCTTAATTGACTACAACAGAATTTCTATAGTCTGCAGCAGCCAAGGAGCTCAGGCACAACAGTCGTACATTGTTGTGCTCCTTATTGCACATCAGTGGAACAAGCCAGGTTACTGAGAACAGTGATTTACTTCCTCCAAGAATACTGTAAAATGTCTTT
The DNA here is from genome assembly GCF_018691265.1 of Tyto alba. Lineage (NCBI taxonomy): Eukaryota > Metazoa > Chordata > Aves > Strigiformes > Tytonidae > Tyto > Tyto alba. Next base: position 10,587,692 of record NW_024881297.1, read on the forward strand.
TAAACTACATTGTGTGATTTCTACAATTAGTAAAATGCAGTTTTGTAAATGGCATTTACTTTAATAGTAAGACACTAATATTTGTGCATAGTCCCTCTTTGCTCTTGAATGCACGATAAGAACCACTGATGACCATTTTTCTATATGTAGTTTATGTTGTTTATTTTGAAAGAAATCTACGCATAGTCTGTGCCCTGAAGTTAGGAGTTCTGCAATCTTAATAGGGTGCAAAATATCTCACTTAAAGGAGATTAAACCTTTTAAGACAAAACTTATTTTCCTTGAATATCTATATATTTGTTTTTATTTGTGACGTCACATTACTTTTAAGGGACTTTTTCTGGCAGCTTTGATGGTGTTTCACAATTCAGGGTTACAAATGCCCTATATACATTTTTCAGTACATAAATGGTAACAGCGTGTGCTGTGCTACTGTGAAGCACTGGGGTATGCATTGCTCTAAGATGCAACTCACTGATATTCTGACTTCAAAAAGTGAACACATGCTTTTGTTGATAAATATATGCTAATCGTATTTTAGAACGTACTCAAACATCAAATTATTGGTACTTTTGCACTAGAGAAAACGTTAAGTTAGAGCTGAAAAAAAGTTTTCTTCTTGATGGCATTTGATGCATCTCTAATGACTGGGCACTAACATCATGTGGCTATATGTGATGCTTGACAACAGGTAGAAAAAATTCTGCAAATGTTTTGAAGTGTGCTCTAACTGGCAACTTGTAAGAAAGAATTATTTTTTTTTTTTAAGACTGAATATTGGGGTCTGAGCCAGGAAGTGGGATAAAACAGGGAACAATAATGAAAAGAAACATTCTTCTAAGTAGCTTGTTTCTACATTAGAAAAATATATGAACATTTCCATCAGAGGCTTTATTAAAGATGCAATTTTACTTACGTGGCATATGAAGTACTTACTGAACTTGCACTGAAACTTTTAAAAAATAGCCTTTCCAACCAAAAGTGGAAGTCAATGACTAATTACTTTAACTTCATTTTAATTAAATAAAAAAATACCAGTTTATCCAGAGATAAGAAAACACTGTCACTGTTGTTTATTAGGAATGTTAGCAACTCTTTGAGATATCTTGAACGTACATTACTATAGAATTCATTAAGATGTAGTAGTTGTGTTGTGCATCAGCTCCCCAAATCTTTACAATCTGATCTGTCTCACGCTGAAGCGAACACAAGACTTTTCAGCTGACATCAGGTTTTAAATTAAGTTGCTGTGAGTTCAAGGTTTAGAACTATACTTCTCATAATTATTTTGTATTTATTTAATTAAAACCTCCTTTATAGAACCGTAACACATTAATGATCTCCACTGAATTCAGGGGGAATTTTGTATTGTATTATCTGTTGAACTTGATATTTTTATATACGGTAGTGCTCTGTAAATCTATTTCCTGCTGCAAATTGTTTCTAATGGTCTGTTAGAAAGGGAAGGAGAATGACATGAATAAGCCAGAAACTCTAGAAGTTGAGCATGACTAGATGTGGGAGAATGTGTCTGAGAAGTATTCCTTATGCTTGCCTGTTTATTTTTTTTTTTCCCATAAACACTCACCATGACTGGTTTCAGGTAGGGTACTGGGCTATATATATGTGCATGTAAACATGTCTATGTGACTTGATTTGTTCTGTACATTGGAAGACTAGCAATGATTATTTAAAATATTCAGTACCGAAAAATTATATGGACCCTAGAAAGTATCTCATTCATTACTGGCATTTCAAATTTTTTAATGTCAACAAAAGTAATTTAAAGCTAAAGCTAAAATTGTTTTGTATATGTAGCCTTTATCTTGGACAGAAGTTTAATTTGGAACTGCTGTGAGACAATCATAAACTACTGACATAAATCACTCTTTTAGCAGCCATGCCAAGAGGTGATTAGGAAAGAAAGCATGATGGCAACAGTACTGCTAAGCTTTTGTACTCCCAAACCAACATACTGGTTCCTTGAATGCTTTATAAACTGGTGAAGCTGTGACTAGTCTAGAACTATTTAAAATTCTTGTGGGAATCATAGTGGCAATGATCTGTCTAAAGGACTGAGCAGAGATAACACATTCCCTACAGAGTCCAGCTCCCAAAATTGTAAGACCGGGAGCTGATTTTATGGGATCTTGTACTGTAATTTTGAAGTGTACATTGATCTTTCAAAACCACTGGAGGAGTAATTGAGCTTTACCAATCACAGGCATTGAAAAGTCTTCAGTCAGAACTCTCAAAAGTAGAAGCTGTGAATGTCCCTCATACTCAAACATTATTGCACCCAGTTGTATCCATTACACTATATGGTGTAATGGTTTGCTGCTCAGTGGATCACAGAACTCACTTGACTTTGGAAAAAAAACCCCAAACTTGGGGATTTAAGAGGAAGAGTCTCAAAGAAGAGCTAATCTGGTTTTATTAGATAAGCTGATAAAGCTGAAACTCCTCTTTCAAAGTCTCTTTCAAAAAAGCATTTAAAAGTTTAGAACTCCTTCAACCCATGATCACAAAACGATTTTATGGTAGCTTGGTGAACAAGAGGTACTGTGTAAATTTATCCTTTCGTTGTTCTAGTAGCTGGGAGAGATATAGGTACGTTATTTGGAGTTTAGATGTCATAAGCAGCTTTTTTAATACATGGTTTGTTTTATCTCATGATAGCTCTGAAAAATGTTTTCAAAGTTGGGAAGAGGTTGTTTGAATTGTTTTTCAGGAACAAGTTAGCAGCCTAGAAATCACCGTTACATGTAGAATTTAGCAGGCATTCATCTCCTTTCTCGTTATCCTGTGCTAGAATACTCTTACTAATGGGATTACAGAATCATAGAATGGTTTGGGTTGGAAATGACCCTAAGGATCATCTAGTTCCACCCCCCCCTGCCCCGGGCAGGGACAGACACCTCCTACCAGCCCAGGTTGCTCCCAGCCCCGTCCAACCTGGCCTTGAACCCTTCCAGGGAGGGGGCAGCCACAGCTGCTCTGGGCACCCTGGGCCAGCGCCTCACTGCCCTCAGAGTAAACAATTTCTACCTTATATTTCATCTAACTCTACCCTCTTTCAGCTTAAAACTGTTACCTCTCATCCTATCCCCACACTCCCTGACAAAGAGTCCCTCCCCATCTTTCCTGTAGCCCCCTTCAAGTACTGGAAGGCCGCTATAAGGTCTCCCTGGAGCCTTCTAGGAGAGGAGGAATAAGCATATAATGCCACTTACGGAGTGGCTTTACTTCTTACAGAGTTTGGGCTATTGGTGCTGTTGGTCCGCACCTTTATAAGTGAAAATGTGTTTATTAAGTTAGAAGATAAAAGCTAAAGAGAAAAGAAGTAAATTAACAACAAAGCGCATGGAAGTTTTCAGTATTCTAAGATAATATCTGTTCACATAAACCACCAGGCTACAAAGGATTTCAGAGTTTTACAAAGCTTTGCTCAGCCTTCAGCTGGCAAAAATAACCATATTTTCAATAGTAAGAAAGGTGGTGGTTATGCTGTTTTGCATTGCAGAGTGTTCCATATCCCATGTTGTGTCATGTCTCAGAGTAGGTCAGTATGAAATCAAGAATGAAAGAAATGAAACTTTGAAGATATTTGTTTTTTCCAGCTCAGTAACTTAATATTTCATCAAGGGCCTTCTGGGACCTGATCTGAATATGCTGCAGTGAAGAGAGCAGCCAGGGAGGAACTCTAATGAGTCCTCAGTATACATTCCTGACTGCCTTCAAACAATTTGGCGGCCATAATTTTTTTAAAACATTCTAAGCACTCATCTCTCATTGTCTTTTGTGGTTTGGACAGAGGACTGTTGATTGTTGGACTGGTTTTGAGGTAGTCCCTTGAGTGAAATTGTGGATCCTACCTCACACATTATCATCTACATTTGCATATAATTGAGACATAAGCTTTCTGGCAATCTGCAAAAGGAATGCTGTAGAGCTGTTGTTAAATTTTCTAAGAACAAACACAATAAGAATGCCAGCCTAGGATGTAGGTCAAGAATTTGTCCACTGAATATTCTTTATTAAATCCAGTGAAATCCTCTGGAGGTTGTTAGATATGAGTTAAAGGAAAGACCTGTATCCAAGACTTCCTTAGTATGGGGAGTAAGATAAAATGAGATTTGGACTTCCTGTGCCTCTACACTTGTTTGTTTGAAACTAAAATAATTCCAGAATGGTTCATTTTTTATTTTCAACTTTTTTCTTTTTCTTTGGAAAAAAGCACCAAACCACCCCCAAACCCAGGGTGTCACTTTTGCAAATAACATCCAAGCGTGAGAGTGTGTTGGGGGTGGGGGGTGAATGAGACAGAGTGAGAAACCACAGAGGCACTTTATACTGAACCTTGCTCCTGAAGCAGCTAGGAGGGTGAGAGGTGACTTTAGCAATGACTTACATTACATAATACCTCCCATCTCTCTGCAGATGTGTGAGTTTGTTCAAATGTTTTATGAGGTTTTTATTACACTGTAATATAGTCCCAACCCCTCTGCAGTTGCCAGTTTGGTCACAAAATATAATAAATTTTAAAATACCTAATGCTTCAGCTATTCAATAATTTTCTGACAGGGCCCCTAGTGCAATTATGGTACCACTGTGTCGTTGAACTACTTTTGTTTGGGATGTGTAGAATAGCAGTTTTAATTCTCTGATCCTGTTCTGTGAAATCTCGGTGTTTAAGCAATTTGAATGTTCTGTACAGTTGTAAAAAATTACTGTTCTCTGTCCCTATCTTTCATGGGCTGTGATACAATAGCAGGCTGTGCAATGATAGCCAGTGCTTTCATACTCTTTGGGCTTGCCATGCTTAGGTGATTTGTGGTGTAAGGGCGAGCTGTAGCGCTTTTTAGGGTTCTGAAACAAACTGAGTTCAGGGGAAGCATCTGTACTATGTGCTGATATGCTGCTTTTCACCCATACAATACAGTTTACATTGGAGGCCACTGAACATTAAACACCAATTCATGAGAGGCCTGAGTATAGGCTGGTGTAATCTTCACTTTGTATTAAGGCATTACTTCTCAGTATTCCATTCCCTCAAACTTTTAATAATTTTTTATAAAAGGGAGGAAATTCAATTTCTGAAAGAAAAAAACCCCAACCCTATGCTTAAAAACCATCCTTAATTTATAAGCAGATGATAATTTTTGACTAAATATTTCAAAGAATACTAAGGGAAGAAATATATACATAAAGACAGTGATTCCCTATTTCCAGTTTCCATTTTCTAGTTCCAGTGAGGCAGCTTTCTACTAGGCTCTGAACCCTCTATGGAGGGCAAATGGTCAGATCTTGATTGAGAGGGCCAATTTTCCAGTTTGAAATCCCTCTCGAAAAGGTACAGCTCCTGAGATGCATAAGCAGGCAAACAGAGCTTGAGCATTTCAGCAAAGTTGTGCTCCTAAGGAACTTGTGTCACTAACTGGGAGAAAGACTCTTGGAAAACAGGAGCCTTAACTTTTGTGTGAAGTTTCCGAATTTAGGAAGATGGAAAGTGGCTTCATTTGCAGAACTATGAGGAATATGAAAACTCTGTACAATTTCTTTGTATAATTACTTCTTTAGGGATGACAGGTAGGAATAGAAACTTTTGGGTTTTGGCACTGAGACCCAAAATTCTAAAAAAGGAAAGATGTGTGGTTTTCCAGTTATTCTTCAATGGACTTTCCAGCAGATAAATTACTGTCTTCCATACTAAACTGGATTCTGTACATTTCCCTGTTAAGACAACTTCTATTAAAAATACATTGACAAGATACAATTAAGAATTTCATATTGAAACACGCTTAAAATATATCTGTGAAGTGACCAGTTGTCAAAGACATCTGTCCTGAAAAACAAATGATCTTACTTTGGCCTACAGCTTTCTCAAAGGTCTTTGTAATAATAGGCTACTCAAAGAATGGATTTGGGTCTCAATATACCTCCTAATCTATATCATCTATATAAATATCTGTCTATTGTTCAGAAGTATAGAAGTTGTTTCCCTAATGTAGCTCTGTCAATTTTAAACTTATCTGTAAATTCCTCAGGCCACCGCAGCAATAACATCATCTTAAATTTTATTCAGAGGTCACAAAAGGTAGTTTTTTATTAGTAAGGGTTATTGCAGGGATTAATAGACTTTGCTGATTTCACACAATTAGCCAGTGACTTGGTGGGGATAAGAACATAAATTCCTAGACCAAGCTGTATCTTCTGGTCTGTAAAAACATACAAAATAAAGAGCTACCATTTGTTTGGTGTTGCTGTTGCATATTTAAGTATCTCAAATTCAACAGAATCATGTCAGATTAGTAGTGGGATGGGACGTTCCAAAGAACTGCAAGAGTTAATGTGAAATAATGCAGCACTTCTTTTCTTTCTGAATCAATAATTGCATGCCTGTGCCCCTCATGATAGTAGTAAGGTGTGAAAGCATTGCCCACATATTTTGAACATTTTAGAAATAATGTGTGTATGTATCTGTGACAACTAAAATTATATTTTTGATAATTAAATTATCCTTTTGGTAATTGAGATATATTTCCATTTTTATTCTGCTCCTCTGTGAGGTGACTTTTGTGCGTGTAGTCATTTTCCATTAGCTTATAGCTAGCTGTGTTGATTGAATACCTGCATATTTGTACAGTGCTCTACTTTTAGGGTAAAAGATGGCATATACTCACACTTTTTTAAGGATAGTGGATAAACCACAATTATCCTTACGTGGAAGGGAGACAGTGCGATATTCAGTTCAATGGAGGGTGTAACATAATATGAAACACTTTGGTAATTTGCTGGGTTTTCCCCTTTCTGGAAATGAAATATTAGAAATATCAATCTAAGCTGAGAAGAAAGAATTTTAACTTAATTTTAGCCAGATGGAAACAGTTTATAAGTAAGGGTGAGGTGGGAGAGATTTTTCTCTAATTATGGCTTTTGTGACTTGGGTGAAGAGTGAGTGTGCTACCTGCAGGGAAAACAGCTAAAGCCTGCATATCTCCCTTCCACGGTGCTGGGGTTGAAGGTACTGAAAGAAGGTTGTGAAGGCACGGTCAGTGCCTTGGGGTGGATGCCGCGTTGGAAAACAGATGTGAAGGGAGCGAGTTATCCTTGTCCTTAGCTGGTATATAGTTCAGTGAGAGTTAACTCCTATTGACATAAAGGTTGGGAGAAAGCAAGGGCAGAGATTCTTGGCTGATGCTTTATTTTCTTCTGTGTAGCTTTGTGAAGAAAGGAGCCTAATTTTGTTAGAAGCTTTCCCCAATTCAGTAAGAGCCAGCCATCTCCTATGCTGCTTTCCACCATCTGAATGGGAATTGGGCAGAGGGCCCAGGAGCCACATTCTCTACCTTAACCCAGTGACGCCTGAAGAAGCCAAGAGTCCTCTTCCAAGCAGTTGCAGAGGGAAAGGGCCAGCAGCTACTTAAGCGTGCCCCTTACTCACATCACAGATACTTTGGGGACTAGAAGGGAAGTAGTAGAAGGCAGCTGGGAGAGCTGCCAAGTGTCACACTTTTGGCAGCTTTGTCACACATTCCTTTAATTTAGGATTTGGCTCTGCGGCAGGAAGACTTGCAGGTTTCTGCTTGAAGTTTTCCTTATTTACCGCTTGGGGCCACTGTGGCACTCTTGAGCAGGAAGCGGAACGTCTCCTCCCTCTTGAATCCCTGGCTGGAAGGAGCGCTTGGGAAGTAGAAGTTGCAGCAGCATATAGGCAGGACCATTTCCTACCGTCCTCATTGCCTTGGCCTCGCTCCAGGGGACCGAAACAACCCTGAGCATCCCGGGAACGTCCCATCGCTCCTCAACTAAGCAGGTTCCTTGGCAGCCCTGGGCTAGCGCTGATGGATCCCCATCCCAGTTCCCCATCCAGCCGGGAGCACCTATTCCAGGTGCCGGGGTTGTGCAGTTCTTTTCTTTGCCATTACTCCTCTTCGGGGTGGGTTGTGCTGACAGCAGGATTAGGTCTTTGGTCATCAAAAATGACACTGAGGGGCACACTGAAGGCGAGATTATACAGAATTGTTAAGCAGTGAGAGAAAGCGAGGACAGTGGGACAGGTTAAAAAAGTCATATAATTGCTGTTGAAGATCTTGAGGTAGTGAAGTTCTGTGATGGTGGCAAAACCACTGGGGTTTTAATTTAAAATAGGATTGAAGCAGCGTGTTAACTCTTACTTTGTTAAGCAAACGCCTTACTATTAGATTCAATACAGTTAAACTATTGTTTTTTCTATAACAGTACCTGAAAGAAAGTACCACTTTATTTCTTCCTTACTACAGCACTCTTTCAATCTATAGTTAGGACCATAATTTTGTTGTTCTCTTACATTTGAAATGTTGTGGAGTTCAGGCTAAGTAACATTCCTTTTTCTAGTTGGATCAACGCTGCTAAGGTGGTTATTTAAATTTACATATTACTGGAGTGTCACTAAATTGTAACGCTGGGATTTTTTTATACAGTTCTCAATACATTTCATGCAAATAAAAAAATAATTTGAGAGACTACTACACATGGCCTCTCACTTTTGCCACAAACATTAATGTAGCTTCTTTCGGAGAGAACAGGCAGTGGAGATCGCTTCTTTGAAGGGTTTGGAAGGAAAGATATACTTGCTGTTCTCTCGTGTTTTAATGATAATGAGTGACCTGCTTAGCCTGGAGCAGCAAGTCCCTGGGGCCCAGACATCCACTGGAAGCAAAACTGACCACAGTGACCCACCGCAGCTCTGCTTCTCGGTTGCAGGGGTGTGGATTGGTATTGGTTTTCAATTTAGACAAGATGTTGTGTGAGTCACCCTGCCCCCTGCCCTCCCACCAGTGCTATGAATAATAAACTCAGGGAGAAGCTGCAAGCCAACTGATGTGCTGCCAGGGCACGGCTCCTTCTCCCCGCGGTCCTTTCCCTCTCTGCACTTTGCTGGACCTGCAGGGCCTGTTGTGGGTGGAGGTGAAACACATCTGGAAGGGGCTGATTCAAATGGCACTCGTAAGTGAAGAAGGAGGTTCTAAATCCGACCCACCCTGGGGAAAGGGGGCTGAGGTCATAAGAGGGCAGAATGCAGAGTATTATTGTGATGAAAAAGTGAAAAAAAATTACATCAAATGTTTGTTTAAGGATCAGGAGTCCTGGCCCAGCCCCTTTGGTTTGCCAAATATTACATGAAGCTACATAAAAACCAACTCTAACCTCTTACAGCTCTCCCATTAGGTCACATTAAGCTTTGGCAGAGAGGATGGTCCTACTTGGTGGTTTTCTGATTTGTGGTTTGAATTTGGCCAACCTTACTTATTTAAATTTATTTTATTTTGTAAATGCTCAATGATAGAGTAAAACTCTAGAGTAAACTTGTTCTGGCCAACATCTATTGTGGAAACATTCTGTATTATCAAGAGATCTTTGCAGAACAGCTAACAAATTAAAACAAAGCATTTCAAGCACATATTGAAGTTCTTTTTGTAAATGAAGGAAATGTACTGATGGCTTCAGGCCATCACTTTTGGTTGTTATCCACTTCTAGCCCTCTGGGCTTTTATAGAACTGGTGTCTTTTCACCCTCCCCATGAGGACAGCAGTCCCTTTGACTGGGCTGCAACCAGGGGAATGAATCAAAATATGTTATCCTTCTTTTGACTTTAACTTTTTAACAAGTTTGTCTTTCCTTCCTTTATGAATACCTTGGTGAGCCTCTTTGCTCACACAGAGGCTCAGTTTGACTGTTACCATTGAACTATGAAGAGCTGATTCCAAGTAGGGATTTTCCTAATCTGAGAGAATATGATGTACGCTATATGTAAGCTATATTTTTCCCACTGAAAATAGAATTTGAAATATGTGGAGAATGACCTACTCTTCTTTTTATGTCTTTTGAATGAAAAATTTGGTTTCTCTATCAGCAATGTTTTCTTTATAGAAAATACCTTAACAAGAAAAAAAAAATTCATTCAGTTCCATTTTCCTTAATGGGACATTTCTGATTTCTTAGAAATAATAGCAATGCTTTATTTTGTCATCAGATTGGTAGGTGCCTACCTGTGGTAGAGTAATAGTCCTATTCTTTCTGAGGGCTATGACCTTGTGACATACCCTCTCATCTTTATAGCTTTTTCTAGTGCCGCTGCCAAGCTGTATCACTGAAATATAATCTTGCCACAGATAAAAACCTGTACTGCATGGAACCCAAATAGCTAGAGCTGTGAAGCACTTGAAGTAGTCTTGCCTATGAACCTCCTGCCTCCTAACTTTTACAATTTGGGAATGTTGAAAATTTCTTTTAGATGAAAACCATGCAACGAAACCATTTGAAATGTTTGCAATGTTTTTTTCAGAACTTCAGGACATGTGAACTTTCTCGATCTGAGAGGTGAAAATGGCACACTGCTTTTCTCTTTGAAAATAAATTTTGCAACTCTTTTAAAAATAAATGGCAGTAGTGCATAGGGAGCAATAGCCTAATTATGATTTTATATGTAAGTTTTATGTCAGAAATATGTCTCTTGAATTGTTTTAAGAAACATGACAACTGTTTTGACTCAGCAATTACAATTATGTCCTGCCAAAATTCATTATTTTATTCTGTACACATATCTTGTGTAGGCCAGCTTTTCCATCATTTTGCATATGAATTTAGGCTCTCTGCACACAGCCGACTGACAGCCCTGTAATCTGGTGATTATACAGAACAGGTTCAATACACGTAGCCATGTTTGTACAATGTTCCCCATACTTGGCGCTTAGCTAGGTTAATCACTCTGCTTTTTGGCAGGATAATTAACCAAATACCATGCTCGCTGATACCTCAGCAGAATTGTTTCTTGTCCTGGAGTTAGCTTCTTGAAACAAGTTTAAATGTTCTTATACTTCAACTGTAGTGCCGTCAGCAGTGTAGATTTAAAATATATTATAAAAGTAATTTGAAGAAATATAATCTCTGGGGGTTTTTTATGCCCATGCAATCTTTGAACTCTTGGCTGGCTTTTTCATAAATGCTGGCAACAATAGCAATAACTTTAATGATATGATCGATCATCTGCTAGTTACTGTTAAAACACCAATCCATTCTGCAGGAGTCACTGTCGCACCAGCTAGTGATGGCCTGATTGGAGGTGAAGAGTGACCTAAAGATAAAAAATTCCTGTATTCTCTGAAACTCTTGAAACATTCTGTTCAGCTTAACACTTTCTTCTCTTGACAGTGAAAACATCTTTAAATACCAAAGCCGTATTGTCATGGCTATCACTGACTGACAGCTTTGATACAGAGTCGAAGACACTTTTTTTATGAGGAGATGTGTCAGTAGCATTTGTATTGTTGTTTAGAAGGATGTTGAATTATTAAAAAATTGCAAAGCTGAAAACGATTGCAGGGAGAGTTTTCCAAGTCTATTCGTATGCTGTACAAATGGGCTGCCATATGACAGCATTATTTCCATCTGTTTTTAAAGCAGCTAGATAAATTTGACTATGAAAATACCTGTACAAAATCTCAATAATTTGTTGGATAGAAAGTGTCTGTCTTGTTCATTAACTGTAATCTTCTATTATAGTTTATGATTTTGCATTTATGAGTTTGTAGAGTTTCAAAAGTGACAGAAGACATAGTATATGATGTTTCTTATTGCGGTGTCAGCCTGTGAATACATCAGTTCTTCCAATTTGTGATTAGCTATGCTCACTAGCTTGCCACAGGTTCGGATTAAATGCTTAATCACCATTATGCATGAGCTGAGAAGAGGTCATTACTTCCACTTGTATGAATGAGTAAAACCGAGGAACCTAAATACAGGTTGTTTGGGTCAGTACTGGGTCAGTTCTGGTGACTGCTCCCAAAAACTGCTACAAAATAAGTATCTTGTCAATCTGCTTATATTTCATGTGTTTTTGGCATATAAAACTGTATACTTGGCTCCCTCAAAAATGTAAATAGAAATCACCTAGGGAATTGTGCAGTTTTTCCTCACAAATCCCACTATCCCATTTGCGTTATTACGCTGTATTTTGATTTCTCAACAAACATCTATGACAATAGCATTTATACTCATCTTGGCTTTTATTGTGCACCGGTCAGATTTAGACGCTCTTGCTTTATTTGGTATAGACTGGCTGATCTCACAAACAGCCAGAACAGTATAATGGCAGCATCCTGAATTTAGATTTACTGTCATTCCTCATCTGTGATACTCCCCAGTTATGGAGAAGTGCTATATCTTTGCCTGGTCCCTTAAAATTCTCTATAGCTAACCTCTGTGTTACACCAATAAGTTGCTTATTGGTGTATAGGTATATAAGAAATGTATTATAGGGGTAAATCTGAACAATAGTGGGTTACAATGCTAGGACTCCCTTTTCTTATTTGACTCCAGACTGGTTAAAAATACTCAAGTTATATTGATATAAACAGGTAGTCCGTGTGTTTAAGTTCATGATGCTGAATACAGTATAAATAATTCACTGAAAGAAGCTAACAGAAGAAAGAAATCTCCCTACATTACAATTAATGTAAAAAATACAATAGATCATAAATAGGTAGAACTTGTTGAATCATTTTGAATTTGGGAAAAAAGAACTTGAAGAGTTCACTAAAAAAATTTAAAAATGCCACTTATGCAAGCAAGTACCAGACATTGCATTGGCAGTAAGATAGGACTTGGACGTATTCCACCCATTGCATGAATACTTTGCTGTGATGATATACATCCATGATTTGAGAATTATTGTAATAGCTGCTGGTTTGTTTACCCTGGAACACTTTTTCGTGCTTTTCCACCTCAGGTACATGTATATTACAATTCAGATCATGAGTATGTTTTTGAAACAAACCTCAGAGTCATCTCCACTTGCTGCCTTTTTGGTTTGTATCACAACGAAGTCGTAGAGGACAAAAGCTGGATTGCTTTCAAGTGGAACTTGTGCTCCAGGAGTGCACCTAGTGTACACTCCAGGTTCTACTGGTGTTCCATCCACAACCCCAAACTAGGGCAACCCTGAAACAGAAAGCCTCCAAAGGTGCATATATGCAGGGATGTCAGGTCCTCAATGCTGTCACTATAGTAACTGCTACTTCAGTAGATGCTTTAGCATTAGTTACTTCAGTAGACCCACATCAATTGTACCACACTGCTTGCTAATGCAGACGTAGTTGTTGTGTCTCTTACCTTTTCCTCAAGGCGTATGTAGTTCATTCAGGGTACGCTCAGTGAGGCAGATAAGCTGAAAAATGCACTTTCCTGTGTAATAATATTTATTTGGTGTCTGCTATCATTCTGAAGCAACTATGAGATACCTGCATAATGCTAAGAAATAGCTTGGAATTCTACTAAGAAACATTCTGCTCTTATATGAGTTATGTATGGTAGTATTTGCTTTTTCTTTGAATGTCGGAGCTACCACTTTTCCCTTTTAAGACTCCCCTGTGGTGACAGTAAGCATTGCCAGTCACATGGCTAAGATTCAGAGCTGGGAGAACTGCCATAGTAAACTGAGTTTGAACTCTGGTCTTCCCATGCCTCCACTGGGATCTATAACTGTCTAAAAGGCAGGTCTGGCCAGAAAATTTTTGTGTTGCAAAATTACTTTTGATGTGCAGCTGGCTGTGTAAAACACTTCTTATTTATTTGTCGAAATTCCAGAGCTGATTTAAACCACACAGTCTAATCAATAATGCAAGTTCTATTAAAAGATAAAAATATTTATCTTTTTTATTAGTTGATTGAATGATAATTGAACCCAAGAGTTTTTGAACACTGGATGCAATTGAAGCTCTCTAATTTATTATAAATTGGCTAGCAGGCTGGTGAATCACTGTAAAGCCATGTTGGGACAGCGACAGGCCTCAGATAAGTTGTTCTTGTCAGGGTTTTATGTGTAATCCTAAAAAATGCATATAATTTCTGTGTTATTGCATGTTAATTTAATTGTAACAATATTACTTTATAAACCACAATATTTTGTGCACAACTCTTAGATCTGCTGGTATAAAACAGTGGAGCTTCATTGCAGTCAAGCATTCATCAATTTAAACTGAGGATCCTGTCCAAACTCCTTGTTTTCAGGAACTTTGTTTTAGAAACCTGGTAATAAAGGAAGTGAAAGAAAAAGTGTGTAGGCAATTTTAAATCAGTGACATAGGTACTTGTTTTAATAGTGCACTGGTTGGCCTAATTTTATAATATATGTTATTGGAGGAAATGTGAATAAAATCTATTGTTAAAACAGATGAATTCAACTGAGATTAACTTATTTTTATTTTGGATGCGTTTTAGTATTCAGTTATAAACTAGTTAGTATACTGTCACTTAAAAGTTGTGAAAAGATTGCCAATAGAGTCTGACAGCTCAACGAGCTGTAAGAATTGGAGTAAGTGGCATCATTCTTCTACTACTGGACATGAAAAGAAAGGTACTTATCAGTCTGTTTACCTTCAAGTGTATAGTAAAGACCAACAGAATGTGAAATGCAGCCAGAACGTTTATGAAAGGTGTTTTTCTATGCACGGAGACAACCATTTGTACACACTACATTTTTCAGTATTTCCACAATTTACCAAATGAGATATCGTTTGAACACACTAACTAATTTAAAATACATCTGGCAGCAGGATAGAGGTTTGAAGGATGCCATGTTCCTACAATCTTTGCGGAAATTTGTAACTTGGTGGAGACCACCATTAGTGCTCTCATTGAAGGAAAAGCATCTGTTTGAGCTCGACAGTCGTTTGTGTTATTTGTTCCATGGTTGACCAGTCAGCAAACAGGTACTGACTGGCCAGGCAGCACATCCACACCTCCAAGCCAGCTGTAGCATGTGCTGCTGTTCAACCGGCTACTAATGGAGGTTGGCATGGGAGGTGTGACGTATCTTCAGGTACATGGGTGAAAGGGATAGGAGAGAAAATTTTAAAAATGCTATGAAAAATGTTCTGGAATGTATAGAATAATAAGTTCAGGGAAGACATGAGCAAAAGAAAGTAATGAATAAAAGAGGAGAAAGGGTATAGGAGAGATCCAGAGTGCTACAGGGTGGCGGAGAAGGGGAGCAGGGATGGGGGGACACAGATCTTGCAATGAGCAAGGCTTCATTTGCTTCACTGATCACTGAATATAGTAGGCTACATTGGGACTGGGATCTCAGGTATATCTGTCACTGGGTTTATTCTCTGCTTCTATCTTGTACTGGGTTTTTGTGGCGAGGTTTTGGTAGCGAGAGGGCTACAGGGGTGGCTTCTGTGGGAAGCTGCTAGAAGCTTCCCCCATGTCCAGTGAAGCCAATGCCAGCCAGCTCCAAGATGGACCCACTGCTGGCCAAGGCCAAGCCCATCGGTGATGGCGGTAGCGCCTCTGGATAATGTATTTAAGAAGGGGAGAGAAGATGGCACAACAGCAACTTCAGCTGGGAAGAGGGGTGAAAATATGTGAGAGAAACAGCTCTGCTGACATCAGGGTCAGTGAATAAGGAGGGGTAGGAGATGCTCAAGGCGCTGGAGTAGACATTCCGCTGCAGCTCGTGCTGAAGACCATGGTGAGGCAGGCTGTGCCCCTGCAGCCTGTGGAGGTCCACAGTGGAGCAGATACCCACCTGCAGCCCATGGAGGACCCCACGCTGGAGCAGGTGGGAGCCTGAAGGAGGCTGTGACTCCGTGGGGGCCCCACGCTGGAGCAGCCTGTTCCTGAAGGATGCACCCCGTGGAAAGGACCCACGCTGGAGCAGTTCGTGAAGAGCTGCAGCCCGTGGGAAGGACCCATGTTGGAGAAGTTCATGGAGGATTGTCTCCCGTGGGAGGGACCCCACTCTGGAGCAGGGGAAGAGTGTGAGGAGTCCTTCCTTTGAGGAGGAAGGAGCAGCAGAGACAATGGGTGATGAACTGACCACACACCCCCTATTCCTTGTCCCACTGCAGGGGGAGAAGGTAGAGAGTTTGGGAGTAACGTTAAGCCTGTGAAGAAGGGAAGCGGGGGGGGAAGGTGTTTTTTAAGATTTTGGTTTATTTCTCATTACCCTACTCTGATTTGATTGGTAATAGATTAAACTAATTTCCCCAAGTGGAGTCTGTTTTGCCCATGATGGTAATTGGTGAGCGATCTCTCCCTGTCCTTATCTTGACCTACGAGTTTTTTGTTGGATTTTCTTTCCCCTGCCCAACTGCAGAGGGGAGTGATAGAGCAGCTTTGATGGGACCCTGGCACGCAGCCAGGGACAACCCATCACGTATCTATGACCCTTACCTCCTCCGTATCTTTTACTTCCTTGTCTTCAGCTATCTCAGGTTTGGGAACATAAGACAGGAGAAGGCTGCAACTGTTTTTACTCTGGGAAGACATTCTTGGAAAATATGTGAGACATAACGAGCACGTGCATGACTACAGATATCTCTTGGACTTGCAATCTAGCTTTTATGCTGGTCAACTTTACTGTGGAATATGAATTAGATGTCAGAGTAAATGTGCCTTCTACAGTCAACCTTACTAGTTACGGTCATACTGTCACAGTGGTTTTGAGCTTCCTGGTTCAGATATATGTATAAATGAAATTATTTTGATGGCACTTTATCATTTTCCAACAAAGCTAGTTGTTTTTTCCAGTTTTAAATGGAAAAAGTCACTATAATAGATATCTAAGATGAAAGGTGTTATCCTCTAATTTTCTTTTCCCAGTTTCTTTCTTACTGATTTTGTAGGACAAATATAAAGAAATAGTATCATTTTTTGAATGATTTTGTTAGAACTCAAAGATATTGGATAGATTCAGGATTTTATTTTGGCCTGCTATAATGCTGTGGTCTGACTTCTAGGTTTTAATCTCATTTTCTTTGAATATTTTTAGGATTTTGTTTTTAATTTATGAGGCCATATTAAAAAGGGAACTGTGGAAATGAATACCATAATTTTAAGGTAACCTGTATTATTTTCTAAATAATTATTTTCTAAACTATGTAGGTTGCATTGATTCTAAAATTAAAAGAGAAACTTTCCTGCAGGGCTAATAAAATTCTTTGCCCATGCTTATGCAGCCTCATTTTTTTTTTTCCAGACAACCTCATGTCTCAGATTTTCAAAATCTCTTTATTTGTTAATGTATTTTTGCACTGAGCAAGTAGGAAATAATTGGTGAGCTACCCATGACGGTATGAAGTATTCAAGCATGTTATGAATAAACCAGTTTTCCTTTTAAGTTTCCAATGGATATCGCTTCCACTTGAATACTGTACAAAATAATTATAAACCTGACCCAGCTAGGACCCCTGAAAGGTACCAGCATGACTCTTCAGCTGGTGTTGGAACCAGATGCAGCTTTGTTCAGTATAAAATTTGTCCAAAGAAGGTAAAAAAAGACACACCCCCCAAGCCCTGTAAGTATGTGGTCTTAAGAAATGCACACAGCTGCAGGAAAGAACTGCCAATTAATATAATTTACAACAGGTTTCAAAATCTCGACTTAGATTGTGAGTTGAATAGTGGGGGGGAAACATAGAAGGGAATGGTGTAGCAGTTCAGGAGAAGGATGCAGCGTGACAGGGAAAAAATTGGTAAGGAACAACATCTGGTAACTAACTTGAAAGAGGAAACAACCAAAAGTGCAACTACTAAGAGAGAATCCAGACTACAACAGATTGGAAAAGATCAGAAGTAGCCAAGAGGAGAGCATTGCAGTAATGTGGCACACAGTAGGACACAAATGCAATTGTTCCTTTCGTCTCGGAAAATTCTGTCGATATAAGTATGATACCTGCGTAATTACTTTGGCATGTTCCACTGGTTGCAAGGTCTGAGATTAATAGAGATTTGTTTTCAAAGGTTGGAAGTAAGTAAACTCCACTGCTTTCTTCAGAGTTCTGCTATCTGCAGTTGCCTTGTGGCTGTAAAAGGTCTTTCCTTACATGAGTATCGAGGTGATTTTATAATCACCTTACTAAACTATGTGTTTAACTACCGTGTGATGTGCCTCTAGAGGAGCATCTCTGGTTGTGTACACATAATATATCACTAGATAAATACTTTTTTTGGCAGGTTGCTCATAAGTCATGTTATCATCACCTTTGCCAGTCATATGGAGCCAATCACAGCTTTCCCTGTTCATTGTGAAGGAATGCAGAGCAACCCATTCAAAGCAGCCCGCGAAGGCTTGCGTTAACTGTTACCAGTTGCTTTGCTCATCCCTCGTTAATTATTAATGGCTGCCCTGGCCCCTGTTTCCTGCCATGTACACGCAGGTGTCTCTCAAAGCACACGCTGGCTGTGGGGACTGACAGTACTGGACAACTCAAGACAAGTGTGTACTGGAAACCATTAGAGATGTGATCATTAATTTGGTGATTCTTCCTCATTAAAATTGGCTCTTCATTTTAGGTTAGAAGTTTTTTTCTGCTCTCACAAACTTGAGGAATGTGTCACTTCTCATGGGAGAAAATTGAAGATGCATCAAGTACCAGAATACTGTGATCTGCTTATGAGACTTATAAGAAGAGGAAATCACAGTTTGAAAAACTGAAAGCAAAGGAAATTAATCTTCATGAGATTAGTTGGATAATTTTGCGGCTGCCATGATATTATAAAATATTCATATCTGCATCTGCCTAAGATGAAAGCATTTTACATTTCCAATCTACAAGTTAGGGTCCTGGCAACAAAAGTGCATAGGCTTTTGAAGGCTGGAGAGAAAAATAACCATCTTAATTTACTTTTTACAAGAAATGACAAAGATAGCTAGTTTTTGTTCCCCAGAACATGTGCATTTTGGCAGGGGGGACACGCTAAACAAAACCAACCCTCTTTTGCAGGGGTTTTCTTTTTACTTCAGAGTGTGAAAGTATTCCCTGGCTTTTCACCCAATGGAGTCTTTGAAACTATCTGGCCGTGTGGCAATGATTTTTTTTTTTTTTTTTTTTTAACCTGATTGTTTGGAATAACACTGCTGCAAATCAAATGGAGTGTTTAGGCTCTACCATAGTATAGACAGCACAATGATAAAAATCGAACTGATGTTAATTTTCCTCAGCAGATGCTCAATACCCATCCTTGTGATCCTAACACTTGGGTGTTTTCTCAAATGCCTGGTTTTCCCTGTTATCATCAAACCTAGTCTCTTCTCTCTGGACAAACTACTCCTCTCAAAGCGTAAACAAGAAGAGTTTAACAGAGCGCTGACCGGGCCTGTCTTGGATCTGTGTTAAAAACGTGTGCAGTGCTGTAAATCTCTGACTGGTAAAGCAAATGTCTCCTTATGTAAATGTATAGATGCATGGGAGAATGCACATCCGCACACTCACATTTATACGTACTTACACATCTTCTGAAAAGGCACAACCGTAACAGTAATGTGTTGGACAAGAGTCCCAAATGGTTTCATGCAGTGCTTTATGCAGGGTAGGTTATGTTCCTTTGCTTCTTCACTGTTGCTTTCACTTACAGCTCATTTTGAAGAAGAGGGGGAAAATGGTCTTAAAGTGATTCTTCTAAGGTCTATATGGGTCTGGTCTTGTTACAAACGCACGGGGGTACAGCTGCCAGAAAATGTCAACATGTAACTGTATTTTATATTTCTCTGGACTTTTTTTCCTACCTCTATTGAAATTCCTTAGGTTTATTGTGTACTGTACCTTCCACTACACAAAATATTCTGTTGCAGTTAGAAAACAGGTAAGGACACACAGCAACTTTCAAGAATCTTATATGCCTTATATGTACGCTTCTGAGAGAGATTCATAGCTTGCATATTTTTGAAGTAATGTAATTTTTGTTTGTTCCTATAGTGCTTTCTATGCTGGACTATGCCTATAACTTAATACAATTACACTTTATTAAAAAGGACTCCCTCTGAACTTATAATGTAAGATTGAGAGAATCTATATATTTTGGTATTAAAATCCAAGAAAAGAAAATCAAATAGTTTTTGATGAAACATGAAGGTGATTGGGTTTATGATGTAAATTTATAGGAGCAATTAGTACTGCTCTCTGAAATTCTGTTTTTTTTTGAAAAATAAAGTAATCCTTTGGAAAATTGCATGTTAAAGTAGCCTTTAGACTCAGAAAATTACTCTTTTCTAGATAGCTGAAATTGGATGTTATTTGGTTTCATCTCCCTTCTTCATTCTACAGATTAATTTTCCCAGCTGTTTCCTAAGGCATGTGAGTTATGCGTATGTCTCTCACTGTTTAGCGATGCTTAACTCTTTTCTCATCTTCTCAGTTGTATACTTCTGCTAGTTAGAGGGGAAAAAAAAAATCAAGAATATTTATATTGGAGTAACATCTCACGTAGATTCCATTCTTAGCTGGACAGCAGAGAACATGCTGATTTCATGTTACCTGTTTATGCACTTTCTGTGCTCAGCCAACTTTGGTCTTGGTTTAGGGTACACATTTTTGGTAATGAGTACTAGGTATTTGAGAAGTCTTTTGGTTAAATCCTAAGCAGAGCAAAGTTTGCAGGGGAACGGGTGATGTGCAGCGTGCGAAATGGGCACTGCAGAGCTGTTCTCCCAGGGTCAGCCGGGGGCTCGGCGGGCGGCACGGGGGCCCTGCCCGGGATGGCAGCACCCAGTGCCCGCCTCCACCCGGTGACACGTTTTAGGAGACTTGGTGACATGGTGGTGTCAATACGACAATTAAATTGTAGGGAAAATTTTTTATTTAATCAATGTATAGCATACGTTATGTGCTTTTACAAGTCATAGATTTTGCTCTGGGAGCTAATGCTGTTAATCCTGTATTTCCTTCCATGCGGTAGAGGCTACGTTTTCAGAGCAGTAATACATTCAGAATGTGTCTGTATGCTTTAGACTGTAGTACTCTATCCAGAATGAAATGTCAGCTATTTCAATCTCTGATCTTTAATGTGAACACCTTTTTCTTTGCAATCTTCTGAGGCCTCAAAGAACTTTAGCAATGCTCCATTTTAGCTTTCCTTCATTTGGAATTTGTTTGAAACAAATAGCATATGCAATGTAGGATAAAGAGATATAACAGTTGTTCGTGCATTTTTTTTCCCTCAGAATTTAAAAAAAATCCCAATCATAGAATCATTTAGGCTGGAAAAGACCTTTAAGATCATCGAGTTCAACCATTAACCTAACACTATAAAGTCCACCACAAACAGTCCTCTCACATTCCTTTAGCTTTAGATAATTCAGTAATCCTTGTATATTGCATAGGAATTATTTTTTTTTAATCACATCAAGTTAAGTTTTCAAGTTTTAGAGAGGATGAATTTTTTTATTAATTGAGGATTGCTTAAAAATCCTCTTCTAAAAGCTTGAGGATTGCTATTTGCAAACTAATCTGAATAGGACTAGTTGGTATTAAGCATCTTGTTGAACTCCATGCTAAATTGTCACTCCATCTTAAATGTGAACTTATAACCACTATATTGCTTTGAATATTTATATAAAAAAATTCAAGTATGATGATCCATGATATAAGAAGGACTTTAAATAATTACCTTAAAATGCATGCATCTTTTTAGGAAGTTACACCTCACTGCAATTGTTGATCAGATAACTAGGGAGTAAGTTTTGTTAAACATATTAGCTGATGGGTGGTCTTAAGAATATTAATATTAAAAGATAAAATCAAAGAATAGAAATAGATAGAATGAAACTGGTTAACCTCCCACTCTGTTTAGAGAAGGATTCTGTTTCAATAGAAGCTAGCTTTTTTAAGACCATGACAGCTTTTGGATATCTCAACAAGCAAATAGTGTGTGAGCATACGTATGACAAACTTCCACAGATGTTTAGAAAAGCTGTCTGGTTCACCTGAGGTTTCATATTAAACTTATTGTGAAGAGTAGCGAGGTGTGCAAGCACAGATGGATAAATATCTCAAATCTTTTTCCATAAGTCATACAGCCCTGCTCTGGGGGACCTGCAGAGTGGAGTGGGACAGGCTTCTGCAGAGAAAATGGACTATTTTCAGATAAAGAGGGGTTATACAACAAAAACTGTCTGTGAGCAGTGGAAGTTCATACAGAACTCAGTATAGAGTAATGATTAAGATAACACAGAGCAAGAAAAAGTTATTGGATAATTCCAATCATGTTTTTGCCATATCTGTTGAGCACCCTCTCAGTGTGTATTTTTCAGCCTTAGAGGTTATTCAGTCTCCACGTTCTTTTAGTAACAGAAGTGGTGTGTTTTCGGAGGTTGGAATAATCAGCATTGAAAATCAGGTTCTGTAAGATGTAATATTTATTATATATTTTGAGAATTAATTAGCCCTTTCAAAGTTATCTGAAACTTGGGATGGAAGGTGATATAGAGGTACAAATTATGAGTGTGAATATTTAATTTTAGAACATAAAAACTGGCCCAGAAGTTTTTTGGTAGCTAAGTGCAAAGGAGAAAATAGAAGAGAGACAGGCTAGTTTTAATGGCCATACTCTTGAGGAATATTGCTTATTTCTGATATTAACAGTAGATTTTAGGTGCAGGAGGCAGTATTGACTTGCTATTCATTTATCTGAATAAAGCATCTGTACAAGAGCTGTGGTAGCTATCAAGAGGTAATTAATTAAATCTTCATTTCCAACTGTGCCTGAGATTTGGGTTTGTTGGCCAACGATACTGAAAACACTGTATCCTTGAAAAGATTTTGGCAGAGCTCTGTTAATTGAGCTTGCAAGAGACCTGTAATTCATAGTGGTTTTCTCCATCTGAGATCTGGGACAGCAGTCACATTTTTAAAAGTTGAAGGCTATTACAGTCTCAGAGACCATCAAGAGTGAATCCCTTCCCTGACTACTATCATAAATAGTTACAGTAATCTGTTGTATTCTGATTTATTGCTTAATGTTTTATTTCCAGATAGTTGATGTTAAATACATAATCATTTTGCTGCAGGGGAAGAATAGAGACTGTGGAAATACATACATAATACAAGAATACAAGAGGTAGATTTCATTCACCATAAATCAGTGAACTTTTGAGAGTAAAGTCTGACTCAGAATAAGTCTTGAATTATTTCTTATGTGTGTAATTTGGTATTTGGTTAGTGTCTCAAAAAAAAAAAAATTTAAATAGTAGTATCTAAGCTTTCAGATTCCTGCAGTATCATTTGATAATGGTGATTTAAAGTAAATGGAATTGTACTAAATCCATTCTGATAGATATGAACAGCTATGAACAATTTAAAAAAACCCTTGTATGCAATTAACATGAACTTCAGAGGCTTCTGTTGTCATTTTATTGGAAACCACATTCATATTTGAAGGATAACAGACTCATATTAGCTTAAAAAAAATCTACAGTCTATCAAATAAAACCTAATGAAATTGAATAAATGGTTCCTGATTATTTGAACTAAGGCTACAACCAGTTTCTATAATTTTAATTCTTGTGGATGAAATTTTCTGTTTAATATTTTCCTGATGGAGAGTATGAGTATGTATCCTATCTAAAGATTTGTTCTACCAGTTATTTTCATGATGGATCCAAGTTTCTACAGGGCCTGGGATTAATTAACTAATTCACTAATGGTTTTGGGTCCACCTTTACCTGAATGTACTGACCATATATTTATCATCATGCTTTGGTCTAATGTGTTTTTTAATGAATGTGGCATTAGTATAGAACGAGGCCTACAAGGTTCAGTAGTTTAATGAATATTGTTGGCTAAGCATCAGGAGAATTTAAATTTCATTCTTAGTCTTGAAGTGTGATAAATCTAAATTAAAAAAAAAAAAAAAAAAAAAGATACGTCAAGATATGGTGAATACCGTGTCAGCTTTGGAGTACTTTTGTTTCACAATTACTGGTTTCTCAAATACTTAGCTGACAAGAAATATTTCTTTCTTTACCAAATGCCTTTTCTGTAATAGAAAACACTCCAGTGGAAGAATGAGATGGCTCTGTATTAAGTATCCTGGGCTAACTGCACATGAGTGGTACACCTCTAGCAAAAGCAAGAACTCTTGTGTCACACTGTCTTTCAAGGCAGGAATTGATGTAATGTTATCTTAGGGCAAGAATGTAATGTTAACACAGGAAGTTGCGACACTACCTTGACCACTGCTGAGTGATTTTGATTTTTTTATTAGGGGATATTTTATTTGATGTATATCACCTTTTTGTCTATTTGTGAATGAGTTCAAAGCCATTCTCAAGATTTAAGATATTCTCAAGTTTAGTGGTTGAAGTGAGTAATTTTGTATTTTTTTATACATCTAATTCAATTAATGTAGTTAAATAAGAGATATATAGTTAAAATAAAGATAACCAACAAATCAGTGCAGTACTTACTTGACATCATATTCAAACTTAGTTCTGATAGATAACATAGGCAAGAAGAGAAATTTCTGATCTAATGGATGAATACAATTCTGAGAATCTGGTTTCTTGTTAAATGTATGATTCACTTTCTGGGAATGTTC
This sequence comes from Tyto alba, assembly GCF_018691265.1. Taxonomy (NCBI): domain Eukaryota; kingdom Metazoa; phylum Chordata; class Aves; order Strigiformes; family Tytonidae; genus Tyto; species Tyto alba. The sequence continues at coordinate 10,612,053 of NW_024881297.1, forward strand.
ATCAGTATCGGCTTAATGTTTTTTTTCCCCTAAATCACTTCTGCAACTAAAATGCCAGAATATTTGCAAAAAATAGTTCAAAGTCCTGAGTGTAGATACAGTAAATACATTAGACATTAAAGATTTTAGATATAATATTCTTCTGCAAACTAATTCCAGTGTATTCATATCTATTTAGTTATGTAACTTCTCTTTTAAAGATAGTGTTCAATGATTTGGGGGCTTGCATAGTAGCATAGAAACAGTTGAAAGAGGAGGGCATATCTTCTAATAGTTGACACAGAAGAGTCCTATTTTACTAAGATTTGGATTCTGATAAGAGCGAATAGATAGGTTTATCTAAGAGCCTGGATAGTTCTGTGCAAACTAGATATGGGACTCACAATTGTTGCTACTACAACACAGTAGTGCAGAAAGTGGCTTCAAGTAGTACGTAGTTTGACACAGGGGTGGAAACTGCCACTGGCACTGATCCTGACTGCTGTTCTGCTACTGGTACTACTCAGTGCCGTGTCCAGTAGTGATACCAGCAAAAAAAGTCTGTAAAATGCCTGGCTAGGGATATGTATTAAATAGTATTTACGTTTATCATATTCACAAATGATTCACAGCAATGAAATAGAAGGAAGACTGTTACTGTTCATATCCCTAACTTTGTCTTCAGGGCTCATTATCCTCCCAGTCCTTCTTTCTTTATAATCCTTCATTCTATTTGACTTTTCTTTGCCATTTTTCAGACCCCTAATCTTTTCCTTGTCTGCTTCCAGTTCCACAGAGTTTTACTATTCTATCCTGTCTTTTTCACTTTGTCCATGGATAAGGAGCTTAGGAGGAGCTAGAAGTATTCTCTTCTGAAATAAATAGGAGAGATTTTAATATAGCAATAACAACAACAATAACAAAAAATAGAAAGAGAAGTTCAAAGGAGAAGCCTTCTCCTTATAACATCTCCATGGTCAGAAGAAAATGCAAGAGCTCTGCGTTCTTTCCTAGAAATTTCAGAAGACAGTACAAAGGTTACCCGAACCCTATTTTTCTGAGAAGAGCTGTCTTTTGTTCCCAGGGTGGGTATAGTGTGGGAACTATGTTGGTACTCAAAAGCTGTCATTTGTAGCTGGATAAAATTGATGAAATCAAGTAATCTGTGAAAATCAACCAGTTTTGCGCTGTTGCAATAGCTGTCTTGGTTATGATTTGCAGAGAGCAAAGTCATTTAATGGCCATAACTTGTTTTAGGATGTGGACCTCCATGTTGCATGAATGCAAAATGCTAAATCATGGAGTGTAAAAAGATTTATTTTCACATTTTATTTCCATATTTGAAAAAATTGCTGTTTCTTTTTCAACTCAGGAATAGGAGTTTCATTCACAGTCTCTTCCGTTACTGTGGCAGGAATGAGTTTCAAAGTCTTATTTTTATTCAGTACATATTCTACATACATTGTTAATGAAATAAAATTAAGGAATAACATTTATGAATTTATTTTGAGGTTTGAATGAATGATGTGGGAATGTTGAGCTTTCCCTTATATTTTGTCTCTTAAGCCTTTGCCCTTTTTTGTGTTGAAACAGTGCAACTATTCATTAAAAAAACAAGCAAACAAACAAACAACAAACAAACAAAAAACCCCAACCAAACCAAACCAAAAAAAAAAAACAAAAAACCAACCCAAACTAAAACTGTCACAACCAAATTAATGCCTTGTTTTGATCAAGGTATAATGCATGCTGCTCTGCATTCCAAGCCTGATGTTGCTTTCTCCACTAGTTGAGACTCCAATACTTAAAATGCTCCTCTTTTTCATACATAAAAATGTACCTCTAGCCCATCAAACTATTTCCTTGGGAAGTTGTGGTTCATGACAGCACGACCAAGTTAGTGTTCTAACCTGGAAATGAAAGGAAAGCAGAAGCTGAGCTGTTTGAGAAGCACTGGCACGGCAAGGGATTACCCTGTCTCATTTTCCCCAAACCACATTTTTCTGAAGTTACGCTTCCAGTGCGAGTCCCCACCCAGGCAGTCCTTCTCCCAGATGAGGTAAAGGAAGCCACCATCAAGCTGAGCTCAGAGCTGTGTTAGTTAGGCTTCTCTGAGTTGGAAGCCTCTCTTCATTACATCACACCTGGCCATATTTCAGAGATTAATGAACAGCATCTTGTCAGTTTTAATATATCGCAGTGCTTTAGTTTACATTGACGATGTAATCATAAATTCCCTGAGCTGTGAACTGCACCTTAAGGACTCGCATGGAGTTCTAAGAAGGCAAGAAAAAGAACTAGAGAGTGTGCCAGTTTTGAGAAAAACCTGCAGATTTTCTAGGACATTAGGTTTCAAAAGAAGGATTACACACAGACTAAACAGAGTAGAAGTCATAAAAATTTAAAGACATCACAAAAATAAGATCCTTTTTAGGTATGACAGAATACTAAAGGAAATTTATACTGAATTATACCACCCAAGCAGACCCATTAATTAATGTAATGAGAAAATATGTTCCATTTCCATGGACCTAAGCGTGTCAGGAAGCATTTGACACTTTTAAAGGGGGAGAAGTGAAAACATGCACTGCCCCACTCCTGAAAATCTCAAATTTTAGCTTATCTATTCACATTCATGTTTGGGCTGCTGAGGCATTTGGACACATACTAATCAAGAGAGAGGAAGAAAAAATTACTGTGACCAACCAATATGTCTGAAAAAATGTAAACACATTTTGTGGTGTGTAACTTTGAAAGTTACATCTTGTATCTTGAACATTGAGGAGCTAATCGTATCGCACTAGGAAATCATGAGTGAGAAGAAGCTTTTTATTGTCAAGATATGATTCTGAAAACGATATATACGTGAAACTTTTAACTCCATAAGCAGATGCTATTGTTCATTCCAACTGCTTATACTTCTGAAGCTGGCAAGTAAGGCAATTCGCATGATCAGGAAATAAACCCCAGACTTTCAACATTGTTCAGACATCAGTTTTTGGTGCAAATGATTTTAAAAATCAGATTCTAATTCCTTTTCTCAGAGCTTTATTTCATTCATGTTATTAAAATATTCCCTTGAATATTTTTATGGTTGTTCCTCGATAGAAGCAAACTGAAAAAATTAGTTTGATCCTTAATTTTTTTCTGATGCAGAAAAACCCTGAAACATGCTCTTTCATTTCATACCTGTGATGTACTGACCACTTGATAATCAAAATAGGATATTGTAGATAGCATCTTCTACAGCATGTCATGTAATTTTTCAGTTTGGATAGCACCTCCTAGATGTTTCCGTCCTTGATTATTTGAGGAATTTTTAACAGATGTGACTACCCTCTGCAGATATATTCTTAGACTTAGTAAGTCGATCTGTCTATATTCACATGGCTTTAGTGTGTTTTAATAAATGTATGTTTTATACATTTGATGCTGAAGGATTTTCTAGATTACAAAGAACTGCAGTTTTTATTTATGCAAAATTTCAGGAGTTAGACTTATGTACATAAGTGCACACATCTGATACAGTTCAGCTAATTCTTTGATTTTTTGGATTAAACTTTTTGTTTCTTTTCACTTGTTAGTGGCAGGAAATGGGCCTGCAGATGCCCTTTCTCTTTTGTGCTAAGCAGTTTACATGCTGCGTGTGCAAAACTGCACTGTAGCCAGAATAATATTTGAAATATTTGGTCACCATGAATCAACAGAAAGAAGGCCAAACCTCATGCTTTTATGACCACATTAAAAAGCAGGAGGTAAGTAATAATATCTAACCTACCTGTGCCGTTGAAATGCAAGGTAGCACTTGTTTTATAGTAGTAGAAAATACAGGATAGTTGTTAAGGCAGAAAATGCAGGGGAATTTTATGTTTAATTGAAATCAGTGAAAGTATTTTACATAGGCAAAATCCAGTTTGTTTACTTTAAACATTATCATATATTGCTGTCATTTTCTAAGAGGGGTAATTACTACCCTGATTATGTTAATCTGAATGTTTGCAATGTAGTGAATATTCATTTGTTTAAAATATTTTGTCTCTTATAGTTGTTGTGCAATGTTTATCAGTATTACCTAATTCTGGGGAAATTGTGCTAATCATCCCATTCCAGGTAACTGATAGAAAGCTCTTTCTGAGCAGGTAGCTTTCCAAATAGGCAAAGGAAGGAATTATATTTGCATGGGTTTACTCTTTCTAAAGGGATTAACATTAATTGTTAATTAATCCCTGTTAATTTGAGTGATCATTTTCTGATCTGTGGGAGGTTTTACTTAAGTCAGTCATGATACTAAAGATGAGCCTTTGGCTCTGTCTGTTCCGCAGTTAACAGTGACTGCAGCATTTAGCATACATTTCTGAATGAGGTGTCAGTAAGCACTTTAGGAGTCTGGTCAGAGTTAAAAACAGTCATGCAGAGCTTCACGTGTTTGCCTGAGATGTTTCTTTGCTTCCCTAGACTTCCTGATGCCACTGTGAGACAGCTGCTCATACTCAAACTGATTTAAAGCTGTCTCCCAGATCATTGTACAACTCAGTAGTTGCTAAAAACTTCAGCAAATGTGTCTTCACTTTCATTTCCTTTTCTTCAGATAGAGAACACTTCAGCACTTTCTGTTACCTGTTCAAAAGGTGCATGAAAGGATTCATTTAATCTTGTGGTATTTTAATGTCTCAGTGCCATAATCTGACAAATCTTTTGTTTTGAGCTTTCTGTAGGGGTATTCATTTGTCAGGGAAATGAAGTTCAAAACTCAGAGCGACAGCCACACACTCCACTGAAGCCCATTGCCATCTGAATTTGCCTTCTGAAAGACTCTGTAACACTTGATCCGATTTTATTCTCCCTGTGGGTTGGTATGTTGGCACCACTGACATCACAGGCAGATCTTCTATGGACATCAACAGATCTGGATTTACTCTGTGATCTATTTTGGCAGGTGGATTTTGAAAAACAAAAGAACTAACTTTTAGGTCTTAGGTGGCAATCTTTATGTTGTGGCTGTTTTCTTAGCAGTTCATGTGATGGCTTTTTGCTTTTTCTGTTTAGTGTTCTCTTCTTTGTAAATCTATGCCTGTATATGAACTGCGGCTTTTATAATTTGTAGAATAATAATAATTTTTAAATCCCTGATTATTCCCTATAAACAAGCACTGTGGGTCTGGTCCCTAAACTCTTTTACAAAACTTCTTGGAGATTTCAGAGATGTTTTGCCACAGTGAGAGGTAAGTGTAGTGCAGCAGAGTCGTTCTCAGTGCTGCCTGTTGAAAATGGACCAGTCGGGAAGGCAGAGCACGGAGGCAGAAAAGGAAGTTTGACTCATCTGGAAGGAGGAAGAACCGAGGCACTGGGTCCTGCTTCCTGGAGTATGTATAACTGAATTGTTAAGCAGAACTAGTTTAGTGGGCATTTCTGTTTTCTAACAGGCTTTCTAGGCCAGAAGATTCTGACTCCATTCGTCTCTCTCTTCTTTTGACCCACTGATTTTCATCATTTCTGTCTGCGTTGTAGCTTGGCTTCAACCAGAAGGACTGCAATCAAAGCAATTTCTTTGGAAGTAACCAGAAGAGTTAGATCCACCTCTTTCTGAACTATACTAGTGTTCTTATCATTAAACTGGCACCACCACCCATGAAGTTAATTGAGGTGTTGACTATGACTAACTTTTCAGGATTCTCCAGGGTCCCAAGCAAGCTTTGGCGCTTGCATGTCTTATCCTGGATTGCTTTTAGAAGGAGATAAATATCTATCTCCATATTATTCAGGTACTTCTGAGGATGTATGCCAGACAGAAAAAACTCTTGCCAGATTGAAAGGTACATAGTGAGTTTGGGTGCCAGGATATTTAAGTAGTACTGGAAATTGGGTAGATGGGATTGTTGTTTGGGACTCAGAAGGGTTTACATGCCTGGGACACACTTCGGGTAGACATCAACAGCACGTAGTTTGAAACCTGCTATCTTAATGGAAGAAAAAATGGTCCTAAACAAAACAAATCCAGTCCAATCTGTGTATGACAGACTTTAAGAGTAAGATATTGGGAGTGCTCCATCTGGGATAATTTAGGGTGAATTCCATACCAGGTCGATCTGCAGTCTCAACAGTCACTGCTACTTGAGTATTATGTGAGGTATTTTTTTTCCAGGCTAATAAGAGAACTGAAAAATTTGGAAGACAATAATAAGTTTAGAAAATATTACAATGACAGTTTGTCTGTACACTGAAAATCTGATAATTCCATAGAAGTTCCATCATAAACAAAAGCTGTAATTAAAAATGCAAAATAAATACAACTGTAGTAAATCACAGGGGGCCTCTTAGGCACAAATTCATCTTACTGATAAGGTATTTAAATAAGAGCACCCAGGGAATGTCAGATAGCTGTATTCTTTGGAATAATTTTAATAAGCTAACATGGTAATGAGTTTACTGGTTTCATCCTGTTGCCTGTATTCAAGTCTGTTCAATTCAGTCACTTCACTCTTGTTTTTCTCCTGTATAACCATCTTAAAAACTATTTGATCTGTTGTGTACATTTTCATCCCTTGTTTGCATTGATCTAAACAGGTTTGAATAAGTGCACAAATGATACACGAGGTATTACACGTGTGCGTAGCTGCAGGTTTCTGGTACAGATATAATAAGCAGCAGGTATATGTAGACAGTACAGTTACACATCTTGGAGACCTCAGGATTAGGCTGACATAAGTGCCTTCTGATGGCTTGCTAGGTAAGATCTAGCCCAAGGCTCTTTAGGGATGAATTTCTTAAAAAAATAAAAGTGGGATCAACCACATTTATTTGATATTACATTCATAGGTGTAAAATAGCAGTTTATAGTTTCACTTGTCCATTTCCCTTGCTCGGGATCTGCCTCCCTGATCAAGAAATTCAATAGCTATTAAAGGCTGCAGCTGTACTAACAGTCTTATGCTTTACAGGAGGAATTTTGCAGCTATTACTTTAGAACAGGCGTTGCGTGTCAGTACAGATGTTGCGTCCACCTTTTTCATAAGCACTTTATCTGCACCATGGGCATTGCATTTCTAATGTTTGCCTGAAATTGCTAAACACACTCCATAGCTGTAATTTATTTGGGCTGCTGTAGTTTAAAGACCTGAAAGCTAGATCTGCGCACCTGTTCTATTCATCTTACCAGGAAAGCACTAATTCCACTGCATGAGAGTTTGTAGAGTTTGGATCTTTCTTTACAAATCTCCTGAACCAAATTCCGCCCTTTGATTTGATTCACATGTATGTTCCCCTTCCCTGAAGTAGAAATAGCTTGTGTATATATCACCGAATTTCAATTTTCCAGTGTTGTAGGGAGAACAGCACTTGATCTAATGGAGGACCAGCATACAATTCCTACATTCCCTCCCTCAGTCAGTCCATCTCTCAAACATACATAGTGAGAGGTGAAACAAGTGGAACTGTGTGTGCAGCTGGAGCAGGCTCTGCTAGTATGATGACACTGGTTTCATTGTGGAATGATATGACAAACACTTCTGAGTGTGATGTATTTAAAGTGATATAAAATGGATGAGAAGGAAGAGCAACTACTTAATGTAACCTGATTCACCTCCTGACAGTGCTGATATCTACTAATCTTACTAATGTAAGGTGAGCAACAGTTGAAGAAGGCTGCAATATTGGCAGTAGCCTAAGTAATAAATGATAAATATTGAATGTCAAACCAGTGTAAGAGCCATTCATTCAACTGTTTCAGCCCAAAATTTTGGAATTCAGACTTGAAAAACAAAAAAACTAAAAAAAAAACCCAAACCAAACCAACTTTAAAAACCCCAGAAGCCACCCCAAACCAAGTAAACAAGAAAGCCACTGTTCAGTGAGGTTTTTCAAAACCAAAGCTATGTCCCACTTTGACCAATTCTGCCAGAGATATATGTCATCTGTAGACATGTCATCAAATATGACTCAAACCAACCCTTCCCGCAAAATAAATAAATGCAACCACATAGGCCGAAATGATCCTTTGGCATTTTAAAGATTCTACCCTACTTAATTGTAGTGCATTTTTAATTTCGAGTTAAACTGGGGGCTGATGCCTTATGTAGTGTTTTTGTTAGAATAAAATAGAAAAAAAAAGTACTTGTGCCGTAATGAATCTTGTTAACAACTTGTAAATATGTAGTAAATTCAGTGCAATAGAATGGAGAAGCAGCATCTCTATAGGAAAACAAAGAACAAAAGACTTAAAGAACAGAGCTACATGTGGAAGTAAAGAGAAAGCAATAGAAAGACAGGAGCTTATTTGAAGTCTATATGTGGGGGATAGTGACTAAATACTGAAGCAAAGGTATTATTAGTAATTATATTACTAAAATTAAATGCTTCAGAATGATATGTTAGGATTTGAATTCATTTTGAAAGTTCTGATGACTTCAACAAACCACACAAGCCTCGTTTAAGAGGCCAAGGATACCTCCTTTGATTCATCTAAAGGCAGAGCAGAATTTGTCCTCAGGTTTAGGATGCCATCAGAAGCTCTAGATAAAAATTACAGTCTTGCTGTACACAGCTTAATGTATATAATTTTTTAAGAAAAATTAATGTCTTACGTGTTGTAAAAGAAATGAAAGGTAGCTGTTAATTCCAAGGTTTATAAATAACTCAGTGGGTTTTCATAATGTCTTAATTAATTACAAGAACAAACTCAATGACTCGTGATGACACCAAAACTACATGCTGCGCTATATTTATTGTAATTATGCACTATACCTCACAGAATTTTTTACTTTCTACATGAATATCTAGGCCCCACTTTAAAAATCAAAACAATCTTAGTTGGTTTCTTCACTTTTTTTAATTTGCTACCTTTCATCTCTTTTCTTGTGCTGAGCCCTTCTTCTGATGAAGAAAATTTTTAAGAAAATGTGTTTAAAAGAACATTGCTGCAACTGCTGTATTTATTCATTGAAAAGCTGAAGTAAAATCCAGTTTTCAAATACCCTCAAATCTGGGTGACGTTCAAATTTTCCTTGGATCCTAGTTCTCTGGCTGGCTACCAGCCTATATCACTAATGGTATAACTAGCTGAAAAATGGAAAAACAATTTCATGAAAATTTCAAGATTATTTTGGCTTAGATCTGAAAGGTAGAGATAGCATCAATATCATAGTGTCAGTAATGCTTCATTCTTTAGTCTAAAAAATAAACACAGGACAGTCTAAACACTTTAGATAAGTTAAATGTGTAATACTAATTCAACAGCATTTCAAAACCACTAAGGTAAACTTAGTGTGTGAAGAAGCCCTTAGCTCTTTAGTGCTCCCTGTCCAAACTGGTTTTTACTCTCACAGATGTAAGCTGCAAGTGCAGTTTGCATTTAAATGTCATAATTAAATGTTCTTTTGTATCAAAAAATGTAGTGAGTTGATATATTGAGTTGGCCCTGCTCCCACATACATGCTTAGGTGTTGATTTCAATGGAACAGAACCTGTTACTTAAGATGGGGAGAAATGGAAAGAATTCCACACTGCATCCATTTTTTATGGCCCTTATTTAAATCAGTGGACATGGTACATCTGAATTTAACATACATTGATTTGATGACATGCTTCTCTGAAGATACTAAATAAACAAAACAAAGAAATGACCCCCAGCATTTCTCCCATCATTACTGAACTAATTCTCCAAGATATCTATACTTGAAAAGCCTGTACATGAAATCCCCTTGTTCAGGCTGCATGTGAATTCACATATTGCTTGCACTGAAACAGGTATCTTTTCAATATGGAGGTCATAATTTTCACTCTCATTTATCCAGAAGCAAACAGAAAACCCCACTCGAAACTTCCCATTCCAAAAATAATAGCAGTGTTCAGTCAAGTCACATTTTATGAAAGCATCTTAGAATTTATATAAATAAAACTAGTATACATTTCAAAGAATATATAAAATGCTGGCATTTTGCTTTTACTGCAAAGATCAAAGCCGAATAAAATTAAAATTTCATTAATTTTAAATTATGCATTTAGTCATAACAAAAATATTAAAACCAAAAAAATTTAAAGCAGCAGGTGTACCTTATATAGTAAGATAAAGTTTAATATATTTTATTAGCTTAAGGGACACAGAATAACTATCTATCCAGAACTTCAGGCATGCATTTACATAAATATATTAAATTAAGAAAAGCAATTATACACTTAAACATCCTTTTGTCTAAAAAAAAATCATTAAATCCACAGATTAACAATAAATCCAACTCTATGCATTTATCACTTCCAGATACAACTGTTCCATTTCTTAGATATTACACAAATACATTTGTTAGAATTTATATGCATTATACATATATTATATATTACATAATAGTGTGTATACATACATGGTGTTCAATAATATAATAATAATTTGTACTTTTTATAGCACTTTTCATTTGAAGAGCTCAAAGCGCTTTACAAGGATTGATTTCACTAATTTTCAGATGGAAAATGGAGGCTCAAAGATGCAATTATTTCAGGCTATATAGAATTTGTGACAGGCAGTAACTGAATTCTCTTGTGAACTTCAGCCACGCTGCCTCCCTAAAAAGAAATACACGTGTAGCATATGTAGTCTATGTAGGTAGACTTGCAAAGACTTGTAAGGTCTCAAACCAAGGAAGGACTTAATTATATTAATGGAGTTTAGCACATGACTTCAGTGAGACTCATATGCTTAAAATTACTTGTGTGCTCCAGTGCTCTGCTAGATGGGTGCCAGTATATGCTTAGTAGTATAATACAGTTTATAGACGATACTTAAACAGAGTTTGATTGGTATCTTCTAAGCTATTTTCCCACATTTCAAATGTACATACAGTACCTGACAGCTACTATAAAATAAAACTAATTGAACAGAGGAATATCACAACAGTAATGTTCTCAAGTGACAGAAATTTGTTATTGCCTTTTCTGCTTGGCTCCCATTACAATCTAATCGTTCTCAAAAGGGAATTGAAGTTTTAATTCTGCAGTATATTCAGTGGGGGACGGCTAATACCATTTCTGGATAGTTCACAGGGTAGGGTTACTGCTTCTGGTATTAATGGAGATCACTACAAGATACATCTGGTGACTTAATACCAGATGGTTTCTGGTCTCAGTATATCTTGATATGAATGAAGTTCATTCTGCACACTGGTTTTGACTCTGCCTAGAACATTTTCCTTTTAGTGGCTCCTCCTAGGAACATTCAGAAAATGGGGTTTTGTTGTTAATGCCTTATGATGCAAACCACCTTTTTGTCCTAAAGCAAAATGCATCCTACATTAAAAAAAAACCACCTCCAGAACAGCCACCTCTCTCTGCCTCTTCCCACTCAAGAATATTGTGAACACAAACACTATGTATATTCACAGAAAGTGCCGTCTTTCTGAAATTTCCTGGGAATTTAAGCAACTTTTCGTTTAAGTATTTCTTCACTTTTGTTTTCATTGCAAAATGAAAATAAATAGGAAAATCTCATAGACTGTAAAAGGAACTTAGCTATATGATACATGGGATCCTATCAATCACTTATAACAGATGGAAAGTTGTTTTTCACCAAGAGAAATAAAACTCTTCTCCAGCAAGGCAGCTTGCTGTTTGTGCACATTCTTAGCAATAATTTCTGACAGTTTTGATTGTGGAAGCCAGTGTGTACAGTAGACAGTAGGTAAAGACACACATTAAATGTATATAACACAGAATTTTTTTTTTTTTTTTGGTAAATTCCTATAGCATGAAATGATCATTAGAAATATATATTTTCAGTACTGAGCGCTCTGATAAGCAGGTGTGTCACTTGGCTTTCAAATCAAGCTGTACAGTGTAATGTGAAGACAAAATTCCTATGGAAGCCCATGGGGGTTTACTTTGATTTATGGGACAACATGATAATCCTTTGCTAGTATATAGACCAAATTAGTAATTTTTAACAACTCACGAGTAAACTGAAGGAAAAAGGTTGATGTGTCACTTGAACCACTTGTACAGTGCAATAAAATAGTAATATTTCTCTTTTCCCAGATAAGGCATTAGTAAATCTGTCTAATTAGTTAGTTTGCCCAGTGTAAATCTATGCAGAATTATTGCTGTGCTAAGATTGTTTGGATGTTGTGCATTTATAGCACGATAAATTCTGTGTGCAGGGTTGCAACTGAAATCAATGAGTACAAAAGCAAGTGGCTAACCCTACAGACTGCCTGCTCACGTCCCACCCTGTAATTGCTTTTGCCTGTCATTTCAGCGCTGTGGAGTCTCATTGCTTTCAGTCCTACTAGTCTTATCAATAAGGGCGACAACAACATTTTTGGATTAGGATATAGTCTAGATTGAAATACTACACCATTCCTATTAAAAACAGGAAGAAAGATTTGAAAATGTGCCTAACGCTGCTGAATTCAGCTTTTGTAATACTGGACTGAAAACAGTTGAGGGAACTCTTCCGTGGAGGTTTGTGAGCATCTGTGGGGTGACATTGGGCCCTGTCTTGGTATGGCTATTTCATAAAATGGGGCCACTGACTTGGTGTTTTCACTACTTTCCTGCTTTGTGGCATATGCTTACATATTTGAAATAAGCCATGTACGTATGGAAGAGAACAAATGTGAGCTAATTGCTCAACATTTATAAAGAAGTATCAAGAAGTCCGACAGATTTAATAGACCCCTTGTGTAACTGTTGGCAATACCTATAGGGAACCCAAGAGGATTGGATATGCTTTCTCTGTCTTTAAGTGGGATATGCTCCGTACGGCTTTATGCAGGGCAGAATCTGCCATCTTATTCCAGAAAACTGAAGAAGCACACAGAGAGGTCATGTGTGCACTGATGTCTGAAGTTAAGATCTTCTGCCAGCTAAGTGGATATCTTTTAAGGATTTAATCCTATAATTAATGAAGCCAATAGGAGATTTTCAGTTGACATCAATGGACTTCAAGTCAGGCCCTCAAAGATTAAAGTAATCCTGTACTAAGCTTTCAGGCAGCTTCTGCTGTTTCACACCTGTATCCTAAAAAGTACATGTGTCTTATTTCACTGAATTACTCTGCTGTTGAAAACAATGAACATTTTAGCAAAACGGTCTTAGCTTTTTTCAATGTTTCTGCAACATTTTGCCCTGGAACTATTTGCGGAAATATTTACCAGTTTTCTGTAGCTAGTACCCTGATTATTTGGTACATATGTTTCTTCAAATGTGGATTAGAATAAATTTAAAGGGTTGCTTGCCTTTTTGGTGAGATTCTTAGTTATTTTTTTTTGAATGACAAAAATAAGATATCGGTCAATTTTTAATATTGCAAAACAGGAAAAATTAGGTTTTGTTTACTTCATGACTCCTGTTTTTTCTGAGACAAAGATCACCTTTTAGGTTGGACAGAAGATTAAAATGGTATTGTTCCTTATTAAACTGATACACCGTTAAAATAAAGGATAGTAAATTAAAATGCATTAATGTCCTTTAAAGGATTTACATAATTAAGGAAAAATAAGCAGAGTAGGATGTCCTCGTTTTATCATGTAGACCCAATCTTATAAATGCTTATTTCATGGATGCAAGTAGAATTACATGTACGAATATTTATTTTCACCTTAATGGTACTTTACACCTGTAAAAATTTGTTCGTGTTTTCAGAATCTCGATTTTGCTTATTTGTACATGAAAAGGTCCTTGTTTCTAACCCCAAATTAGAGAAGTGTACAGTGAAAAGTAACATTTCATCATCTCAGGAATATCAGTCTGCTTTTTACTTGATGTATCAGATTATTGGCTTGAAATTGGTAACTTTCTGATAAGCATAGTGACTGTACAGTGCTTTCTCCCTCCCTTCAGCTTCAATCTATCTGTGGCTGAGCTTCCCAGCCTGAGGCTGAGCAGCCTGGGGCTGGTACTCCTGAACTGTAAATGTCCAGCTAAGATACAGTATTAGAAGTCACTATAAAATAATGAAGTTCTGTGGAATGATCAAAACCTCAGTCTGCTGGGAAGCCTCTTTGATGCACACATCTGTTGGGCAGTTTCAGAAATAATAAGCATCACCTGCAGCAACCAGGGATTATTGAAGTTTGCTGTGCTTCTAGAAAGGAAGGAGCTGCAAAGCCAAAATGTGAAGTGAATGAAAGAAGGAGATAAAAAGAGGCGTTAATATAGAATTTATACTCTTATTTATACCTAGCTTACTCTTTGTTTGTATGAAATAGAATAACCTGTGAGAATTTAAAGGTACAAAGTGTTTGTGTCTTTGTCCCTGAAAAGATGAAATTTATTTCCTTGCAGGGGAGGTTTTGAATTAATATTTCTTATTGGCTGCATTAGAAAAAGTAGTTTACTGTTTTTCTGAAATGGAGTGAAACAGTTTGGAGCTGATTTTACATAACATCTTTTTGTCTCCCTACTGATCTAAAGAGTAAAGACATTTCTCCTTATATTCCAATAATATGCCTACTTTGTGATCAGTGGCTTTTAAAAAGAGGAAGATGAAGGTTTTCTGTCCCAAAATAGTAAGACGAGGGTTGAAAACTAGCAGACATCAGGAATAGAGTTATGTTTCTTGCAACAGGTATGTTTGTTCTCTTTTAACCATAGAAAGCCTGAAAGAATGCTTGCAATGTACAATGTGTTGAGAACAGAGAGGCAGTATCTCCGAGTAAAGGAAGAAATGAATGGAATAAAAGATTAGGAGAGAGAGAGACAGAGACAGAGACAACTTGAACACATACATAAAATCCTTTCTGGAGGCCCTTATCTAATTGCCTCATTTATCTAGTTTCATTTATAAGCTCAGTTTTATTCTGGGACACTCTTGGAGGTTGTGTGAGAATGGCTGCAGAATGACCTAACTGGCAACAGGCTTTCTACAGACCCTTTTTTTTTTTTTTTTTTTGTATGCCAATTCTCAGGGCAATTACTGCAGTTGCCCTTTTTATATTAGCATCTTGGGTGGCTAGGCCTGGGGTTTACTCACTCTTTTTAATAGTATAATTTCTTTTGATAAATAAGCAGCTAGGATTTTTTGTGTCTTTTTTTTGAGAATACTTCTTTTCCACTGGGACTTCCTACGTACCCATGTGGGCTTAATGCAGATGCTTGCTTTCACATGATATAAAAGATGATTTAAAAATGAAGCAAAACACTTTCCACAAACTACCTCCCCTCTCCCCTCCCCCCCCCCCCCCCATGCTCACTTAGATTACTTCTTAGTTTTGAAGTTTTGATGGAATGACTCAAACAATTTTTTTTTTTTAATAAAATAAAAAGAAGTATTGTTTAAATTCTGAAGTGATTTTCTGGATGCAGCACAGCCTATGTGAGTTTTTTGTCATTGATTTGAGCGAGGCCTGGATTTAATTCTCAGCTTTTACTGGAGTTTTATTTTCTGATTTCACTAGTAAACTAAATTGTAGTTATTATTAGGATCAAAACTCTAAGATAATTGTTATCCTTTCGCTACATGACTATGGCATATATATTACTGGGGAACTTCAATTTAGGTACAATCCATGGTATTTTTTAAGGCTTCAGGAATTAAGCAGTGAGAAAAGAACTATCACATCTCCCCAGCTGGTTGTTGAAAATACTATGTCACAGTGGAGTTAAAAGTTGTGTTTCTTTTAAAATATGTTTAATTAAAGAAAGTGTTAAAGATGTTATCTCTGTCAGATATTTAAATATTGCTAAAATACCTCAGTGACTTTCTTGCTTTACCAATTATGAAGAGTGTAATAAAACTGTGCTATTTGACAGATTTAGACAGCTGGCTCATTCATGAGAGGTTCACATTTTTGTCACCCACGTTGAATAAGGAAAGATTAGATGCTAAGGTCAATTTACAAAAATGGTTGTCAGGACATTTTTTAATTGTAAAACTTTTTGTGATGGAATTCAGGGAAAAGACTAAAGGCAGAAAGCAGCGGAGACAAAGAGCTGCTATTAACCTACAGATGCTACCGCAGGGTTCATTTTAAGATTGGTCACACTGCTTAGCCAATGAAGTGTTCGTGTGACTATAAGGGACCACCCTTTTCTGGGGTGAGAGGGCAATTTGGTCTTCATGCTCATTTAATCCCAAGACGTCTTTCAATGGACTGGCAGCGGAATCTACATTGTGCAAAATTATGCATGCACTTTTTAATGCAGACCATTGTTCGCTGAGCACTTAACCAAGATTTCTCAACCAATTTCCATTAGGCATGAGGCCACTCGAAACTCAGGCAAACATATATGGAAGGCAAATGTAATTTTCTGTTCCTCTGAGCTGGAATACACAAGACAGAGAAATGCAAGTATCAGTCATGCTGTACTTTCAGATTTAATACTTACTAAATGAAGACTGACAACTTCCTGGAAAGGAAGATCTGTTGCATGCCACTGCCCTGGAGAGATAGTTTTGCTACAGGAGAGCAACATGGCTAAAGCCTTTTAGATCTCGTTGCCTAAAGTGTTGTAAATCATTGATGCATGAGCAGCTGCTTGTAAGAACCATTAGATGCGCACACTGTGGCTACTCTGCTTTCTTTTCGTAGGCAAGATTTTATAAAAGCCAGGTAGTGCAAAGGAAATCTGATAGTCGGTACATAGTGAGCAAAGGAACTGCCAGTAACACCCTCGAGCTGGAGATAAGAGGGCACCAGTTCTGAAGATACATCTAATTAGACTATTAATACTTTAGAAAACCTGACTATAGCATGTACACCGTATTTATTGATACATTTACAAAGATTCAATTTTATGTTAGCTCTTCAAGAACATTTACATTTAGAACCGCATTTGGCGAGAATCGTTATACGTTTTGTACAAGTGACATCTTACACAGCCAAGGCGTGCTCACGCGAGCTCTCGTCCAGGGACGTTCTGCTCAGTGTGAAATCGGCAGCAGTCTACTCGTGTAAAATCTGTCCTGTCCTGTTACAGTGAAAATCACTTTATGAACACTTTTAACATATGCTGGAATTTTATTATTATTGGTTGGCGGTTGTTTTTTTCATCCGTCGTAAATGAATACAAGTTGACACAAGGATACATTTCTAGATTAGATCCACAACACATTAAAGAGTGTGTTTGCTCTCTCTTTCCCCGTCTTTCCAATTAAGTTGGTGAAAAATGTAACTTTAGTATTTTACAGGACATGGTAAAGCTGTCTCATCTAGGTGATGTCTATATTATAAAAATAAAATAAAATAATATAAATATGTAACATGAACCCAGTGCCCATTGTTAAATAAAATATATGATAAAAAGCAGACCTTCTAGGATGACTGGTTTTGAAATATGCGAATATAATTTAATTATTAAACACTTGAAACAATCTTGATATTAAGCTGCGATAACCAGATTTTTGCATTTATGCTAGATAAAGAAATGCGTAACATTCTGTAATAGAGTTACATTGATGAAGGTGAAGGTTACAGTTTTACAATGAATTGCCTAGATAGGAATGCATTAAGGAGTTCTGAAATATTTTCTCATGATGTGGTTCAGTTCACCTTAGAAACTGTTACAACTGGCTTTTATTAAGTCCAGCAGTTTATACAGTGATGTTTGAAAACTGCTCTCTTATTGCTATAATCAGATAGGTACAGACACGAGATTTCTGGGATGTCAAAGAATCCGTTAAGACATCACAAAAGTCCTTTGACGAAAATCTGGTTAACAGTGGAATTACTTTGTAAACTATTTCTCATGAAGAAATAAATATAAAAAAAAATTCCACTAGCTGTAAAACCATAGTTGTGATAGTGCGTGCATGTGTATGTGTGCATGTATTGGATATCGGTACATCTGTGGAGACGTACAGAAATATTTACACACATACAAAGAATTTATCTGCACATTTGTGGATATTATACTTAAATTAATAAAGTAAATCAAATCACCGGTATTTGTTGCAGGATAACAGTCTTTTAAAAATGACAGGATTCAAAACAAATGCCCGTTGAAAGTGTAGTTTCCAAATAGTCCCAGAAACTATACAATATAGCTGGTTAGATCCAGCAAATAGGATGTCATGTCTAGGATCTGATCAAGAATACCTGCCCTTGTCACTCTTCGGATGTTTCTATCCACTTGTTCACACTGGGGGCCGAGATAGCCTTTTTTACATAAGCATTTATTAGGCCTTACACAGACACCTCCATGTCGACAGGCTGGGTCACATTTTGCTGTGGGTAAAAAAAAACAGCGATTTTCTAATTTGTTTACAACATCACAAACTGAAAAGATAAAGTACACATTCATTAAGAGCTTTTCTAAACTTATAATGATAAAGCACATAATTAACAACAAAATAGAAAGGATGAAATATTAGAAGTTTTAAAACCATATTTTTTAAAGTTTTAGAATATTAAGGGGATGAAGTAATTTCATATGCCTGAGAGGATGTCACCCAGGACAGACGGTGAAAGTGAAGTAGCAGATTTTTGAAAATGTCCAATTCCCATATTCATGCTTGATTTTGGAGTGCGTGCAAGACCCATTTCAAAAGACTTTAGGCTCCACATGTCTTATCATTTGAAAACAAGACATACAGCACATCTAGATCTTTAAACAGTGGTGGTCTACCTCGTCCCATTTCTTATGCTGGCAACCCAAAAAAGTCCTGAAGTTGGCGAGACATTTTAGCACCTGGCCACCTCCGAGCTAGCAAGTACCGAAACTCGGGTAAACTCCTTTGTACCTGCAGGGTTCTGCACTGCGCGCTCTCCTTAGCAGAGCAGACTGCAGGTGACCACAGGGATGCACTCCCTTGGCTCTTGAATCACTTACACTTGGAACAAAATTGAATTCCTTTTAGACAAAAAAGAACCAGAGTATTGTTTTGACAGCTTTTATCAGTTGGTTAAGTTTCAAAGTTTTTCCCTGTCTCTTTAACAGGTGCCTGATGATTTGCCTATGGAGTTCTAGGTTAATCAGCTTGCTTAAGTTTTTCACATATAGATGCTATTTTAAATTGTTGCCAGTGTTAGCAAAACTAACCATCAGTAACTTTAGTTGTGGAAGTATTTTCTTCTGAGGTAGAGTCACAGCATTGTGATAAATATAATGTATCTTTCTTTTTGCAGACATTTCGCTGTTTAATGTTATCTATTACAATAAAGCTATAATATTTATTTACAGAGATTTAGAATACTCTGTATAAAAACTGGTTTATTGATTTTATTTATGAGATTCTTAATTACGCTAGGAGGAAACTGATGCCTCATAAGGTAATTTTTCTTATTTAAATTATAATAGTAGCTTGAGGTCCAACCTAGAACATCTCTGTTAGGTGCTGTGTGGCATACAGGGAAGAAAGTTCCTTAGCCTCCATATTTTCTGTGTAGCTTTCTTGTAGATTGCATCTGTCAAATCATCTATCACAGAGCTGTAATTTTTTAAACAAAACAGATTATTCAAGACCCATTTCTGTTCACACTGGAGACTTTTTTTACTTTAAGTTCGACTTGGACAAGGGCTGTATTCTCTACATGTAGGAAATACCTGACTGAGAGATGAGGATAAAAGCAGTAAGGCTGTTTGGCCAGATTACTTCATCCATTTCTCCAACCTGCTTTTGTTGCTGTATGATGGTCAGCTCGTGAATCTTGCCAATAAGATACATCATTAGTGGTTTTATTCATTTTATTTCATTCCAAATGAAGTCACTCCTGCTCATCACTAAACACCCGGAGGCTGCTGAACTTTACAGTCCAGGCTATAAGGACCTTGCAGCCTTCCGGAGCGCCCTTCCAACATGGATTATTCCTGGCCCATCGTATGATCCTTGCTTTGTCTTACTCTGTGATTCTTTTCCTCTTTTGAATTCTACTGTAATTACATTAACCTTATCTCTTTGTATAGCCATCTAGTCACACTCTCTGAGCAAATACACTCGGTCAGAAGGCTCTGCCGATGCACTAGTAACACCTCCTGGTACCCAGGCTTGCTCTGGAAGATCCGCGTAGGCCAGTTATACAGCTCAGACATAACCACAGCCTCTGTGAGACAGTGATAGCACAGCTGGGGCATTCCAGGTTCATTTATCTCACCCCTTTGGCGGCATACCCAACATCTAGTTTGATCACAGTCACTTTTTCAAGTGACCTTTAAAAGATATGCTATGGCAACAATATAGGACTTAATAAAAGCACCTTGATTAATAATGGGTTACAATAACGTTCTGATTATTAGCTGCTTTGCGGTAAGTTGTACGTAGAATTCTCCTTAACAAATGGGAGCCATTTTATTTTATAGGATCAGAAGTAAGAATGTACCAAAACTGAAGTATTTGCATTAAATTAAAGAACTGCAAAATATGCAGTAGTGATCTGCAGGTCTGATTTATCGTCTTTCCTGACGAGGTACTCCTATTTGACACTGACAGTAACACTGCAGGTGGCAACTGAATATCCAAACATGGAGCATGTATTGATTGCATTTCCTTTCCTTTTACAATTTTGGTGAAAAAATAAGAATACTGTTGTCTATTTATGCTATTGATTGCATTCTGTAATGGCTCATATTTCATTAGATGTTTTAACTGTTGCGCTCATCTAAAGACTTGTTCTCCTACAACTCATGGGTTCAGTATTTCTTCAATGTTGTCTTAGAACTGAGGGTGAATGACATATATTGAGAATTTCTCTGAGCAAATAATTAAAAGCAAATTATGACATGTCACTGCTTTTTTCACTTGTTGCTATAAATCTGTATACAAACCAGTTCTGCAGAACTCTCCTTCCCAGCCTTGATTACAGCAGCATTTTCCTGTGGGAGTGCAGTGCCCGTTCCGACAATGCCTTGAGCATTCAGATGTCAGTGTCTGTGCAGATTGAGCTGTTCTTTTGCATTCTTCAGGGACTAAAGGCCTGAATGAAAATATACAAACCAAGCAGATAGTTAAAAGTCAGGGTCAAGGAGAAAAACTGTTTTTTTCACTAAAGGCCTGATTCTCTTTTACAGTATTGTTAGTGGGAGAAATCTGTATTCTAAGAGGATTGCTTTTTTTCTCAAAAACACCAATAAACATAGAGAGGATATGTTACATTACAGAAAACTGCAGTGTGATTTGCTATTCTTTCACATAACTGCCTTCAGAGATCTTCTACAAGATTAAATAATAGTCCTTGAGAATTCTTGAAGCTTGAACCTGACAAAACCAGCTTGCTGAAGAATATATCACAGACAGCATATATCTCTAGATACTATCATTATTAGACATGCTAATTTCTACTTATTGTGTGGCTTTTCTTCAGAAAGCACAAATAGTCATATAACTCAGTCCAGAATCTGATGGTGTCTTTTTGCTTTTCTAGGTGATTTGTATTTCCTATTGTATGCTGGGAACAATAATCTGAACAGCAAGTTTTATGTCACACATTATGACACACATAATAATTTTGCGTAAGTATTACCTCTGTCTACAAATTCAATTTGATATGGCAGATTTTTTATTTACATATTTTCATGAAATCATATTTGTATTATGCGTTCTGGATGCTTATTTAAGCATCTGAAAATCAGGAAAGACTCTTTCACTATGAGGGTGACCAAGAACTGGCACAGGTTGCTCAGAGAAGTTGTGGAGTCTCAATCCTTGGAGACATTCAGAAGCCATTTGGATGTGGTCCTGGGAGGTGGCACTGCCTGAGCAGGGGGATTGGACCAGGTGCCCTCCAGAGATTCCTTCCAGCCCCAGACATTCTGTGGGGGATTCTGTGAAATGTGTGCATGAAGGATATTCTAGTTCAGCTGACTTAAAATATTTCTGATACTGTTTTTTTGTTGGGCTTCTTGGTGTTGAGTCTTATGTAATGCATTTTTTTCTGTCAGTCTCTACAAAGTATTTTCCATGTCCTGTAGCCTTTCTTATTTACAACTGCAGTGTTCCTTCTATAGTGTTGTGTGTAAAACACTTAGGTGTTTTAACTTAGGTGTGCCCTAACTGTTGATATGACTTCCAATGCTTTTTTAGATGCTTGTTGTTTTGTTTTTGTTTTTGTTTTTGTTTTTTTTTCTTATTTTAGCTGTATGTCATCATGCTGGCCACTCATTTTATTTGCTGTCTGAGTTCAGCAGCTAGAGACTGATCGGATCATCACAAGGCTACAGGTTCCCAGTAGAGATACCATGCTTTGTCTCTGCTATAGGTTTGATTGCACAGAAATGAGTTTAGAAAAGAATGTCAGGATCTCCCAAGAGATATAAACATGTAATTGAATGGGAGCATCATGGCAAATTAAGTTAGTCAGTAACAAATACAAAATGATTCATTCTCTAGGAAATAATTTGAACTACTGCCATGCATTCCTAAGCTTGAAATTTCCAGCACAAGGATTCTAATGGTTTTGTGGAGAGCTCAGAGAAACTTTGGCTAAGTGTCCAGTTAGAATCCAAACAGACAAAACCAAAATTGTATGAGGTAAAATAGAACAGAAAATAACATTGTTCATCATACTGACATCAGTATTAGACCCCTAATGATATGTAAATAGCTGGAATAGCAACTTATGCACTGATTACGCTGTCAAATATTAAAATCCTAGATTGATACTCCTATGTGGAGAAAAGGATGGTCTTTGGAGTCTGAGAAAGAAGGGGTGTCATGGAGGTGCAGAAAACAGTGACAGAAAAAAAGAGGAGGACAATTGGGCATTCTTGTTTATCTCCTATTTCAACATCAGAAGAAATATCAAGAAAAAAGATTATGCTAAAGAAAATAAAATTAACTAGTTGAACTCATCGCTTCTAAGATATCAATGAAGCCCATGTTCTAGTAGGATTTTTAAAACATATGCACAATGGGGCCATTCAAAGTAATATTATATAGGGTAAAAATAATTTTTAAGAAAAATAAGCACTCATACCTAATGTCATAGAAGTCCCTCACTAGCTGACTGGGCTTACAATTCACCCCCTCCCTGTTTTGGCATGCAGCTTGTTAATGGTACATTACAGGGTTTCTTGCATTTTTCTTTGAAACAAAGTAATAGAGTACAGGCTTACTGGTTTGTTTCACCATAGCACTTTCTCTGCTCAGTCTTAATTGCTACCATGATTATTTAAACATCCATGTAGAAGTTCCTCGAAGATGTTAAGGACAGAAATAAGGTGTAGATGCATCTTTAGTGTAGCACCAAGTTCTGATTTCAAAAGCGCTTCTGAGAATCAGATTTAAGTTTTAAGGTCCTGTATTACTTAAGGTCTTTGAAACATGTTTTGACCCCTTTTGTGCAGCATATTTGAAACCCTTTCAGGTTTTGTGTTTACATATTTCCATGGCTGTTTTTAAAATATAATACATAATCTTTTTTTTTTGACCTGTAAGGAACTCCGTTCTGTAGTAATGAGTGCATTACATATGATATGGTTAAGTTCCTACACTTAAAAATTATATTCGAGATTCCCAGGCAATGCTGTTTTGGAAACAGTTCTACAAAATCATGTGATTTTCAGTGGAGATTTGTTCAGATTTAAAGTAAAAAGGTCTGTCTTCTAATTCCTACCTCTGGAAAAAAAAAAAAAGAATCTGAATTTGAGGTAATTTCTTTATAGCCAACTGCATAGGAGACAACATTCTTTCTTTATCTGTCTCTGTTAAATCCCATTTCTTTCAAGTAACTTTAAATGGGAGTCTTGTCTTTTTCTTACTCAAACATAAGTGGAGTACTGTGTTTAGCAGGAAACATAACCTCAGGCTCCTGGAGCATCTCTTGGAAAGAGCTCCAGTGGCATATCTTTAGCAAAGAATGACCTCATACGTCACAGAGGTATTTTATTTGTGAAGATAATGATTTATTTTATTAATAGATGTATTTATCTATGATAGCGCTGGAATATATGGTTCTTTTTAAATTTGTGTTTAATTAGGGAGGCAGAAATCATACTTTTTTGTATCTAGCCAAGCGTGGCTGGTCACTTTTATGATTTAAAGTTTTCTAGTGCTCTTGGTACTTGCGAATATAACCTTGCCTTTTATTCTACCATCAATCAATAACTCGCACTCATCAGCCTCGGATAATATTTATTAATGGTGGGGCGGAGTAGAAACAAAGATGGAAAAAATTCTGGTTGGCAGAGTGCCTTAGGAGAAGAGGAATACAAATGCAGCTGCAGCAGAATCCTTCTTGTGTGTGAGAAGAATTACTGGTTTTCCTTAGTTGTACTATGGGAAAAGCCACACTTCTTTCTCAGGACTGGAATGCCCTTACGGTACCAAAACATATCAAGTGAAAGTCTCTGCCCCACAATTCTTACACTTTGCATTCTTAGGGCTTTAAAGGGGGTGGAAATTTTCCAGCTCAGCATAAGGTGAACCAAATCTCACAAAGATAACACAAGTTTTGAAACTGGCTGTTGGGACTTGATCTTTCCAGCACTTAGACAAGCCTATGATATTGTTTATAGAACTAGTGCTTCGCTGTGTCTCTTGACGTAGAATATGGAGGGGAATAGATGGAGCCACACTGTGGGCTGAAGAGAATTTTTTTCCTTGTCTCCCTCAATCTGTAAAGCTGTAAAGGGTACAGCTTGATTACTCTTACAGTAAGCACTATCTGGTCCGCAGAAAGTCAGCCAAAAATGTAGCTGATAATGACTATTTATATGGTCTGTACAATTCTAGTTATCTTAAAGAGCTGTTCATATATACAGTACAGTACAGTATATCTTGCTTGTTAAAACATGCTTTCATGAAACTGTATAACAACTCTAAATGTATGGAACATGGAGGAAAAGTTGTACCGGGGGCTGGGGCCCTCACTGGGTCCCTTTACTGACATGTGCAGCAAACTGAGAATTCTTGACTGTATGGTGCATAAAATAATTTTTGCTGCATTGCTGTAGCTAGTATAAGAAAGTAGCCTCTACTGTTAGCTTAGAGGCATATAAAAGTCTAACATGCTTTAATAGATTAAAACTCATACTGGGACTGCTTAGGATTTCATGCTTTCCTTAGTGCATCTCTTCACAGTTCTGTTAAATGCACAGAGTGATTTAGTTGCTGTATGTGCTAGCCTGTAACTCAGACATACATAAATCAGTGCAAATGGAGGGTCAAATTCAGCCGTAATACAATGGTACTGAACAGAAAAAAATTCCTTCATCGTGCCTTTGTCACAATATCAAAAATCTCTACTTTCCCACTAAAATGAGAAAAAACCCAGACAAAATTCCTGGACATTCAAATTTGAACAAGAGACATGGCTGTAGAAAACCTGACTGTGGTACAAAATATATGGAAAGAACGTTATGCTTCAATTAACTGCACACAAGATACTAGGTATTAGAGTGATGCTTTTTTTGTGCATTAGTTGTTTGGGTTTTTTCCTTTATAAGGGAAAATGTCAAGAAAAAATAATTTTGTTTCACTGCTTGTCATACACTAAATTTACTACTTGTCATAGAATAAATATAGCATCTCTTCAGGTACAGCTTCTAAAATTAAAAAGTATACCTTTAGTCCTGGGAGAGATGCCAAAAGCTCGTTACTTGTCTCCAGATTTACTACATGGGAATAATGTGGAAAAAACTCACGGCTTTTAAGATTTAAACTCAGCAGCATATCAAATTTATTCTTATATGGTATACTTGTTCATGACCTCTAGTCTTAAGAAATTCTGTCATGTTTGAAAACTAGTCCCTAGTGAAGCCTGTATCAATGTTAATAGCTACGAGGTCAATGCAACTGCTAAACAGTTTGTATTACTGTCAGGGTGGTCATGAAAACAACACCTGCTGCATGAGCACTTGGCAGCTGGGTCAACAGGCACTGTGGGAATTTATCAATTTAGGGGGCCACTTGCATAACACTTTGACTGATGAATTGGGAAAGACTGGCTTACTGGGCTAAAGCTGCTCTGTTATGTATGACTTTCTTTAGGATGGCAGAGGCTTCCTGCAGGCTCCAGAAAATAAGCAAAAGATAAACTGAGCTGTTTTTTCCTTATAAAGCGATAAAAAGTGAGAACTCCTTAATAGCCAATGCTAGAAAGACTAAAAAAAAAAAAAGGAAAAAAAAATCCTAAACCAAAACAAAAACTTTTACAGTCAGTGAGCTGTGATGTGATTGAAAAAAATCCTTAGGTTTTTCCATCGTGGTTACAAAGGAGTTTTTGTAAAGTACTTCTGTAAAGTGAAACTCTCTAGACTGGTATTCGCAAAAGCTCTAATTTCTCTTTAGTGTCTCTTATGGGAATATTAACTGCATGTGGGTAGGTAAATGAGATAAGAATTTTGCATGCTCCGGCTAAACTAAACATAATTAGACATTAATTCTGGCTTTCCATTCCCTCAAACGACTTAAGGGATAGTAACTTTCTGAACAGAAAGAAATCATATGGCCCACCTGGGTTGGTGAGAGCATTCACCAACAAAATTGGCTCATTCTGCAGAGAGTTCCCAGTAGTAGCTTCAGAGTATATCTGTAACCCATCAGAACTGAGTATCTTGATGCAGATTAATATAATACTGTATGTTTCTGAGTTTCCACTTCTATAGTAATTAAAGTATTCAAGAAGGCTACACTATCATAAATGCTATTCTTCTATTATACCATCAAGCCCTCTTGACTCGTACTAAACAATAAAATCACGAATGTTTTTGTAAAGAGCCCGAAAAATGTCAAAATGAGGTATGACCTAGATATTGTCCCTTAGTGTTTGAAATCAGTCTGTTCGGAAATACTCTATGATAGTGGAAATCCCAGAAGGTGATGATGGAAAGGATGATAAGTAGAATTACATAGTCTGGAGGGGCACGAAAAAGGAGTGGATGGTTTGAATCAAGTTCAAGTTTCAATCCAATGGAAAGCAGCTATTCTGGCTGTTGATATGAAACTTACTGAAATCCAGATCTATAAGGTGTTATAAGGAGTGGAAGAGGACATATTTTCACATGTGAAAGGACATTTACTTAACCTCTGCCTTCTTTTGTAAAAATCACCTGGTGGCTCCAGTGAGCCATCCCAGCGAAAAGAATTATTCCTCCCCTTTGGGATCACTGTATTGACAGTGGCAAATGAAACTTCACAGGGGATACAGCACTGCATGGCTGCCCCATAAACTTTTCTGGTTTTAGTCTCATCTTTTAAGTGGAAATCTTTTGCACTGTCCATCAGTTTGAGTACTCTTCTCTAGGTATCTTTCATTTCATTTTATTTATAATCTGGTTAGAGATAAAAGTGATCATAATATAAGTGTCCTAAGACCTACAAAGTCACATTAAGGTTGTTCTGCCACCTTCCAAAGTTTATTTTCTTACTTGTTGGTCTGACCCTGTCTATGGTTTTCAAAGAACAGTTGGTAATAGTGTTTAAATTACAGCTGATATGAACCTATCAACAGATTTTCTTATTTAAATATGCATTTTTAATACTGTCCACTCATCGTGCTAGAAAATTATTACTTTTTTTTTCTAATGGGTTTGCCTCCTATTTTCTCTGTTACTGACTAACTGCAATATTTGGACCTATATACATTTTCTATATCATTGTTTAACTAGTTATTTTTCCTATGCATTCAATGTTTTTGTGATTGAAATGAGCATGAATTTGTAGAAACAGAAAGCAAGACAGAAAAATTACAAAACAGAAAGTATAAAAATAGAAAATAAAAAGTTTTCCTTTTTTTGTTCACAAAGGCAATTTATAAAATGCTAGTATTTGTACTGATCTTCAGGACATCTAACTAACCCTACCTTTTAGTTGAGCAGTATGTAAGTGTTTCTCCCTGTATTTTCTCATTAGTTCCTAACCCTGGAAAGTAGATTATTTGTGATAGCATTTTTTTTGATAATTATCGAAGAATGGATATATCTTTCAGAGACACAGTTTTAACTTAAGACATTCTTATTTTGCCTGCTAGTTTAACTCATTTACATAATGCTGGTTTTATGTGTTTGTAGTTCTTAGGATTTCCCCTGTCTTCTCCAATCTCAAAGCTAAATATGCTATTACCTATGTTCTTCACTCTACTCAGTTTTGGTAATAGGTAGCATATGTGTATTTTGCAGCACCTCACATACTTGGTTTCTATAACCATTTTTAACTTTTCCGTTTCTGATTTATCACTCTGTTGTCTAAGAGCTCCCAAGTACTAATATATTGTTATAACAACCTTGTTACAATGAGAAGGATTATTTAATTGTGCTTTTGACGGGAGGCTGTTTAGTTGTTGACATAAAGTATTTGGAGGAACTGAACAGAAGTTTCCTGTGGTACCTTGAATTCCATGTTTCAAACTGCCCTCATGGTGGAGGGATTCAATTTATCAACTCTGTTTAACACCTCATTTTTATTACATGCACAGGATTGTTTTAGGATAGGACTTTTCCATTGCTGAGAATTGAAGACTAATGCAAAGGGTTCTCTGGATTGCCCTCATCCTCTGACCTTCTAATGTTTTAACATGCCCACTTCTTTTGAATTTTTTCTGCTGCTAGCAATATCCAAGTAGTAGGTTTCTTTCTTAAGCTATATTTGAGACAAGGAAATCAGGGTCACAGTTACGTTTGAGAACAGCTTTGATTATGCAGTAGTTTTCTACAAAGATCAAAAGAAATCAAATCCTGCATCTTCACGTAACATTTATTATTTAGAATAAAGTAATAATTTTATAAGCTTGCAGCAGTTTACGAATAATTACTAACAGAAGATTGGGTTTTGCACGAAGTTACTAATTTCCAGCAAGGGGCTACCACGAGGAATGATAATTTTGTTCTTTTACACTACCCCATGAATGGAAGGCTCTCTGCAAATTGATGAGTCTGCCAGGCACCACCTCTCACAGGGTTTTGTTAGCAAGTCATTAATTTCTAAGATGTGACAAATAAATTCTTTGATGTCTTTATTTATACCTGATGCTCATGGCCCACCTGTAGCATCTTTATTTTGTGTTCAGGAAAGCTTACTGTGCTAGGGTTCACACCTATATTTGATGTATTTGTGTAGCCCATACTGTGAGGGAGACATTAAAAGGAGCAACAAAATATTAGCATACAAAAAAATACTAGCATATGAATAACAATATTTTGTTAATAAAGCTTTACATGAACATTTGCCAAAGCCATGGATTTTTTAAAATTGTTTACACATGTAATGTGAAATTAGCGTGAAATGGTAAACAGAGCTGCAATGCTCTTTTGTGGAAGTAACTCATTATCTTTCACTTAGAAGCCTGCAATGGTGTGAGATTGAAAACCAACAAAACTCAAAACTTTTCCTGAATGAAAATTAACCCATGTTTCTAAAAAGTGTTACCAAAAACTATATCCCTTTGCCACAGTCTGTTTAATTTCAACTGTGTGCCAATTTACAAAAGTATTTTATAGTTTTCTGGTTACTCTCACCAGTAACCAAACACAGTCTTGACCCTTTTCCATACATGAAAACAGCCAACCGTGAGCGCAGCAATGGGAGGTCTGGCCTTTCAGGTATGTCAGCTGAAGACCACCCTACTGGAAGAGGTAACAAGAACAAAAAGCCGAGGTCAAACAAGGCAGCCCCATGTAATTAGATACTAATAGTGGATTTAGGGTGTAAAATTCACTTAAAACCATACACCAACAGACTAAACAATCCCAGTAAGAATGGCAAGTTTTGTTCTAAAAAAATGTTTTTAATACCAGAAAGCATAAATAAAACATACATAATAACCTTGACTGACAGACTGCACTAACCTGTAGTAACATCTGCTTCCAAATTATTTGCTTTAGGTTTGGGATAGTATAATTATAAAACACTGAAATTCTACTGTAACTTGTAGTACAGCATGCATCCAATTTAATTAATTTATTATGGAATTCACCTTCAGTCCCAATAAAAATTTTGAGAATTTAAATTCTGAGAATAAAATAAATTCCTCTCTTAAATAGTGAATAGCAAAACCAAATATTCAAGACTAACTATATCTGATGCTAATGGGGAAACATGCTGAGGTAGATGCTGAACAAATAGGCAGTTGCTTTTGCAGAGTATGATGGGGCCAAAGTAATTAATACAATAAACTTAATTGCTGTTGGCTGTTTCATTTTGTGTTAATTTCTGATGCTTTTGCAGGGGTGGATGTGGTATCTTTACATGCCACAGACTTGGTCTGCTAGAGCAGCAAGATCCATCGTGAAGAAAATTATATTTTGCCAGCTAAAGTGAGTATCTGCTAGTCATTTGTTCTTATTGTTGCTGGGGCCCCTGGGTCATGTTGGGAACTGGCTTTTTGCAGTCTTTCCAGATTCCTTAATATTTTCATAGCTCTAGCTGCTTTGCAAAGATCACATCTCAAGAAACTCTGGTTTGATAATTTTCATTTATCCTGATTTTACAACTGGTAAATTAGTCTAAATAATTAAACCAATCATATTAATTCCATGTCTTATAAATCATTTGAGTAGGATTTATAAGCCTTTTGGAAGCAGTGCTTTAAGAACTGTTAAAGAATTTAGTGTATTTTTGGCACACAGTCCAAGGACAAAAGGTTTCCTTCCTCGGTGCTCCAAACCTGCCCAGGGAGAGACAGGTAAATGCAGGGATATGGAAGGATGTTGAAAACTAGTAAGCAGTGACAATTCACACCCATGGAGGATTCAGTCCTCTCTATTATTCTCCATTGGTGGTATCTCCTATAGAACAGATGAGATGTTTCAGAAAGACTGAATTTGTCCCTTAGAGCTTACTTATGGCAACACTGAAATTGAGGAATTGAGGGTTGAACTGACCGGGGATGGCTTGTCTGCTAGCTAGTACTGTCAAATTATTTTCTGTAGTAGCTTTTCAGTATACAGAGTAGGTATTGTCAGCCAGTACTGACCTTTTGAGCCAGACCCGTTGTGCAGTGGCAGGTAAGGAAGCAGTAGGGCTGGGTAGAATTCCAGCATCTGCCTTCCATTGATGCTGCATACCCTCTGTGGTACCTACAAGTCATTTGGCTTCAGATCTACCAGGAGCATCTTTTACCTGTACTGGTCCATATGGTTCCACATTAACTATGTCTACACTTCTGCAAAAACGTGCACAGAATGTGAATCTAGGTGGGAAAGTGGGCAGCATTTAGCAATGTCAGAGAGTAAAAATCTCCAGAAGCTGGTGTTGCTTACACCTCTGTTGTTCTGACATTTACTTTCTGTGAGGCAGTGATTACTTTTAGTGAATCTATTCCACTTGCTGCTGATGGTACATTTGCTTTTAGGAAGCCCCCTGCATAGCAAATTTCCCTTCTTACTGAATATCAGTATTACATCATTCAGCTACATAGAAAGAACCATATTTACTTTTTGCTTTTTAACCTGCTGATCTTAGTGAGAAATGCAATGCTCACCTTTTTGGGTCAATGATCTTGTAGAGTTTTCCACTGTGAGGCTGTGTCATACTTTTACTGCTTGATAATATGTAAATCTCACCTGTTAAAGAAACCAGTGCAATAAATTAGTTCTCCTTTCCCAAGTTGTCAAATCCATGACTTTTGTGATCTAGCTGTATTTGCAAGATGAGATCAAAAAAACTTCAGAAGAAACACTAATCACCAAGATATACAACAGAATCATTGCTATTTACAAATTTAAATAAGCACTTTCCCCAAATTCATGCTAAAATGTGAAAGATACTTTATCATGAATGCCTTTTGTTTCACATTGTATAGAATTCGTTAAAAAAAATAAAATTGGGGAGGAAGGGAGAAGAGGGAGATCGATCTGCTCATGCAATATCTTTGCCCCTTAAGTCTGTAAGATTGGGAATAAAAGCAAGTATATGACATATCATGTCACAGTGAGTGCCACAGTTCACATAATGTGAAAAACCCTTTGCCCCTTCCAACAACCCCATTCTCTTGGTTTTTCTTACAAGGCTGCTAAGGTGTAGCTGAGAGCAGTGTAGACAGCTGTGGCAAAGGAACAATAGGTTTTAGGTTTCTGCTTTTTAATCATTTACTATAATTTTGAATAGTTCAGCAGGCATTACTAATAAGGCTTATGATTTAATAACATTTTTTTTTTTCTATTTACCTAATTCGTCTTCACCAAATCCCAAGACAGGGCCTGAAAAGAAACCTCTACATGAACCAGTGTTGCCAAGACAGAGGGGTTTCTCTTGCCACTGTTTGGTTGCAGGACTCTGTTGCAGTGTTAAAAAATTTCTATATTCAAAAACACATAAAGCAAATTGTTATATTACATTTTGAATAGAGAGTTTTCACTGTCCAGATAAATAAGTAAACACTTGCTGCAAGTAGTTCCATAGAGACACCTGTGCAGTTCATCATCTTATGATTTCCTGCCCGTTATTTTTCAGATGCTTAAAAAGCACAGCGTTTCCCTTCCTGCCATTCAAACATTGCAAAATTAGGTTCCAGCTATGCTATGTAGGCATTTGTGAGCACTGTGCTATTTGGCATGGAAAAACTATGCCCATTCATTAAAGAAACATTAATTTTGCTCCATCAGTTTCCATAAAGCCCCGCAAATTTTCAACGTCTTACCAGTTAGACCTGTTTGGGAAACAGTTCCACAATTAACATTTATTCCTGTCATAATGTAAATGATCTATGTAAGTGTCTGTGGAACTAAAATCTTAAGAGTGCTGTAATATGAGTGTCTTTGCGTGCACTTTTTTCTAAGGATCAGATATGTTACATATGTCAGCATTCATTAGAATGCTGTGCTATTTTATTTCCAAATCTAGAACTGAATCTGCATTGTCACACCGCTGAATTGGCAAAGTGACACAATATACAAGACTGTTGGTGTTCCTTTATACAGGAAGCTCAGTAACTAAATATACCTTATATACATTTTTGGTTTAGAAGAAACCTACCCATTGCGGTCTCCAAACACGTAACTTCCATAGAGTCTTTCAGACTGGCAGCCTCGATAGACAAATCCGCCAACCAAGGATCCACTGCTGAATGGTTTGAATTCTAAAAGTGAAGGCTCACTTTCTAAAAAGGAACTACCATAGCATTAGATCATATGCAGTTTCATATTTTGATTCATATTTATGAAAATGTTATTCCTTCAAGAAAAGAGGTTAATTCCACTTAAATGTTCTTCAAAATTCAAGATGTGTTGCTGGAAATGAAGCATCAAAACAAATCAGAAAATTACAACGAAGGCTGTTTGTGAAGCAATTGGTTAGGGATGTAGATAGGAGGGGCTATAATGGCTTTCTTCCGTCTGCCCAGGTTGGGAGAATAAAACTATGTAAGAATTAGGTTGGGTTTTCATTGAAGTTGATGTGATTATTGTTATTAACTTTTATGTGTCAATACAGTCTGCAGAATATGTCTCCTGAACTTCAGGAATACAATTAAACCCCCTTCCCTGTAAAGTCCTTCCAGTATCTAAGAGCAGAAATTCCAGTGATTTTCAGGAGAACTTGTTTTCAAAGCCTTTTGGTGGTTTGAGAAACTCTTTCAAAATCACGGTATGTGTGTTACATCCCATATTGCTGGCCATAGCTTCTTGGGGTAATTTATTTTATACTGCTGTTCTAGTTGCAGTTCCTATACTTCTTTTTTTTTATTTTATTTTTTTTTTTTTACAAAACTGCAGTTTAGTCATATCAAATAATGTCTTCAAGGAAGTTTCAGTATAAGTGTTCCTATTTATGCAATTAAATACTGCTTAGTGTAAAAGTAGGCTCAACTTTACATGCTAACTGCATAATTTTAAATTAAAGCCACAGCCAATAGACCTTTTTGTATTATAGGAACTTTTTTTTTTTTTTTTATTAGTTGGAGGGATATCTGCAAGTCTTTGATAAATGAATTTCCCAGATTATTCTACAAGAGTAAGAGCTAAAATTTTATGAGGGAGAAAAGGATGATGAGCTCTTTTTATTGAAGCTATTGACCCACAGCCTAGTACTAATACTAGCAAGCTGCTCTGGATAGACACAATATTGCTGAGTTTACTCTGCAATAAAGATGCAGTCAAAATTCCATTGGAGCAGTGGTTTACCAAATATTATTCTTTGGTTTGGCTTTTATAAAATGAACACAGAAAATACATGCAAGAACTGAAGCAGAACAATTACATTACACTATTGTGTACTGTTGTACTAGCCAGCACAGCTGCTTTGCTTTTAAGTAAAGTACAGGTGGGAGAACTAGAGTTCTATAGTACAAATAAAACCAGAAAATGCTACGTTCCAGGAGATAGACCAGTCCTTGATGCTTTTACACACCTTGGGCATTTATCACCTTTTTCTACCATTGAATTTACAAGCTGCTATAATGGTCAGATGGGGTAGATGATAGCTCAGAGTAACTACCACCTGGCTTGCCTGAACTAGCAAGTGATCTTCATATCAGAGTTAAACAGTAAACTAAAATTGTGACCAACAATCATACTGATTCAGAGAGAACATGAAACACTTTAAAATTTGAAGTCCCTAATTGAGTACTTTTGTCTTTTTACAATCTAATCTAAACCAATCGTTTATTATGAAGTAGTAGCATAGTGCATTTTTCTAAGCTTTTCATTTTTAGGAACATTTAAACACAACTCAGTCATTTCCCTGTTTGGTTGTGGTCCCTTGTTTATCTCACTTTTTCCATTATTGAAGGCATATTACAGGAGGTTTCCATTCTGTATCTTAAAAGGTTGTGAATGGCTAAGAATACGTTTTCATCACTTCTTGATATTCCAAAATCTTTTCTTTATGAGCCAGCATATGCATCAACAGTGAGATCTTTGACAGACTAGCAACTGGTGTGTTTCTTAAGTCTTATTTACATGATATTCAACACCAATAAGAACAAAGTTGAGTCATTTAAATTTTTGTTTTGTCTCGCATCTTTTATCTGCTTGTATCATACTTTTCATAAATTCTGTCTTTTGTAGGTTACTTATCCTGTCTATGCTGTAAGTTACCTATCATGGCTATACAGTCCTTTATCTATTTTCTTCTGCTTTCTATTTATTATTCCATGTTCCTAGTAGCTTTACCCTGGATAGAACTTACCATAGTCTTTACCCTTTATTATTTGTAAGATTCTTGCTGAAGATCTGTTCTTTCCATTTGAATCTGAGCAAAGTATAGTTAAATTTATGTTTACATCTGTTGGGTGGCGGTCCACAGCACATCTGTAGAAAAAAACATAAGAAAAGCCATGAGATAGATGAGTTCATAATGTATAATTCTCTATCAATAGTATGAAACATCACATTTTGAAGGACTATTGTTTCTTTGTGGTGTCTGCTCATCTGTATACTTCATACTGAGCCAAAATATCTGAGAAGTGTGTCAGATTTGTATACAAGAGATAATACACCTTTCCCATCCCTGCACCATTTTTTCCATAATGTGAAGTAAAACCATTTTTTCCTAGTGATAAAATGTACTCTGCTCAATACCACCTGAAATGAATAGTGCTTTAGTCAAGCTAAATGAGTGGGCTTATATGGTGTAGGAATTTTGGACTGTTAAAAAGTCCAAGAATCAACTCCTTATCTGAACAACTTGAGTTTCTGAATTTTTTCAAACCATGACTTTACATGTCACTTCAGTACTACCACCCACCTAATTTGCTGAATTATGTGTTGTTTAGTTAAAGTGCTGTTCTCCTCCTTGTTATTGTTTAGATATCACCAGATGTTCTCATTTGTTTTCCATGTGCCTTTTT
Organism: Tyto alba; assembly: GCF_018691265.1. Classification (NCBI taxonomy): domain Eukaryota; kingdom Metazoa; phylum Chordata; class Aves; order Strigiformes; family Tytonidae; genus Tyto; species Tyto alba. The sequence continues at coordinate 10,647,608 of NW_024881297.1, forward strand.
TTCTCAATCAAGATTCCCATCTCAGCTGTATTTTACCAACTCTCTGCTTTAGGTTCTCTTCTTTCATAAAGGTAACGATTTTAATATTAAAATCAAAAATCCTGTATATTTTTTCTGTCTTTTCAGTATTAACTTATAATAGGTGTTCATGCTCTTCTCCATCTCCTTTGCCAATGTACGTTTATTTCTAACTGTGAGATATGTGTGGAGGTGAAGGAGTGAAAGTTTTAAAAAGTCCACAAGTGCCTTTATTATTAAAATTTTGTTACTGGACTGTAGAAAAGATTTCTGGTTGAAAACAGTATCTGCTCCAGAGTAATTCAGTTTAATTGAAACTTACTTACCGGCCTGGATTGTGGAGTCCATGTGCAAAAATCTCAGGAGGTTGGTTTGTGCTATTAAAATGTGGGTTGCTCCGTGGTATGGAATAAGGGACATTGCACAGGTCAGTATTTACATCAAGGCGCAATACAGAACCTGTAAAATCACTGAGAAAGTTGGAGGATAAGATAATTGGGTTTTTTAAAAGTATTTTACTGGTAGGTTTAATCCATATAATACCACAGTGAACCAACAAAATAAACGACCCACTTTACTGAATAATCACATACAGATTGGTTTTATGGTACATGCAAGTAGCAGAACCTATCAAAGATTCAATTTAGCCCATATGTTGCCTTGTTATGTGCATACTAGAATGCCTCTGACCGTGCTGTTGGGAAGCACCTTGATAATAAGAACAACTTTCCATACATCAATATTGTTTTATGGCGTCAGACACAAGGCTATTAACTCTTCTATACTGTATCTCCTCTAGACTAACCATGGATATAATCACAATGTAGTTACATAATGCTTTTTGCTAACACTTTGAATCTTACTCTTAAATTCAATGATTTCTAGTCACAGTACAATCCAAAGACTAATTATACATTAATGAAAAAAAAAGGAAAAAAAAAGAAAGTCTTTTTATTGGTTGAATGGAGGTATCGTGGGGTTATTTTAAAGAATCAGAACTTTCTTGTGTCATGAAACAGGACAGAGTAAAATGTTTTGCCTTACATTCATGATTGTGATGGAAGAAGGGAGAAGGCCAAGAACGTAGGAATAGAAGAGCATAAAAACTCTTTCTCCAAACATGAAAAGATGCGATATTTAAATTGATTCCTTTCTGTCTTCATCATGAACCTGTTTCAGTCTTCCCGTGTTTTATATTAGTTTAAAATCAAGTATTAGAGTTGTGCTCTGGCCTTGATTTTAAGTATATCCTCACTGCAAAGGGCAGGAGCACCTGCTATTCTGCTGAGCCAGAGGCCTCTGAGCATAGCAACTCATTTTAGGTCTGTAAAGGCTCAGTACCACACTTTCTCTAAAGTAAGGCAAATGTTGCAACTCTTACAGAGCATAATGAAACAGAGGGAAAAAGCAGGTTGAGAAAAATGTATAGGTAGAACCATAGTAGGATTGCTTCTTATGTTCTCTAGACATTTTCCTAATTGATACAGTGTTGTTATTGACTCTGGTATGTGTTTGTAGACACATTTTTAGAATGTTTGCTCAATATAGCTGTCTTGTTCATAGAATAATAGTTTGGCAAAAAGTCTAACCTGTGCTTAAATACAATTCTGTCTACTGATGAGGCCTTCACTATTTAAATGGATTGATAGCACACAGCTACAAGATGTATTTAAGGAGTAAGACACTTTGAAAATCAGTAGTTTGCTAAACCCAGGCACTGAAAATATTAGGATTATGTAGTAAAGGAAGAGGGAGTATGATTTGTCTTGACAACTGCTGATCACTTTTGAATCTGACCCCAAATAATCTGCAAAAACAGAAGACAATAATAGAAGTCTATCTATTGGTCGTTCTTGTACCTTAAACCATCCATCTCCTCCATATCATCTAGAGTGATCATGCCATCTCCAAGGAAAATGTATAGGTAACCATCTGGGCCAAACAGAAGCTGTCCTCCTAGGTGTTTTCGATGTAGTTCTGCTACTTCTAAAAAAACTCTTGCTGTTCTCATATCAACTTGGTGTGGATTTTTCCTGCAATATGAAGATATGAACACAGTTTTCACAGTTCAGTATCATTGTTCTTCTTTTTAAAAATAAACTAGAGTCATTCAAATTATACTTTAAGATGTGGATGTTGTAACTTGGTGGAAAATGTCAAACAATTATTTCTGAGAAATTTCAGTTTTCCACCAATCACAAAAAAATATTTTGCTGCCTATACACAGTAAGTAGGGAATAACTATAATTAAAAAATGTTGGAATAATGACAAAAAGTCTTTAAAAGTTTAAACCAGTGTACTTACTGGCATTCCAAAACTACTGTTTGAAATAAAATCAGCATTAATTTTTCTGCGAGTGCCTGATTATACACACTGTAAATCCAATAGTTCATTTTAGAAATGAGAAATACTAAAATGAAAAGGTTGCTGAAAAATACAGAATTTGTGAACTTTAGAGTTCTACTGGTACCTGGATACTGTGTATTCTACGACTCTAAGGATGTGGTCATGAGGTCCAATAGCCCACCGTTCTTGGTTGGTGGTATAAGACACATACAGCTTTCCATTTTTCTTGTAATTGGGATGGAATGCAAGGCTTAACAGTCCTCTTTCATCTCCTCCCTGCAGTCAAATGAAAAACACAAAGAATTGTGAAGTTAATTATGTTCTTTATTGTGTTTCAGCTGGAACCCAAAAAAAAAAAGTTTCTTTCTTGTGGATAATCTTTGCCCAAACTCTTTTATTTCTTTCCTGACTACTGCACAAAAAGGATTATAAAACATTTCACTTTGGGGAAGTCTTTAAAAGTTAGAACAAGACAATTGCCTTATGTAGTTATCTATGCACAAGTCTCTTACGCCACTTTTGTGGAGTGATTTGTGTATGTAATCTTTGGGAAGCCATGAAGACAAGTTTAAGTGCTGTGAAGGATTCTTTGCTGGGTTACTAGGTTGCTTGTAATTCGTAGAAGACAAATAAAAAGGTCTATAATCAGCAGTCACTTCTAATCCAAGTATCCAAAACCTAAAACACAGTGCTGGCTGCCAACTCCCACTGTCTTGGCAATATGTTTAGAAAACAGTTAAATTGCTTGTGTAATATGTAAACCTTTGTTTTACCCTGGAGGCAGCAACATCAGTTGTCACAACTATGGTGGTCTGTTCATCATAGCTAGTACACTAGGTAATAAGCAGCCTTGGTCTCTGTGCAGAGAAACCATAGTTTTACATGTGGTCCTTCTACGGAAAGGTTTTTGTTATTTTTTAAAATAAAAATAGAAAAATCTCCAAACAACTTTCTTTTGTTATTACATTTGCCACAAAGATCACTACAGTTATATGTTAAGCATCAAATCCATGTAATGTACTGTGACAATGCTAATACCCTGTGTACTTACACAGAAGGCAATTTTTTCTTTGGCTTATAAAAATATATGTAATATTACTGTGCCTAAAATGATATTTGTATAAATGAAGAATAAAACTCAGATTCATTTGTTGCTCTTGAGGTAATACAGGGAAGAGAAGCTGAGGCATAGAAATAAACAGAGTACATAATTAACAATTCAACTTAAGTTCATATATGTGATTATTCACAAGCTGAGAGTTGTTTTGGAGTTTAACTCAGGGTTTGCCAAGCCTTTCAAAACTAGTGACTCTTGTAGGTTCAAGTGCTCCAGCTCTGCACCCATAAGGAGACAAAGTTTTGCAACTCTAACCACACCCATGATAACTAATTATGAAATTTTAAATTATAAGAGAGAATGAAGCTTTTAAAATGAATTTGCAATTCAGATTGATGGATGAGCCTGTCTTCCTGTTGAAAGACACCCCACAAAAGGCCTAATTGGGAAAGTGCACAGCTTTAATTTATTTTAATTCAGCATGATTGCTATACTTCCTTTTTAATCACAACCACCAAAGAGAAACGTGAGTCAGAAATGGAGATGTAAATAGGTCAAGATATTTCCATACAAAGAGATCTGTGCAATGAAATCTGGATCCTGCTAATTTAGAGGTAGCCAAAATTTTCTGGTTTGTTTGCTAGAAAAAAACAGTTTCAGGAGGTTATCAGAGAGGTTAGTTTTGAAAGTCTAATTAGAGTTGCCAAATCAGTTGCAGTCATCATGGATGAAGGGACTGGTAATCTAGCTCTTTCTCCTTTACGAGCCAAAAATAATTCTGCAGCTGAGTCTGAACTGATTGTAGATATTACTGTATGAGTTTCTAAGAGTTTTGACCAAGTTGCTCTGATAATGTCTGAAGCAAAGGGAGGCAAATCAGTTGCTTTGGGAACAGTAAGGCATATTTCAAAGATTCCTGATGAATGATTCTATCTGTTGTGCCCAGACAAAGACAGTCCTATTTCTTCTCCTGAGAGATGAGTCCAACTCATTTAAGGGCCCAGGAATGTCAGTGAGTCACACTAGGCCTGCCATTCAAGGTGAGTTATTGAAAGTATTAGTAAGAAAAGATCTTTCTGTTAATAAGCTGAAGATTTTATTTAGCACTTGATGTCATGGGAGCAGTCTCAGTGTGAAAGTGAAGTTGCTGAAAGCGTAAACAGGTGAAAATTAAATTAAGAGCTTCTAATGAAGTACACATGAAACACGAATTTGACAAATGAATGAAACATGGGACCTTCAAGGTAGTAATTATGGCAGGTTGTATTCATAGGATCAGGCCAGCATTTCTACTAACTGCTGCCTTGCATGATTCTATTAGACTGCAATATATTACTTTGTTTGTGGAATATATCTATTGCTTCCTGAAAAGTCATGCTGCTTTCTGTTTTTCAAAGTGAGCCAAGCACACTATGTTCTAAAAAGTCAATTTACTCGTGCATTTAATAAAAACTTTGGAAATATCACTCTAAGATACTGAAATCAGTGCAGCATCAAGCCATAAATTGGCTTATGGTCAACTAGAAATCTAGCTGAGTTTTTCCGTGATTATTTTTCTCTGGTTTTGGAAAACAATTGTTCATGTGTACTTTCAGCTTTATCACTACCTAGAAAACCTGTTGTTTCCAATTAAATAACTGCCACAACTTCCATAGCTTTTGAAATTATCTCTGTGATGCCAGAAAGTGTATGGTGTTCTGTAGTGTTATGTCTTGTATGTTGTGGGGTAAATTGAGAGATATCCAGCAAAATCCCTTACAAGCAGTCATTTTGCTACTATTGAGCTGAATAGTTATATGCCAAATTTTAAAATATCAGATTTTCCCTATAAAGTAATCCTCCCTTTTATTTTTATCAATGGACTTTTGATGCCTACTGTGAAACCAGTATCCCAGGCTTGATAGTCTTGTCCTGTAGTTACCATATGTCAAATATCTATATATTTCTCTTGGCAGCTTAATAAGTTATTGACATATTTTCTTTCTAAGTTTCCCCTTAAATGAAACCAGCACCAACAAACGGTAGATGACATGGCAGATTGTATAAGATTCTGCACTGCACTATTTGATGGAATAACCATTAATGTTTGTCAGTTGTATAAGCAAGGGCAAGAAGAATGAGACAAATCTTTGTATTCCATTGGGATGTCTGTTGAAGACAAAGAATGATGGTTGGCTGAAATGAGTATTAATTACCTAAACATACTGTGGACTGGGGCCAATGTGAAATCTCTGTTGTAACTAAGCCTGGAAGCTCATGCTTCCAATGTCTGCTTGTGCAGCTCTTTAGCCTGAACGGTCCTATCTTCTACTCATGCCAATTGCATGTTTTGCACCAATACTACAATTGTGTCAAAACTGATTTTCCCTGGGCCAGATTATAAACTTCAGCTAGGGAGTTCTTTGAAAGGAAAAACATTCATTTAAAAAACCAGTTTGGTCTAGTTTAGGACCACAAGCATGAAAATAATTTAATCAGAATTATATTATCTTAAGCCAGTACAAAGCCAAGTAAAGATTAATTGTATGCATTAAACTTAAAGTGTTTCTTTACTTTTAATTTTTAAATGGTTGGTTAGGTATATTATGCCAGTTCTGAAAGTATATAACACCGGTAAATGTTCTCAACCAAAGTATATTTTTAATATTTCTTTTTGCATTATAATTTCTGTTGTTATATATTTACACTTGTAAAAATCTGAAATAACTGCACAACACAATCTACTTTGTACTTTGACTAACACTAAGAGGAGGAATTGTTGCATGTGAATACTGAATTTTTATAGAAGGGCGCTACTTTCACATAAACACTCCTTAGACGTGGGCTCTACTTTCAATCTATGTGTTCCCAAATGTACTCTGGTAGATCTCTGACATTATATACAGAAGTAGTATTATATTATTAAGGTATTACACTTTTTATATAATACAGAAACATATGCTGCACTTATTTTTAAGACATGCTACCATTTCATTATGTCAATATATCTATTATTTCCTGTAGTAAATATAGAGAAATACAGGGGAATGCCTTAACTGTTGTTGTTAACTATTTAATTTAAAATAGATCATATTGTAAGCGTGGCCCTTAATTATGTAACCTTAGTAATAATTGATTTTAGTATGCAAAACAAGACATGACTATTTATTTCCATTACTCTCTGTGGCTTAATAGTAAACAATATAGGTAGCAGATTATGAGTTTTCTTTTAACATTGATTTCACAATTCATTCATATAAAATAGTGCTATTTATATTTAACAGCTTTTTCATCTGGATAATCCCACTCTCATGCTGGAAATGAGTAGCAACCTTTTTTAAAAAGGGTTGTGCTTAAAATATAAATATTCAATGGTCATTTGTAACAAAATATTAGCTCTAATGTAATATCTTTATATCTTTTTTTTTTTTCATCTATTATTATAGAGCAAATTCTGTGTAGCTTGTTGAGGTAGTATGATCACTCTTAATTTAGTTTATTTCCTATGTAATAGATACCATAAGTAATATGCATTACCATGTGTTTGATCTTAAGGAGTTTTATTTGTAAAAAATATGGGGTAAGGGCTCATGGAACATCTAAAATCTCTTAGCAGGCAGTACCATACTAACCCTTCAGAAAGGGATTTCTAATTAGGAGATCCCAAAAGAATCTCTGCTTATTTGAACCTTCCTTTACCAGATCTTACTGTAGGGCTGAAGATCAATGTCAGGTATCTTTCTCAGCAGGAAGTGTTTGCTTAATTGACATATTTTGGAAATTTGGCCCCAGCACAGGATAGAAACTTGACTACAGCAGAAGTTGAAGCCAGCAAAAGGTCTGCTCAAGGGCACTCCTTGCCTTTCAAAGCTGCATCAATTATTTTGAGAAACACGAGGGGGAGGTACCTCAGACAGGTGAAAGGGGACAAGAGATACAGAATGAGAAAAACAGAAATTGAGGCTGTAGGTATGGTATAGGAATAGAGCTCCTATAGACCTCTTGGGTGTTGAGAACTCGAGTGCTTTGTTATCTGAACATCTGTGGGGCCTGAGGCCTCTGGCAAGGGAAGAACTTGTAACATAAGACATTTACCCTAGGGAAAAATACTTACACTGATGTCATGGCTTGGTATAGTATACATACTAAAACCTATCTCCAAAGCATTTCCTTTTCCCTGTTGTGCTGCAAAGCTTTATTTTTATTTTTTTCCCCTCATTTATAAATGGCTTTGCAGTTATCTAAGGATTTTTTTAAAAAAACATTTTAAATGGATTTTAACAAATGCACTATTTTAACACCTGACTTAAAAATAACTTTAGATATAGCAATGCTTTACAAATAAATGTATACAGGGAAGATGCTTAGAGGACCACACTTTTACTTGGAATTTAAGAATTTAAGCACAAATCTTACTGAAGTTGGAGGTGGGTTTTGTTCAGAAAGCTGCAGGGCAGGATTTGGCTGAAAATCATTGATGGTCAAAGTGTATCCATCACAAAGTTTTCTGCTATGATGTTTGCAGTGATATTTAAATGCTCATTTTTTTACAGGACAACTGAACTCACAATAAAGTAATGACATTCCACTCCTTTAGTGCCCACTGAGTCCAAAAGTCAGACCTATCAAAAGGTAGTAAGAAAGTGATTCATAAAACCAGTTCTGCATGGATTTTGAATGGGGCTTGTCTGCATTTGGGGAAAAGTCAGAGTACATATTCACAGTATTTACACACACATATTTATTATGCAGCATAGTTTTCCAGCAAAACAACTCCGGGGTGGCCATAACTTGAGTAGAAATAAATAAAAAAGAGATCTAAAGATAGCACTGGAACTTAAAACCTAATTCTTTCTTTCTTCTTACTTCTGTTGCAGCAAAGACAAAATTTTGACATGGCCTTGATGATTTTTTCTTTTCCTTACCTTCATAGTCCTTTGAAGATACCAGTCACTAAATGCAGGACCTTTCACTTCTAGTCCTAGTCCTCTGTACTTATTTTTTTTAATTCCTCAACTCCAGATTTTGCTGTTCTGCTGGGCAAGTCTTTAGATTAATCCAAATGACAATCCTCGTTCCCTGATAATACAATTCTTTCTTCCCATTCTCCTGAACAAAGTATATGAAACTTATAAATGCAGATACCAACCCAACACAAACCCACAGCTTGCCTCCTTCACACTCTTCTAGGAAGACATGAATCCTGCTTTGACAGCTCTCCCAATTATTGGTTAGAAGCAGCTAAAAGCTTTGAGACTGCCAAGAGCCAGCCAATAATTGAGAGGTTTTGGGCAGAGTGACATACGACTGTAAGTGTACTTGCAAGGAGGTGGCCATGAGCCCATGTGAGGTCTGCATCTGGACTGCGAAACTTTATGTACTGCACTACTTTAGGAGAATTGGAATAACAGAAGACAGTGGAAATCAGTCCCGGAAGAGGGAGATTCAAATAAAGACCAGATGATTATTGCATTCAGTAAAGCTGGCTCAAGAAGGTGTGAATTACACACTTTCCTGCACCACAGAGGCCTCTTGAGCTGTAAGCAGCATTTATCCTCTGGGAACACAGGTGGTGATTCTACCTCTGTCCCCAGCTGGATTTATTTTCAAGGAAGCTTTACATTCCACCAGCAATTCAATGAGTGGTTCACCAGTGGAGGCCACTGAGGGAAGGTAAAAAATAAGCATGCTCTTTCTTATTTCCCTGGCATGCCTCCACTTTTTGCTATTTATTTATTTATTTGACATATCTGCTCTCCTATACTTTTCCTCTTCAGCATTCTTCCACTACAGACTGTCTTCTCCTGACAGCTTTTCAGCTGCACTGGTTTGAAGTCTATTGTGTTGTAGAATTAGCCTTCTAGGAAAGCGAGAAAACTTCCTTCAAGTGAGTGAGAATGCAGTAAGTGTTTAGAAATTTACTGACCATGAAAATCCTTCATTAATAGGGAGAATAGACTTGATGGCCTTTGTATTTTTTCTCCTTCTTTTTGTTACTTTTAAGCTTTATCCACCTTTCCATGCCACTTCTGTGATAAAGGCAAATTTTACAACTCTCTTTCCATGGGTAGTCCAATAAACTTGGCTCAGATGATACCCCAAAGAGAATAGACTACATTACATTAACATTCACAAATACATAGCATGATGACAAGAGACTAATAATCCCTTTTTCATTCACCAAAACTTTGACTTAACCTCTTCCAATCAAGAATGATTTTTTTTTCTAACTTAGACCCTATTTTAATGCTATCTAATATTATTTTTCTGTGAACACACAAACATTACAAATTAATCATATTATTGATTTACTGTTCTATACCAATGCTCTGATTTGACCATGGTCCTCTCAGACATCTACTCTGGTTTTCTCATGCTCTCATTCCTTCACTATATATATAAAACTTATCTTTACTTTTCAGTAGCATGTTTCATAAAATTTTTCTTTCTGGTTAAAATACAGATCTAATGGCAGAGAGTTGTCAAAAGAGTTTAAGAATTATAATTCAATATATAAGTTGCTTTTATATGGCATGACATTTCAGCCAATCACTCCTGATTTTGTCATTGCTAAAGGTAAAAATATGCTATGGAAAAATAAAAATCTTACTATGGTGCAAAGATCTCTCGGGCTGCTAAATTAAGACTTTTCATAAATGTTCACAAAAAGTCTACAGCAGTTTAAAATGAGCTATAAGACTTTTTTTTTTTTTTTTGTACTAAGAGAATAGAAAAAAAGAGGATGTATGGTGACACATAGCAAATTTGACAGTGCTTATGTAAAATGAACCAACCTACAACAAATTCTATACTCCGATAATTGAAAACAAATTCATGCTGTTTTACCGTGACCACTTTATATGGAAATTTAGGAATATAATTCAGAACAGAATAACAGTAATTATCATACTCTCTGCATTAAATTAAAACCAGAAATGTTGATCTGTCTAATTGTAGGCATTAAAAAATAACTAGTTTCAAAAAAGAGAGATGCAAATGGAAAGATGCCCTGATGACATTACTCTGTCTTACAAATAATTCTGCCTTTCTCCTTTGGCTCTCAGTAGTGAACTGTTGTCTATTAAAGCAGATACTTGCTTTTTCTGGTTGCAAGGTGAATGTTACATTGACATGAGCTATGTATTCAAATGTTGTGGGGCAGAGGGAGAAAGCAGCAAACTACGCCCAGCTTGAATGAAAAAACCTACAGATTTCCACTAAGATCAGTCCCTATGTCTTTACTGTTGTCTGCATGCAAATGGATATTAAATCTTGCTCAGCAGGTGATAAAAGTAAGTTGCTAGCAGTCTGCATCTTGCAAAAAAGAAATAAATTCACACCTTAAATAGGATACCTTTTGCCAGAGGGTAATAAAGGCCTGGAGGCACTTCATTCAATACACACCATTTGTGTGTTTTCCCCAAGCATTACTGTGGGGATCATTCATGTTTGCAATACAACGTAGATTAAACGGTGGGCTTTATGAGCCTGGTTCTGTCACTGTTTTATGAGAAGAGTGAGTTCAGTGACTTATCAAAATTATACTAATCTTCACTGTAAAATATAAAAGTATTCTTCTTCACTGAAGGTTATTTTGTTAGCAGATTTCTAGCTTTAGTCACACATAAGCATGAGGCTCAGCAACTGGAACCGAACAATAAAAAGGACGGTGGTTCATCTAGCATGGAGGTGTCACCGAGGTTACATCAGCCTACGCCGTGCGTTCAGACTGCTTCCATAAAGAAAAAAAGACAGCTCGTTGTCATAGGAGACTCCCTTCTGAAGGGAACAGAAAGTCCAGTATGCCAACTGGACCCACTTCTCAGGGAAGTCTGCTGCCTCCCAGGGCCCAGGTTAAAGATGTGAAGAGAAATCTTCCTACCCTGGTACGGCCCTCAGATTATGATCCATTATTGTTTTTTCAGGTAGCCAGTGATGAAGTTGCAACAAGAAGTCCAAGGGCAATCAAGAGAGACTTTAGGGCCTTGGGATGACTGGTTAAGGGATCGGGTGTTCTCCTCTATCCTTCCAGTTGCAGGGGATGATGAGGGAAGAAACAGGCAGAGCCAGCAGATCAATGCCTGACTCCAAGCCTTGTGGCACTGGCAGAATTTTGAGGTTTTGGTCATGGGTCAGTCTATACAACACCAGGTCTGCTGGCAAGAGATGGGGTACACCTATCTCAAAGTGGGAAAGTGATCTTCACACAGGAGTTAGCAGGGATCACTGAAAAGGATTTAAATTTTGAAAAAATTTGATAAAATAGATTTGAAGGGGGAAAAGGGTAAAAGCAGGCTTGCTAGAGATAAGCCTGGGACTGGCACAGCAATGTTTGAGGGACAGTGTGCTTGTGAGGTCCTTTGGTCTGCTCTCTCAGTAGAGGTAGGGGATGGAGATCCATGCAGCAGCAAAGACACAAGGATTATTGATGTGTTAGAAACTACAGAAGCACCTGAGAACGGTCACATAGAAATTAGGGCTTCTCCCCTCCAAACAGTGACAGGATCAGTAGCCCAGCTGAAGTGCATCTACACCAACTCACACAGCATGGGCAACAAATAGGAGGAGCTGGAAGCTGTTGTGCAGCAGGAAAACTGTGGCATAGTGGCCATCATGGAAAGATGGTGGGATGAGTTGCACAGCTGGAGCGCTGCGATGGATGGCTATCAACTCTTCAGAAGGGGTAGGCAAGGAAGGAGAGGTGGTGGGGTAGCCCTGTGTGTTAGGGAGTGTTTTGATTGTCCAGAGCTTAATGATGGTGATGAAAGGGCTGGGTGTTTATGGGTAAGAATCAAGGGGGAGTGAGAGAAGGTAGCTATCATGGTGGGAATCTGTCATAGACCACCCAACCAGGGGGAAGAGGCAGATGAAATAATCCATAGGCAGCTGGGAAAAGTCTGATGATCACTCGCCCTTGTTCTCGTGGGGGACTTCAACTTACCAGATGTCTGCTGGAAATACAATACAGCAGAGAGGAAACTGTCTCGGGGGCTCCTGGAGTGTGTGGAAGAGAATGTACTGACACAGCTGGTGCGTGAGTCCACTAGGGAAGGCGACCCGCTGGACCTGTTGTTTGTGAACAGAGAAGGACTTGTGGGTGATGTGATGGCCGGAGGCTGTCTTGGGCATAGAGATCACAAAGTGATAGAGTTTTTGATTCTTGGAGAAGTAAGGAGGGGGTCAGCAGAACTGATACCTTGGACTTCTGGAGGTCAGACTCTGTCCTGCTTAGGAGCCTGGTTGACAGAGTGGAGTCCCTTGGGAGGCAGTACTGAAGGGCAAAGGAGTCCAGGAAGGCTGGATGTTCTTCAAGAAGGAAATCTTAAAGGTGCAGGAGCAGGTGGTCCCCATGTGCCAAAAAATGAGCTGGTGGGGAAGAAGACCGGCCTGGCTGAACAGAGAGCTTTGGCTGGAACTCAGTAAAAAAAAGGAGAGTTTATGACCTCTGGAGGAAGGGACAGGCAACTCAGGAAGACTATAATGATGTCATGAGGTTATGCAGGGAGAAAATTAGAAGGGCCAAAGCCCAACCAGAGCTTAATCTGGGTACTGCCATAAAAGACAACAAAAAATGTTTCTATAAATACATTAGCAACAAAAGGAGGACTAAGGAGAATCTCCATCCTTTATTGGATGCAGGGGGAAATGTAGTGACAAAGACTGAGGAAAAGGCCAAGTTATTTAATGCCATCTTTGCCTCAGTCTTTAATAGTAAGATGAGTTGTTCTTGGGGTACCCAGCCCCCTGAGCTGGAAGACAGTGATGGGGAGCAGAATGAAGCCTCCATAATGCAAGGGGAAATGGTTAGTGATCTGCTACACCACTTAGACGCACACAAGTCTATGGGGCCGGATGGGATCAACCCAAGGGTATGGAGCAAGCTGGCAGAAGGGCTCATCAAGCCACTTGCAATCATTTATCAGCAGTCCTGGCTAACTGGGGAGCTCCCAGCTGACTGGAAGTTGGCAAATGTGATGCCCATCTACAAAAAGGCCTGTACACCTTCCTATAAGAAGGAGGATCCTGAGAACTACTGGCCTGTCAGTCTGACCTTGGTGCCAGGGAAGGTTATGGAGCAGATCACCTTGAGCACCATCACACAGCATCTCCGGGACAACCAGGTGATCAGGCGCAGTCAGCATTGGTTTATGAAAGGCAGGTACTGCTTGACTAACCTGATCTCCTCCTATGACAAGGTGGCCTGCTTAGCAGATGAGGGAAAGACTGTGGATGTTGTCTACCTAGACTTTGACATGACACCATTTTCTACAACATTCTCCTGGAGAAACTGGCTGCTCATGGCTTGGATGGGGGCACTCTTCACTGGGTAACGAACTGGCTGACAGCCTGGGCCCAAAGAGTGGAGCTGAATGGAGCTAAATCCAGTTGGTGGCCAGTCACAAGTGGTGTTTCCCAGGGCTCAGTACTGGGGGCAGGTCTGTTTAATGTCTTTATCAATGACCTGGATGAGGGGACTGTGCACCCTCAGTAAGTTTGCTGATGATACCAAGTTGGGTGGGAGTGTTGATCTGCTTGAGGGTAGGAAGGCTCTACCGAGGGATCTGGACAGGCTGGATTGATGGGCTGAGGCCAATTGTATGAGGTTCAGAGAGGCTCAGTGCCGGGTCCTGCACTTGGGTCACAACAACCCCACGCAACGCTACAGGCTTGGGGAAGTGTGGCTGGAAAGCTGCACAGCAGAAAATGACCTGGGGGTGTTGGTCATCAGCCAGCTGAATATGAGCCAGCAGCGTGCCCAGGTGGCCAAGAAGGCCAACGGCATCCTGGCTTGTATCAGAAACAGTGGGGCCAGGAGGAATAGGGGAGTGATCGTCCCCCTGTACTCAGCACTGCTGAGGAAATGGCCTCAAGTTGTGCCAGGGGAGGTTTAGATTGGATATTAGGAAAAATTTCTTCACTGAAAGTGTTGTCAAGCATTTGAACAGACTGCACAGGGAAGTGGTTGAGTCACCATTCCTGGAGGTATTTAAAAGATGTGTGGATGTGGTACTTAGGGACATGGTTTAGTGGTGGACTTGGCAGTGTTAGGTTAAAAGTTGGACTCGATGATCTTAATGGTCTTTTCCAACCTAAATTATGCTATGATTCTATATTTCAAATCGCCTTTTCTTCTTGTTTTAAGAAACTGGAAAATCATATTATCTTAATGGGAACACGTCACTATTTTTCAGTTGCCAAAGAATGTGTGTGCAAATTCTAGAGATAAAGCAAATGCTATTCTATTCCCTAATATCCAGAGAACTTTTGGCCTCTGAAATCTGGTTGCATGGGGAGGCATATTTCAGCCTATATTTAGCATCAACATTCAGCATAGATTTGATAATCATGTGTCATATCTTCAAAGCAAATGCTGGTTGTATATGTTGCCGGTTTTCTCGGTAGGTGATTATGCTAAACATAATAGGTAAAATCAGAATTTGAAACTCTTTAAGTATACTTCAACATTTTACCAGTTGACATACAACAGATCTACTGGATGAAGGCTAGACAACTATGTTATGTCTATTTACTCCAATATTTAAATTGTTTAAACCTATGTACTTTGTCCATTCAGTTGCTCCAAAACATAAACAGTCTTGTCTTATTGGCACAAATGCACACAGAAAATGAGTTTAGAGGTCCAGCATCTGCTACTGAGTTTTAAGCTTCTACATATTAGCATGAGCATTGCAAGTGTATTTGTTATCCAAAATCAAACTGTTTGAAATAAAAGGACTGCGCTTATTGGAGTCCTGATACAAAGGCAGCCAGAAAAAAACAAAAAATGCTATTATTACATTTTTTTCCACAAAAATTGTGCATGTGCATCATGTTTGTACATGGGTCAGAAATATATTTAAGCACCGCACCCTCACATTTCTGAAAAAGCACTGAATGGGAGTTGGAAAAAAAAAAAAAAAAGCATTTGAATCCTCTGATACTGCCCAAGCATTTTTCTCACTGGTCCTTTGCCAATCCCACCAGCCTCACGGTGCCTCAGGAGCTGTGTAGCCCGAGGGCAGAAAGGCTAGTGTGCAACTTATCTGCACTGCTGCAGTTAAGCAACAGCTTAGATTTCAAATACTGACTCAAGTAATCGAATAATTTGAGTTCTTTCAGTAAGTCTTAAAAAATATATGTAACTTGCCAGCTACCCGAAAACAAGGAGTAAATAAATCCAGAGAAATCCAGATTTTTCCACAGGCATTTTGCAAACACCAGAGGAAGCTAAAATAATCAAGCATTTTTGTGGATCACTCATATAGATCTCATTTTTACCTCCCACTAAAATCATGAAGAAATATTAATAATTTGAAGAGAGACATGAATATTTTTATGAAATGTGCCAAGTGGAAAAACCAGGGTGGTGGAGGATATACGGTTTGCTCTTCATGACTAGAATCTGTATATAAGAGGAGAATGATGGCAATCCACAGCCGTGTTGACAATTCAGACATACAGGAAATACCCTTGTAGGAAACTAATACCATCTGGGTTTGGCCCAAGATGTGTGAATGAGAAATATGTTTCTTGTTGAGAATGCAAAGATAGTTTTGGACATTGCAAATAAGGAATGCGTTAAGCATGCACAGTTATAAAAATGAAATAGGGTGAGGCATTGCATGCATATGGAATAATTAGAGGAATATGTTTGTGTGCGTCAATAGCTGATGTAGACTTAGAACTTCAGAATGCATTTGTCCTAAGACAAACAGTAAATTACTATGAAAAATGTCTTCGGTATAAATGGCCAGGAGCTTTCCGAATAAAGACAGTATTTGAAAATGCTGATTTGTCTAAGCCACCATGTTCCCTGATAGAAAGGGAGGTTTGCTTGTGACACATATTGTATTTTAGAGAGAAAAGTAAAACAATTTTGAAATTGTTAAAGCATCCAGTTCTAATATTTGTATAATTGGGAATTTTGATTATTTCAGTGAGTTGTTTTCAGTTTAGAAATTAGTTTTAGTTAAAAGAATGTCAACACTGAAATGGAATATTTCATTTGGCCCTTCCTGAGAACCTTTCAGTCCACACTTGGTGAGAGTATGTTTTCAAAATCTCAGAATATTCTCACTCCTCTCTATCCTGTTCTTGCATTAACTGTCTGAGATTTTAGTGTCTGTTCTTGGCATAGGAAGGCTCTCTGGTTTCTAACGAAGCCATTGCCAGCATTCTGAGGTTCCTGAGACTCACTGCCTGCGGGATGGATTTTTGCCTCTCCCTTGACACCCTCATCTACTTGTGAAAGCCCCAGCAGTGCTGATTTTTCTGTTATTTGTGAGGCTAATGAATGCCTTGCATGGACAGGAAAAAGTTCCAGGCTCTCTTTTTGGTGCACATTTGACTTCTTCTCCAGACCAGCCCTTAGACTATTAGCCTTTCTCTAAGTTCAGGCTCTAAATGCTCTCTTTAAAGAAAATTATTGAGAAGATAAAAGGTTTGCTAGTCTTTCCTGTCTGTCAAGATCCTGGATTAACCCTGTTCCTGGTTCAAAGACACTCATTATACAAATTACCTGTTCCTTAACTGAGCAATGCTCATACAACGACAGTAAACTGTCTGTTACTGTATCTTTATCGTCATTTGTTTTCCAGAAGATTTTTGACATACCTGAGCAGAATTATTCTTATCACTGCTAAACACTGCTGCTGGAGACATTTATTTAACAAGTATTAATTGTTTTAGTGCTTACCCAGAGGGCACAATGCAAAAAAGATGGAAAATGAAAGTGGCCATTTTGATTCTTTTATTTTCCATTATTTTCTAGTACACATTGAGCCTGCATAGCTCCTGAGATCTTTGGACAGGATGATCAAAGTCTACTGAATCAAATGTTATTAATACACTAATGGCACACCATTGCATATCTTTGATTGATGGATTACATTCAGGTTGACACGGGCTGTCTGAAGAAGCAGGCAGGCTGGAGGTATGAACAGAGGCCCATTTCAGGCTCTATTGCAACTGCAAGTTTGAGCAGTTCTGTTTGCTGTCTAATAGACTGTGAATATATGACTTGATGGTAAATCCATTCCTTGCTCTTTGAAAATGAATTATTAGCACCTCTTTCAGCTTCATTGTAGAATTATGTGATATTAGTTCATCCTTTGCCAGGCTGTACACACAAAGCATTGCTTTCGTTTGCATCTACTGTGGAACGTGCACATCTGCCTTTCAGGTGAGAATTTATGAGTGTGCAAGGCTCGAATTTTCCAAGCTGTTTATCCTTATGTGTTATGCATATACTCACTACATACACACATAAACATACACATGCGTCCAGCATTTAGGTGAGCACAGATTTTCTTGTCCCTGTAGTTTAAATTATCATCAAATTTAATTCTTTTTTTGTAGTCCCAAAAGTGGAACATGAGTGGATATAAACAGTGCACGCATGCTTGATTTGCATATCTTAAAGCTTAAATAAATGGTGTTTGAACTACGTAGAAGAGTTTATTTTATAGTATAAAGTAAGTTAATATTGTTATGCCTACAACGTTCAGTTCCAATGTTGGGGAAAAAGGGTTTTGAAAAATGCGCATTTCACGTATGTGCCTGTGTTTTTTAAAGAACACATTAAATTATGGTTGTACTACGTATTTTAAATATTGACATTTCTGAGTGGGGTTTAATTTTTATTCTGCCAACCGTTGTAAATTCCTGTTTTGAATCCTGAGGATTTCAGTGGAGGTGGAAAACCACTAATAATTTCTTCTTGTTCACGCACCTTATATTCACTTGCATGTCTTAACTTGAAGCAGACCTTTTCTGTTGATGCTGATAACGCTGTCCTGAGTATAAACCAAACTCCTTTGGAGTAGGAATGAGTAAAATTTCCCCTAAGTAATGGCAATGATAATTACCTTAATATAAAATTTTGTTTCATCGGGCCCTAATTCAGCAAGTACTTAGGCATGTGCTCAAATTCCACTGATTTTTTTTCTAGTGCAGAACAGGGTACCATGAGGCAGCTGATTCTCTCCACTTCTGAGTTTACATTACTTTCGGTGTCAGTATATGAGATCTGATACTATGGTGGATAAGGGAATTTATCAATCAAAAATGCTTCTGATTGAGGGGGAAAAAATTAGTGGAAAAAAAATGGAGACTTTTCTCTTAATGAATCTGACCCTGAGATTTCATAAAGATTTTTTTATGGTCTGTAGCTAATGTGGTGGTTATGCAGCTAAAGGCATTATCTTCACATCATTATAATGAAACATAACACTGGTATCCTTGACTTTATTAGCCAGGCTTCATTGGTATCTGATGTTATATATTTCCTATTATAAATCTAAATAAGAACTTACATTGACCTGCATTAGACCAAACATTAAACAATTTACTAAGATTACAACTTCGAAAGGGAACTTTAAAAAAAAAAAAAAAGTCTCTTAGACCACCAAGAAACAACCATAAATTTAAGGAAATATGAGGTTTCCACCATGTGACTTCCCCTGCAGAGTTATGCAACAGACTGCTGTTACTTAAAGGTCATACATAAAAAATTTATGGTACATTTTTTAAGAGATTTATAGTGTTTCTATTTATACAACGTATATGTCAACAATTTAAAGGTATAGTATACTAAAATAACAAATTAAAGTCTAATCCCTTTGAATCCTTGATAAAATAGAATGCTCTAATATAAGTCATATATAAAGGAGTTTAATAAATGTATCTATATTAATTGATGTGGTATGTATGATGTAATGATTAGGTCTTTATTATTTATTACAAGTCATTTGTTCATTTTTATCCTGAAAATCATGTGCAAAAGGGTTTGATTAGGAGAGCATTCTTTGTCACATAGGCCCATTACATGATGGTGTAACTCTCTTTAGAAGAGCTCTGCAAATCAGTCTCAGAACTAACTTTCTTTCAGTGTTGAGATGAATGATACCATTGATACTATCTAGACCTCTTGTTTTGGGATGTCTTTGAACTCAAATACTTGTCATTTACTCCTGATGTTGTTGGATTCTCTGGAAGTAAAAATTTGTAGCTCTATATGAAGGTACCACCCCTTAATTATTTGCCAAACTTTATTTGCTTTGCACTGAAAAGAAGTGGGAGCAGTTACACAGTTACGCAACCTTAGCTGAGCCAGGAGAATGACAGGGAAGACTGAGAGAGGGCAATTTCTCAAATCACTAGAGCTCCCTTACCAGTAGGGTTTGAACTCAGAGTTACATTTTCAACCTTGCCTTTGCACGTTTAACCCATATACTTATGTATATTTATGTGGGACTTGAGACCAAAAATGCATCATTTTATGATGGGAGTCAGAGCCATATACACAGGTCTGGCAGTGATTACTGATGCTAAATTCACCTCTGAATTTTGCATATTAAAATAATGCATGAGTATGAAGGCTTCATGGGGGCACAGTAAATACTAATGTGCATATCCTAATGTGTATAAGCATTTAGACACCATAAATATTAATTTCTCATGAAAACAAGTCTTCATAGATAAACAAAGGTCCTAGTAAGTGAAACACCTATGAACATGCTCAACCATAAAAACTGTGATAATTCTATGGCCTTTGAGGTCAAATATAAACGCAGTGCTGAATGGGACACTAGTGTTTGGAGAAAGATACTAATATGGTCAGGGAGACTCGTCTCTACCTGGTATTGTGGCCTAATCTTGTCCTCAGTAAAGAACCTAAGCATGCAGTCTGGTGGTGGTAAGTTCCTAAAAATAGAGAGGGGAATTCTCCACAGACAGCCTTTGGGTTGCAGTGCCACCCACCAGGTTTTAGTTACTGAGCCTCTACTGACTTGAATCGTCATATCTAGTCCCTTGATGACTCTCACAGCATTCCTGTAAGGATGCCCTTTGCCTGGGCTTGCAAAATGGTTCCTGCCTTGCTGTGGGACATACTGCTCTGTTGATCTCCTTGGCCACTGCTATCTCCAGCTCTGAAGGTAACATGCAATGCCTTTGCGGCCCCCTGGAGCTGCAGCTGATACAGTACTTCTAGGTAAGAGATCCTCAGCAAAATCACCCAACAGACCTTTGCAAAAAGTACTTGTGCAACCCTGGTTTACTGTGGTTTTGCTGTGAAATAGAGTTACACTGATTTTGCGGATTTTGGATGTTTCTAAGGTTGTGGCACCCTGTGATTTGCCTTTGCTGACTGAAGAAACATATCACTATTCCTAAGCTGGTCATCACCCCTTCATCAGCATAATTAATTTCCATAGTAAGAAACAGTTGTAAAGAAATTTGGCTACAACTGTTCCAGCAGAGTTTATAGGTTCATAGGCCAACCCAAGCAGCAATTAATTTAAAAGAAGATGTGATCATTTCCTATCTTTTATGAGCATTAAATAAAACATACTTTTTTTCTTTTGGACAAAAATATTTGACATGTCAAATGACTAGAATAAGAGCTGATAGTATCTATGGTATTTTTAAATATTAATATCTTTTACAAATAAGAAAATCACAGAGTGTTAGAAAAGAATAACAGGTACAGCATTTTAAAAGCTGTTTTTCTTTATAACTGTAAGTCTAGAGTTTCAGAGAGAAAACACTAATAAAAATTAGTCAGTCATCATTATGATGTCATTCTCATAATTTCCCTTGAAGTAAACTAGCAAGTACAAATAATATTTGTAATGTCTGACATCATCTATGTAGCTTTCCATTGCTCAGACTTTGGGTTAAATTTAGTGATGTTTCCCATTTGTTAGAGAGAACACCTTCTGGGTGGAATAGATTCCATTAAGAAAATCTCTCTGAAGTTAAGCCATCTTTGTAACTTGTTTGAAACAAAACAAAAGCCAAACAGGCCAGAAATGATAGGAGTACAGGAGTAGCAATTTGTCAAAAATGTGATCATCTGTAAGAAGCAAAGTTTCAGTCCTGAGTCTGAGTGCTCAAATGAAAAAAGGAGCCATGCATTTCAGTGATGTGCTCTTTAAAAGGAAATAAGCATCATCGCGGTTGTTTTACTCAGGAAACAATATTCCCTTCCATGTGATATATACCCATTTAACATAGTTTGACCTGCAAAGGCTTCTTTGAATCACCCGGACTTTAAAAAATCTTTTGGAATAGCCACGGACACATTTTTTGTTGCTTCTGCTTTGAGATCTTAAGCATTAAAGGACATTTCTAAAAGTGATTCCTTATTTTTAATGTTTAACTTGAAACAGTTACAAATTGCATAGGAAACACAGAATGAGAGATCAGTGTTTCCTCAAAAGTAGTCTCAGATTGACCACAAGCACTAACTCACATTTGAAAATCTTAGTCTTATGTTTACATTAATTAGAATACTATTAGGTGATAATTTGTGCATATAGAATAGACAGCCACTGCCTTTCATCTTCCTTTTTCTTTTCATTCTAAGGTTTCCTATAATTTTTTAAATGGTAATTTCATTTAATTATTGCTCTTTATTAGTGACCGGAGGTACGACAGTACCACAATATCATCACAATTTTATGCAATAGCATATGCTAGTAACATATGTAAAGGATGAGAGAGTTGTATTTCACATAAAACAAGTCTTGTTCCACTTGTGGAATACTCAGTCTTGCTTTTTCTGTCTTTTGCCCACTGTGTCCTTTCCCGGATGTAGGCCAATGGTGTCTGAGCCAACTCTCCACTCCCAGAAAGGAGCAAAGGAGCAGGAGAGACGGTGGTGAGAAATGATCCACATTGCCTTCCCCAACTGTCTGTGCTGTTCTGCTCCACAGCATGACTGGCTCATCAGCGTCTTTGTCCTTAACATACTTTTGATCTAGACAAATATGTACCAACTGAGTTCATTTTTAATGAAATTATCAGCTCGAATTATGTCTTTCATTTCTAGCCATCTTTCAAAGATATGCAGTACACAGGTGATTTGGACCAATTTAATCCTAAAACCCCTGATAACTTTCTCAGATAATACATTGCATTACTTAATATAAACTTGAGATTTAAGTAAATATTATTCATTATTCCTGATTTTTTGTTGTTGTTGTTGGATGGCTTGGGCATCTGTTTTAAATGGTATAATTATTTACACATGGTGACTTCTGCATTTGAATGGACATTAGCTAAATGTGAATTATTCAGATTCAAAGTAGAAAAAATGAGTAGAGTTGTCAGAATGTTGTGATAAATTGATTCATTATTCCTTGATAAATGCCAAAATTTTCTTCCCTCCCAAAAAAGGATTAAGGAATTCACCCACTTAAAACCTATACTTAAGAACCGAATGGAATATTTTCTGAAAGAAAAATAGCTAACATAAACATAATTTCTTCTTTAGAAATATGAGGTATATAATAATTAGCAGACCCTCACTGATCTACGAAAACCATATTCCCTTAGGAGAAAAAGAACAATAACTACTGAAAAGTGACAGGCTATACACAATTTGTTATATCTGAAGAATACAAATATAACTGCTTAAACATATTTAAGAAGTGGTAAATTCACTTCCTCTACGACTTCATAAACTCACAAATGTTTCCTTGCAATTGTTCTTGGAACTGATAGAGGAAAATCTCCCAGGGACACACAAAATGTAATAAACGTAATATGAAAATTGCCCTTTCTCATATGAAGATTAAAACAAAACAGATATTCTCCAGAAAACCAGCAGGTTCCCCTATTCTCTGCTCATATGGGCTCTTCCCACAGTCTCATTGCATGAAGGACACACGAACTTTGTCAGAGCTGACTGTATGGAAGGAATGTGGGCTCAAACATTTGAAGGCATGCCACAGAACCTCAGCAATTCAATCTCTTGTTAATTACAACTAATATTTCATTATTCTGTGGAATTTGCAGCTACACAGATGTGTGTACCCACCTTAGTATGCAGTGTAGCCAATGCTTCAAATTACATTGCAAGCCTTGCAAAGTGTAAGAGGTGTATTGAAAGCTGAAATTAGTAGAATAAAACATTGCAGTAGGTTTTCAACTTTTTAATTTGAAACCTTTAGACTTCATGATTGCAGGAAAAAGTTTGAGAACACAAATCAAGCTAAAAAGTAAGGAGGCAGTGAATTTCCACTCCCCGTTTCCAAATGGATTTTTTAAGCACATGGCTTTTAAGCCAATTTCAAGATTTTAGAGTATGCCTCATGAGTGTCTGAATGGACAGGATTGAAGGTACTTTATATGGCTTATTTAAAAATAACATCCTAACCCAAGCTATAAATCATGATAAGTATTTAATGCCTTATGTATATAATAAATATTCAAGTCTAAGTATCTGGTTACAGCAGTAATTAAGAGTACTGAAAATCAACCCCTTAAAAGACGCTCTTCAGTGGAAATTCTGTTTGTGGTGGGGCTTCTTTCACACCCTTCTGTGCACATGTACAGTTCACAGCCATTAAGCCAACAGTGTGACAGCATCCGTTATTCCTGAAATGTTGTGCACGTCTATACGCTCTATATCAGTCTCATTTGAATATTGTTTTTTGAGAAATTTAAAAAATTCTTAAGAGAGAGAGGAGCCAGGCTGATATGAAGCTTACAACTGGATGGGTTTTATGGTGGTAAGAGGAACAGAAGGAAAAGAAATATATCTCAGGGAAGGTTATCTCTAGATGAAGGTTTTAACGAGAAAGCTTGATCTTCATTGAGTTGGGGAAGAACTACCTCTGTCTGGATAGCCACAGCCAGAAGGAATGAATTGGAGCTACAGCTACAGATTGCTGCAGAC
Organism: Tyto alba; assembly: GCF_018691265.1. NCBI lineage: Eukaryota > Metazoa > Chordata > Aves > Strigiformes > Tytonidae > Tyto > Tyto alba. The sequence goes on from NW_024881297.1 coordinate 10,671,695, forward strand.
TTTTTCTTTTTCAAATGCTATTACATTTGCAACAATACAGGCAGGGGACTGACTGGCTGGGGACAGGTCTGCTGAAAGGGACTTCGGGGTCTCAGCAGACAGCAGATGGAGCATGAGCCAGCAGTGTGCCCTGGCAGCAGGGAAGACTGACAGCATATTGGGCTGTCAGAACAAGAGCACAGGCAGCTGAGCAAGTGATCACCCTCCCTTTACTCTGCACTCACGAGGCTGCATCTAGAATACTGCATCTGGTTTTATAGGCCCCTCAGTACCAGAATGCTATCGACACACCGGAGTGAGTTCAGTGAAGGCTGCCTGGGGACTGGAGCACTTGCCCTGTGTGGAGAGGCCAAGAGCGTGGGGCTTGTTCAGCCTGGAGAAGAGAAGGCTTCGGGAGCTTGTTGCACAAGTGGGGCAATTAAGCGTGGCAAAGAACACAGAGAACTACATCAGTGATGCTAGTGTAGGATTTTCGGCAAAACATTTTTGTGGCAGTTATTGTTGGAAAATCCTAGTCATCAAAAAAAATCAGTTCACACATCCCATGTAAAGGTCTAACCTATCAAGCTATTGGTTATGTTGTTACGGACTTTCTCACATTTTCTTTTTCTGTTTTTACTAGAATTTCTAGTCTTGACCTGAGAAAGGTTTCCAAACAACAGTTTCTTTAAAATCGGAAGAGGAATTTTGCACTTGATTCATGACAGGGACTACAATCTGTAACTTGCATATCCTGAATAACTTCCCTGATCATCTATATAGTGCAATGAGTCTCTTTTACCAAACAATATTTGATTACACACAGTAGCACATCAGGTCTCTTTATGAGTAGGTACCATTGACTTTATATGTGCCTTTGGAGCCGCTTCTCTGAATTTTGTCTGTCTTATTATATATTGTGTCCAATATTTTGTAATTTTATAACTGTCCCTGGAAGTAGATTGTGACAGGACTTAGTCACTGTTGATAGCCTTGGAAAAGTTTACTATTGCATCCAGCCCTGATATAAAGCAGAATTTACATGTGAGTCTGATAGCCTAAATGAGTTCCCAAGCTACCTAGCTTTGCAGCATATTCAGTTTCACATAAAGGATAATTTTGAGATGTCTTGGTTCTGCTCCACACAGAAAAGAAAGAAACAAACCTTAACACTACGATATTTTCAGACAAGGAATCTGGAGCACAGATTAAAGGCATATTAAAGATTGTATGGACTACAACAGCAGCAGAGCTAGGGGCTACCTGCACCCAGTTTTACTGACATATGACCCGATTCCCTATCAGGAAAGCTACATGGCTGCTGTCATTTTTGTAAACAATTGGATAATAAATTATAACAGTAGGAAAGCTACAGGCAAATCTTTCATTAATTGGTGTTGAATCAAAACTATCAAAGCAGCAGCATGTAACAGACAAGTGATTATGTTGCTCAAAGGTCATTCCTTTTATGTGTGACAATTCAATTTGTTACATTTTTTCACCAAAGAAAGAAGATAATGAAAAAGCAATATTGCCTTCTCTGAAATTTATTACTTCACCTATTTCTGCTAGATCTTTTTTCCAAATTAAATATATTTTTTAGATGCCACCAAACAAAAGCCCTTTTCGACACTATTTAATCCAATTGTGTCTCTCTGGACTCCTGAGGATGCTGCTGGGTTATATAGTGACAGTGTTCTCCAAAGCACTTCAAACCCTCTTTCTTATCCTCAGCCTACAGGTGGAGAAATGGAAAATTTAAACACCAGCTATATGGTGTGTCTTTCCCAGTCTCTCTTATGCAAAGAAATCAAGCTCTATCTTTTGCTTTTATACTCTGTTGGTCTAGCTAACCAGCCTCTGCCAAAGATCATCACCTAGCTTGAGGAAGTTCTGCTTTTAGCACAGTGTATAAAAATTTCTCTGTATTTTTCCCTATTTGTTCTTTAAATTTCCTCTTAAGGCTCAGAATGTTGTTCTACCATAAATGTTTATGGGAAACTCCTACTTACTTTGCCAGTGAAACAATGGCAGGATATAACCCTTACTTTGGTGTTCTGAATTTATATTCTGCTCTATTAGTGTCACTTGAGTTGGATTTCCATTTTATTATAGGATTATTATTTTTTGGGGGCCTGAACATTCCCTTGTACCTTGCTATATTTCTCACCTTCTTGATTCCTAATTGTTCCAGTATATACATACTTTCCCTGAGTCTAATAAGGTACTTTTAAAGAACCTCCATGCTGCTTCTATGGATTTTAATTTCCTAACTTTCCCCTTCAGGCTATTTCTAACTTCCTCAATATAAAAATCTTCCTTTTTTGAAAAGTACTGTAATATTATTACCTCATGGTAGGATCCCATGGGAGGATGTTGAACTTAATTATATTATGGTCACTTTTATTTAGTGGCTCAACCATGTTAACTTCCTGAGTCAACTCATATGTTTAACTCAAGACCTGCATCAAGACTAGATTTGTCCATTCAGTATTCCAGAATTCTTGTAACAAATTATTGTCTTTGGTGTCTATACACTATTCTAATATTATACTGAGAGGGCTTAAAAATACGTGCCTGTGATACACATGGAAAAGTCACAGGAAATACTTGTTTATTCAATGCACTTTTAAGAGTGCCTAAAGTCTAAAGGGCTTAATTGTCAGTGAAACCACATGGAGTTTTCTAAATTCAAATATTCTTTCTCTGTGCATGAATCAAACTGTATGTTCAGGAGGTCAGTGACAGATCGAAATATGCATGTGTTGAAATTCATGTTTGTGCAGCATGAATTCTTGCAGGTTAAATATCCTATGGTTTTTTAAAATCAGCAAATGCAAATTTCTCCCATGGCTTGAGAGCCTAAGCCCATTGAAACAGAAGTTGGTTCCTTATGTTATAAAAAAAAAACAACCCAAAGCCCAAACTGTAAATTAATTTTGTGACCTGTAGTAAATAGAAATTGTGGTACCTTACAAGTGAAAGCACATTATGATGTACAGTAATGTATCTCAAGTAATCAGTTGTAGTAAGGCTAATATTCAGCTGAAAACAAACTTTAGTAATGAACTATACGGTAGTTTTGAAAAGCAGATTGAAATATGGTTTGTCTTTGAACTAGATCCACTGCTTCTCTGAACTTATAAACATGACTCTGAAAGAATGTACACTGTTTTCCTGATTAGAAGTCCCTTTTCTTTCTTTTTTTTTTTCCATTACTCATTTATTTTAATCCCAATTTTAAAATCTAGCTCATTAGAAAAGCATTCTCAGTAACAGAATTTGAAACAAATATAGACATGTGTATCCTCGTTCAGCACAGTACAAGACAGCTATTACTATTACATGTTATAAGAACACTAATATTTGTCTGTACTAGACTAAATTTTTTCATTATTTTAAACCCTAAAGTGATTACTCTTAAATATAACCTTTTCTTACATTTGCCAAGTGAGAACTGTTTGCTTTATTAATGTTATAATTTGTGGTTCACAGTTCGAAAGAAAGTTAAAAATGATTTCTGAAATTGTGTGTCTTGCTGACATAAACACAGTTATATTTTTGCAGTTTCCAGGATTGTTTCACTTGCACGAAGCAGTAAAAGCATTCTGCTCTTTCCATTTTTCTCGTACTATAAGAACCAAGAAAGCAGGAATTTGTTTAGCTCATTGGCTCCATTTATCCTGAGCCAAGACCATGATCTTGGAAACCCTGTAACTTGGCTGAATCCAGTACAAAGTTCTTTGCAAAAAGCCAGTGCAATTAGAACAACACACTGTATGTTCAGTCTCAGAATTAAGACGATAAAGTTTCAAACAGCTAGAACTGAAACACAGAGTATCATGGACTCAGACCTTCAATCAGTTAAACACAAATCCTAATTCCACTAGTTTTTGATCAAATGAAGAACTGTGTAGTTGAGGGCGGCATTGAGGAGACTATTCTACCTTTTTGCAAATGGGCAGAATTAACACAGAAAACAAGGAAACGTAATGGAAGAAGTGTAGGTTTTATGCAGTCCAGCCTCAGGAACTTCTCTAAATACTCCAGACAGAGTGATACTGTAATACAAGAAAAACTCTTTGCACTGTCTACTTTATTGCTGGTTACTGCTGAGTGATAATACTGGCACATTGCAGAGTCTATTTTGAAATCCAGGGCTTCGTTTTTGAAGCTATTTTTTATTTTTCTAAAAAAACCTCTCTTTCACTGCATATGTAGTACATCAAACACATGAATAAGATAGTCTCTTCATTTTCTATAAAAACATCTGTAATTGGTAGTTTGATGAATTACAGCACTTAAGAAAATCAAAGAAATCAAATTCAGTACTAGGAATTCTAGTTCATTATGTTTCATCTTCTAAATTGCTCACTGGTTGGTGAAGGTACATTTTTGTTTTATTGAACAAAGGTAGGAATTCTGAGGCCTTATTAAAATATAGTTTTAGCAATGCTCAGATTGAAAGTAGAGTAGTAGTTTCTTTCATGCATTTTGTTTTTGCTTTTGCTTTTGTTTTTCACCATTCATATAAATTGATTTCAGAAGTTACTAGTTAGTAAGTAGCTAATTAAGTTCATTTCCCTTTGTCATTTGCCGCTGTTTTTCCCTTAGAATACTTACTCCTGAAAGTGAAAATATTTATGCAGATAGTCAAACATAATAAAATTTATAGAGATTGATAAAATGTCTATAAATTTTACATAAAATGGAGGATTATATGAATTGTACTGAACTACGTTCCTCTTTTATTTGTGCAACTAATATACTTAACATACTATTTCAATAGTGAAATTATGAAAAGGTCCATATAATTTGTAAGGAGAATGTATCTACAAGAAGTGTGAAATGTTGCAAGTTGCAAAATACTGACTTATTAGACTACAGCAATAACACAGTTTTGAATGTTTCTGCTTCAAGGACTGAAATTTTAAATTAAGTAATCGATTACATATTTCTTTACCAAGCATTTGTAAATAAAGGGTTTGGTCTGATTTTATCTGTGGCTTTCCCAGGCCCACAAGCCTTTGGAGAAACATGGGTACTGACTGTGAAACAGTTTTGATATGTCCCAGTGAGGGGCAACCTAGCAGAGGGGGTAAAACCTGACAGAGGCTAGTTTCTCTCAGGCAGTTCCCTAATATTCTCTACTTTTGGATTTGTCTGTCGCTTCAAACTTTTGACATGACATTTGGAACTTCACTGTATTTGGCAGGACTAAGATCTATGAGTAACTGTAGGGGCACATTTGAGTAATCCCATAGGTGACTTGTTAAGTTCTATTTGATCTTACTGACTTATTTACACACGCACACACATGCTTCTTAGATGAGACCACTGACTTCTTGCTCTTTCCCTCAAAAAGCCACTATATCAATCGTGTCCTGGTAATATTGTGCTGCCATATACTGTAAGGCAGTTATGGGGAAGGAAAATAGCAGTAATGGAAGCTGCCAACATTTTGCATTGCATTTCTTCTAATCTGAAATTCTATTTATTTGACTAGATCTTTAAAGTGTTCAAGGTTTAGTGCATGCATTAACATACATAAACATTATCTGATACTTGATAAGGAGAGTCAATAGCGCTTAGTCACATCTTCAACTAGGCTCATACAAGGTGTACAATATTATTTTACATCCATTAGTCACAAATAAGCATGGAAAGGTGCGTGTTTTCTTTAAGGAAGATTTTGAAATGATGTCCTGAGAGGAGCTAACTTCCTTCCTATGTGGTTCCTCGTGAAAACTGATGACACTTCCAAAAAATTATACAGATACTTCAAGTTTAAGTAAGTAATTTTCTTATGTAGTTTGATAGAAAAAAACATTATCTTCTTCACACAGCAGTGTGACTCAGATACATTCACCTACTAGCACTTCTGGTATGTTGTCTCTGGGCCATTACAGTGATTGAGAAGCTAGATGATAGAGATTCACAGAATATTTAGGAATGTCAAAAATGTAAAAGTTTTTGGTGATTTACTCCCTCTTTTATTTCTTTTCAAGGCATTCAGTTAGCATAAAAATACCGATTATTACATAAATTAAAGTTGTTGCAATTCAGCTGTAGGGATTGAGCTTCAATGCCAGTGAAGATAGATCAAGGTTTTAAAAAGTATCTGCTGTAAATTAAAAACAAATGGTTGAAAGTATTTTGCAGACCTCTCTCCCACAGATTGTATATTCCATTTTCCAAATTAAATCTAAGAGAGAATATTACTTTATTGAGATTTATGGAATAATTTCTTTTAAAATTCCAGCAATATGAGAATGCAGGCAGGCACTGACAGTGAACAAAAATAAGTGTCAGCTATTAAGTGGTTTCATCTTTTGGAGGTTTTTTTTTTTTTGGTAATGGGAAAAATGGGACTGGTTTATAAAACTAAAATTATATATAAACCATTAAATTAGGGACAGATCATTTGTCCAATTTTAACTGCAAAGGGAATAAAATGGGTGGAAAACATGATAATATACCAGTGCTCCATTGGAGGAAGTGTTCCTCCCGCAATCCAACTTGCTGATCCTGTCTAAGGAATAGGACTTAAGAGCTTGTGAGAAAATGTGTGTAAGAGGATATAGAGGAAAATTGTTCTGTGGCATCTGGGGGAAGTATGCATAGGAATAACAGTTGGGCTCTATTAACTATGAAAGTATATGTTATTCAAACTTTAATCTCTTTCAAGACAATGACATGACCCATTTTCTGTATGGCATAGTACAAGGGATATGACACCAGAGGAAATCATATAGCTATGATGGACAGGAAAGCACACAGAAGTCTCAAGGACACGGGACTGGTTTTGAGAGCTCCAGTACTTCATGGGTTCCCTGAAGTATTCTAAGACCTCATTACAGATTTTGGGGTGTCCAAGAGCTTAAAGATATGATGAATCTTGGAGCCTTAGTAGACTGTTAAACCTCCTCCCATTAAAGAAAAACATGTGGTTGAAACTGTGTTGGCTAAAAACCATGGAATTTTCTGCATAACTTTATTCTTTCTTTGCCATTTTGTGTTGGATATCATGATCTGCCTGTTATATTTCAGCAAACGCAATAATTTCCTTTTAATTAGATAATTACCATGTTATTCATTGGGTTTGATCACTTCTAAATTCAGCTTTTGGTTTTAACAAATGCAGTTTCAGAAGATGATGGATTTTTACATTTTTAAAACCGCTAAATGTTCAAAAAGGATTTGTACGCATAACAAAATTAAAGTAGGGATTATCTAGCACTGTGTGTGGGATACAGCTATAATCTATACAGTGCATGGAAAAGAAACTGGCATTCTCAATTGCACTGCACACATCTCAGTAATAACAGGGTATGAGGCATACAATTTCATGGAACACCCACAATGAAAATTATTCTTTCCAAACAGAGAATTGTTTTGGAATAAGTTAGGTTAATTGGCACCATGGGATTCCTCTCAAGGAAACACAGAACATTAAAATCTACACATGTGCATGTAAAATGATAAAGTATTATCTTCTTTCCCCTCTCAGCTCCTCAAATCTAAGACATGCTACCCAAAATCAACAGAAACTATTATGTTTTGTTGATTCAAATTTCCTTAGAATAAACTGGCAATTCTTCATCTGGTCAGCTTACAACCTAAGACTCACTGCACTGTTCCGCAATTGCTAGCTTGGGTATGGTTGTCTAGTGCAGGCTCTCACACAAAAATAGAGGTCTCTAGAGCTTTTGGCACATGCTTTTCAGAATTGTAAGAATCTTTATTTTCTGTGCAAGCAACAGAGCTATACGGCGGTAAGATACAGCCTCTTTCAAAGGACTGTTGTGCCCCTATTAGGATTAGAACCAAGATCTGTGAATGGCTAATGGGAAATCCAGGCGCATTCCACTGTCATTATATAGTCCTTGGTTAAAAAATTGTATTTTACAGTTTCTGAATACAGTTGAAGCATATTAAGTCCTCACAAAAGTATTATCACCCTCTCAAAAATCACAAAGGACTTATCAGTAATAAATAAAAACATCTTCCTTTTCATGAAGAAGGCTGAATCCTCATGCAGACTGTTGTGCTGTGTGCATTGTGTCTATTTCATTAATGTTTAAGGTCATTATAAACAAGGATATTCTCATGGGTTTATCTTTAAAACGTCCCATACTTAAAACATTTTGCCATTTGCACACCTTAACCATTACTTCTTTCCTAGTTTTCTGCCCCAATTATGTCAAGACATGTAAAACCGATTAATTGTGATTCCTAGTGGGCAGGTCACACGTGAGACCTGTGGGGCCTCAGAAATGACATCTGTTGTGCTACAAGCCTGACTGCAGGTCTTCTGACATCTTGAATGGATGAAAAACTCCCATGTCCTGTGACCCCACACGATTCCACATGTGACTCCTGTGCTGAACAACAGGCTTCATCACTTCCCGCTCTGCAGTCTCCAGTGGAAAGCTGAGGTGTGTATTGGTTGCCTTCTCATTTGTGCAACAACACAGACAACGCAGCATTTCAGCTTCTCACCAAAGGAGTCTCTCCTTTCCTACTCTGAAAGAGGAGTTTCACGACACCAAAGAATACCCCAAACTGTACCACTGCTATGTGCCAATAATTTTATTTCCCTTGCCACTCTGCCTAGGCCTTAAATGGACATCCCTTAATGCACATGCCTTAAATGGACTTACCATTTAATTAGACTTACGTAGAAGTACAGGAGCAAGACAGCAAATAGAGTTTGCACTCAGCATCAGTGGAATTAATTATAGAATGAAATTAAAATGAAGTGTTACACTGTTCATAATAGAAAATATCATATTTATATTCTATACTTTAACATTGGTTTTTTAGAAGACTATCTCTGTCCTTCATAGACAGATGACAGCTTGGTCTTGTAGAACAAGGAGGGTTTACTTTCCAGAGTTTTCACAGACAATGTTACTGAGTAATTATGGAGAGTCGCAGTCCCATTAGGTTGAAGAAGAAACAAATTTAGATAGGATCTCCCAATTCTCCTTCTAGTCCTAAAGCCTGGAGAGAAGTACATCCTTCCACTGCTCTCCTTTCTCTCCAAGCATCAAAATAATCCCCTGCTTGGGAATAGTTGGTCACAAATTTAGTACCCAATATAAATTTGGCTTTCTAGTGAGCAGAGAGCAGAAGATAACCTTTGCCAAGTGTATAATTTGGTGCTTAGTGGAGAAGAGCTCAGCTTGCTCTGTGATGTCAAAGCAAATAAGTTGTTCAGGAAAGGTTCATTATTTTCACCCTCACTTATGTAGGAATTGAGAGGAAAATAAATTGATGGAAACTACTGGACTTGGATGGAAGGATTAGCATGAACTGTGTGAATTTTGGGTCTTTTGTCAGTAACATAAATCCTGTGGGTGTCAATGGACAGCATATGTGTTAACTTAGGTCTGTACATCAACATGATGCAAAACCAGATGTACATATCCACTGTCAAGAGGAATATGTGAGAAGTTTTGTCAATGATAGAACTGAGCATACTAACACAAACAATCTGATTCTATTCACACACTAAGTCATAAATAGATTTTATCACTGGTTTATCATAGCTTTCTGTAGTAGTACTCCTCACTGCAAAGGCTGCACAACCTATTAGAAGATCCTTAAAACATGCTGTGTCAGTGCTGGAGGTAGTGGTATTTTTGATTTTTTGATTTGTATTTTATATTGAATGATCTGAGTAATACATATTGACATGATTAAATGTTATACTGTGATACAAACATGAAGGCATGGTAGAATTTTTACTACTAATCCTGCATTCCTGCAAAAAGGTGCCTGTGGTGACAAGGTGCTCATTTGACCCTGAGAAGCTCTGGAAGAATTGGCTCGTAGAAGCATAGTTAGCATATTTAATATCTGATAGTCTACATTCATAGTCCTATATGGAATATACAGATTGATATGTTCCACAGCACTCTTCATGGCTTCACAGAAGATTCCTACCTGAATCACTTATGAATAAGACTGCAGTACTGAAATTACTTGTGCTCTGATATAAAAACTAGCCAACATACAGTAAGGAATATATCTAACTTTTAACTCTTCTTAAGACTATTACTTGGAAATTTGCTGAGCATACACTTGAAATCATTCTTGTCAGATATTTCTGTATTTTTTTTACTGAAAAGAGAATTGGCTATTAAAATATTTACATGGAATTATATAGGAATACAGCATTTTAAAATCTTTGGGAATTAAAAAAAAAGTCTTACTGATTAATTTGAAAGTAAGATGAAATAAAAATGTGCTTATGGCTTAGTATTTAGGGGAAGTTTCTGTTAAATTTCAAGTATTTCTGACAAGGAAAACCATAGTCTTAGAGTGGAGAAGGTGATGGAGGTTAAGGAGTCTAACCCATATATTCTTAAAAGTGATCTCCAATACCATTTCACTGAGATTTTCTGTCCCTTTTCCCTTCCCTTCCCTCTCCTGCCCTGCCCTTTCCTTCCTCAGAGGCTTTGCCCTTTATCACAGTATTCCCATGAGGTGTAATAAGAATATTTTATTATTAGCTCAAAAAAAAAAAAAAAAATCTCTACACAAGTACAAGTGATAATTCCATAACGGCAGTTTTAAGGATACCCACTTTGTAGGGGTTTCTACTCTAGGCACTGTGTGAGGCAAAGTGCAACTGATTGCAGCCATTCTTGCTGGCTACAAAATTTATGGCCCTGTAGTCAGCAGATACACACCAGAGATACATCAGAACTTGGTCACAATCAAAAAAAGTAGCAACAGACTGAAAATAACTTAAGGATCAGAGATGACAAGGAACTGAACATGAAGCCCAACTGCAATTCCGTACCTAAAGAGTTTATTCAGTTGGTGGATCTTTAAGTAGAAAACTACCATGTAACTACTGGGACTTGATTTTACCATGGACAGCAGTAAGATGTAAACTTGGCTACTTCGTACTGTTTTGAGGTCCTTCATTTTAAAAGAATGCTGGGAAGTTAAATGATCGTAGGGAAGGACTGCAAAAATTATTTAAGGACAAACAGTTGCAGCCCTACAGCTACTTAGCTTTTCAGAAAATACTTTGAAAGGTGATTATAGCATTTAACTCCTGAGAGAAGTGGTAGGCTCTTCCTTTTTTGTTGTTGCCAAATCATACCTTGATGCCTTCCCTTCTGAAAAATATATTAGACCCATGTATTTTAGACCAGTATATGTTTTTAGACTCAGGAGACAAGAGAATGAGTGAAAATTGATATAATAGATTGTGCTACATTTTATGGTGTTGCTACTAATCTAAAAGTTTCCAAATCTTAGGAAGTAATACAGTTAGTAGGATAAAATACAGCCATAGGAGTAAAGAAATTTGGAGAACTGCTAGAGCATTCAGCATTTTTCTGTAAGTTAGATACAATCTTGAGTACAAGGTGACTGATCTTGTAATAAGAACATATTCAGCACTGCTACGTCTCCAGAAATCATTAAATTCAAGTATTTAAAATGTTTTGATCCTTCTGCAGAGTGCATTACAGTATAAAATAATATTTGCCTGATACTTTTAAAGCATTTAAGTATTTTGCCTAACTTTTTGACAATAGATTCAGATACATCAGGCCTAGTTTTTCTTGATAATTGATTAAGGTCTCCTTAAATGCCAGTGAAATTGAAGGGTTACCATTATTAATTCAATAGCTTCTCATTCAAACTTTCTGCTTCTCTTCTATTTGACAATAATTTAAAACAAAAAGAAAATAACAGTAGTGAAAATCAGTCTGAAATAAAAGATGGGTACTGTTATTTTCATTTAAAAATTGTCTTTGCTATGTAACTTCGAAGGAACAACTGTAAAATGTTGCTCTGTAACTAACAGCTCTCTTCACCACACCATAATGGAGCAGTAAATCACCAGAGCAGGGAAGCAGAATTTTAGGGTTTTTTTCTGGTATATACTTATTATTTTCTTCTTCACAGCTGCCGTATACTCAGGGAATTTGTGATATGAATGGGCACAGGTAATGGAATCAGTATTTTTTCCACTACATTGGGCTATAGATTCCTAAAGAGTTGAGCCCAGGTGCATGTCCTAGATTCGAGTTCCAGGTGCACATCTCATGTCCCTACTCAACTTTGGGGCAAGCTGTATTCTTTTCACCACATTCTTGAGATAGGAAAGAAAAGGCTAAGGATGACAGGAGGCACCTGACCAAGTGCCCAATCTAACCACACATACTAGAATACTTATGTAGCCAGTGTGACATAAAATACATTGGAGAGGGCACAGAAGTTGAATTATCAACTTCTTCATTAAGATCCCTTTATGGCTTCCAACAACTAAGTTGAAAAATAGGAGATCAAAAAAGCATTCCTGCTAACTGTGGTGTCAAAGAGGATTAGAAATTGGGAGATGTGCAAAGAAAAATTGTTTCTAAGATCTTCAGAGCTTTTTTTTTTTTTTTTTAATCCCTAATCTTTAGGAACCCTGCATACATTTTTCTCTTGAGTAGTGCCTCCAAGAAGCACAAGCTACCATCATCCATTCATGGCATCTCTCTCTGTTATGAAATATTTCTACATGCTTGTGCTAATTCCTTCTGGGATACTGACAGCGTATAAAATTGTCACATCTCTTTCAAACTCCTTAAAATTAAATCACCTAACAGTCAGTAGATTTTACTGCAGCAACAGTTTTCAAGCAGATATCTCAATGATTTCAATGAAGATTAAAAGCCAATGGACCAACAAAACATATGCATCAGGTTGTACCACTCTTCTTTCTTAATTTCCATTTATATTCACAGACCTTCACAGGAGTGACTGACAAGAAGCAACTTCAGATAATCCTATTTATGTACTTAGGTTAGCAGGACCAGTGAAGAAGCCCTATAAGCTTGCTCACAGCAATGTTAGGGGCTCCAAATGAATTTCATCAACACAGGGACCATTAGTTCCATTAGAGGAACACAAGAGCATCTTTTTAGGAGGGTATCATGGCTGATTGATTGCTATACAAATGCAGGCACCACTCTTCCTCTGTGTCTGCATACTGTTTTCCTCCTTATCTGACTGCCAATGCTATGATGAGTGAAATGATGTTAGTGAGATCAGAACTAAACTCCAGGATTATTTTAATGGAGGAAATAAGATTTCTGTTTCTTGGTTATATCAGCCTCAAGATAGTTTTAAGCATATTCTTTGGAAAACCATCATGCAACAGCTTTGCTGCTTTGTGGCAGTATAACAATTTTATCACTCCTAAATATCCTCTTTGCATTAGAAAAAGAAGAGAAAATCAACCACCACTATTTTACTCCATCTCTCAACCTTAAAAATATATATTGGAACAGCTGTCCAAAACACTTTTCAGAGGCATCAATTTAAATTACCTTTCATTCAACCACAGCTGAATAATTACTATGATTATTATTGCTATTTACTGGATACAACTTATATCTATAAAAGCTTGAAAAAAAATATTTTTACTATTGTCACGAGCTAAGTATTTGTTCGTATTTCAGATACAGACCGAAAATTAACAGAAACTGCTATTTTTGGACAATTGGGTAAAAGAGAGAAAATTTTTACACTTATTTTTTGGGGAAAATAGCTATTTGGCTTTAGTTGCTACCATTGCTCTGAAGTTGGAAAACAGGTGAACTGTTTTTGTTTACTTCAATGAAGAGTCTCTAAGTTAATTGAAGAGTAAAGTTATATGGAAAATGTTATATAGCAATTGACTAGATGCTTGGGTTAACATCTATGAATCTGTGTAAATGAACAGAGGACTCAAAAAAGGCAACATGTTACCTTGGCAAACACTTCACTGGAATGTATGAGTCTAAGTTTGATGGGGGACAACTAAAAATTCATTTTCATTTTACCTTTTCACGTACACCACTGTAAGAGAAAAACTGGGAACATCGAGCAAAATGTATACATACAAATTCATCTACCTGACACTACAAGCATTTCTTGAGTAAGCACAGCAGACACATTCAGCAATTCTCACACTGCATGTGGATGCAGTGTTTTAGATCGTGGGTTTCTTTTTAATTTCTGGCTGTACACTACCTACGCTGCCTGCTGGAGAATTGTCTATCCACACAGTATTCTCCATTACTGATTTCTAGTTTTAAAATGTATAACAGGTAAGGAAAATCAAAATCCCTTCAGGTAGTCTATTTTGATGTAATAACTGCTACCGTTGTCACAGTGATCTTGCACCCGTAGGTAAAGGACCGTGGACAATGATTATAGGAATCAGACTGCAGAGGATAAACATAAAAATGTTTAAGAACTCTTGTTTTAAAAGTACCATTTGGATTATGTGGGCTTTGTTTTCTTCTAGTTATTTATTATTTTATATAATTCATTCCTCAAATTCTTTCCCTTTTCTATTTAAAAGCTGGAGTATTGCTTCTAGGCACATTCCCTTTCTCCTTACCTGTGAAGCACATAAAGCCTCTGTTCTTGCCAGCCTGCATTAAACACTGCAATACAATTATCCTCAGTCACTGAACTGTTATCTCAGGGAATTGAATTAGACTTTTTAGCTTAGAGAACATCAAATTATTTACACAAAGTGTTATAGTTGAAACAGATCCAGTTTAGAGTATTGTATGATGGTTAGGGTAGTAAAGACTAAAAAGATCAGGTCACTGATTTAAAACAGAACTAAAACTTGAATCTGAATCTGAGAGTAGCTGCTGAGAGTCTTATCAAGCGGGCTATTGCCTATTCGGAAGCATGGAAAAACAGTTTTCCATTTAGCCTTGCCTCTGAGCCCCAGCAGTATAAGTTTCCTTGAGGAAGGTTTGTTTGGGACCAATGGCAGTTCTGTAGAAAGTTTCAGTGTCAGTTTTACACAAGTACAAACTATCAGAATTTTCAGTTAAGAAATATGAAACAGCTTTAGACTGATGTTCAGAAATACCCCTAAGAAGTCCCTTCTGTTTTGGTGTCTTGAACATAATGGTTACCTATAGAGGCAAAAAGGGAAGTGTTCAGGAAATCACGGAATCATATGAATTGCTTCTTTTCCTGAAAAAGCTGTAATATATTTCATTTCTCTCTCTCTTTTAACAGAAACCAAAAACCTCTGAGATTTCCTCTCAGAAAATACTATCTTAATTGTCTTATCGCACTTATAGCTGAAATGCAAAATTATTAGTGAGCACACGCTATGCATTTTAAATGGGAATAGTTTGTCACAATTATTATTTAAGATTACTCTGTGAAGAGTATGTCAATATATCTTTCATCCAGGAAGGCTTTATGATATATAGTCCTGACTGTTCTAGGCAAAACCTGATTACAATTTCAATTTGCTTTATATATCTGGATTTTACGTGCATTACCACTCTAAAATGTGACAAGAAATCAACATGAAACAACACTTAGGATATTTCCAAAGCGAAATATCCCTCAATAGACTTACAAGTTTTCCATTAGTACTTATCTCACACCTAGATGTAGTTTCTTACCTCCACCCTCCACTGTATTCCCATCAGTGCCCACCTACCATTCCCTCCCCTGACCATGAAAGCCTTCCCATTAGACCCGACGAAACGCGTCGCACCAACCCGCCCACCTGTCTGAATTTAGAGGGTCAGTCACTTTTCACCTGCATCCCCAATACATCCTGTTTTAAAGCAGCCCCCCACCAAGGGCAGCCTGTGCCACATTTGAGGTTGAGCCCCGAGGGGGTGAGCACCACTGCTCCTCTCTGAGGGGGCCCCGAGCACTCTCAGGCCCACCCCCCCCGCCTGGGTCCAGCTCCCAGGGCATCGCTGAAGCACCCCCGGGTCCGGGGGGGCCCTGGGCCAAACCTCCTCCCGCTGGAATCACAGCAAAACTCGGCTGAATTCAGTGGGATGGAAACAAGCCCAGATGATGAAAATACAAAGATAACGCTGTGGGATGCTGGTGTTGGATAGTTTCTTCTGAATTTAAAGGGAGGAAAAAATGAAGGGAAAGAGAAAAATGTGATGACAGTTATAAGATGCTATGATTTCTCTTCCCGAAACAAGGAATATTTCACTTCTTTGCCAGACAGAACAATAGTTTCTGTTGTCATCACTTGTCTTTTTTATTATTTAAATTAAAATAATTTCTGAAAAACATTTCTTCCCTTTTTCCCCATATAGAGCCTAAGATATAAACAGGTAGAGAGAAGTATAAAATCCAACCTTTATTCCACTTTGAACAAGCTTGTGTATATCCAAAAAAGGTTCCTTCAGTATGTCTCCTTCAGGGCTGAAAATCTTCACATATCCTTCTTTCTCAAGAATGAAGAGGCGATGGGATCCATCCCCACAATGTACTGCTCCAACAGGCTGCCTTAGTCCACTCACAACCTCCTGAATACAGAAGCAGTTGTGCTTGTGTTTTCTAAAAAAAAAAAAAAAAATTAAAAAAATACTGAGAAATTTCTTCTTTCTCATAACTATGACACAACAGTGTGCCTGAAAGATAATTGTTCTGCAGTGAAAAGCACAGTTATACAATCCAGAATAAATTATGTCTTTGAATGTATGCAAGCAGATAACACTGAAAATCAATTTGAACTTCCCTTAATCAAATTTTGGTTTGTGTACAAGAAAGAGATAATTAATTCAGTTTAGAACTGAAATGTAGAAGAATAGGAGAAAAAAAAATTGGTAAAAGAGAACAATTTATCAATACAAAATTTCTACTGTACAATAAACACAGTAAATTCCAGCAATTTGACAAAATTTGGCTTCTAAAACCCCTTTAAAAATAATGACTTATGATGGGACAATCTAATTTAATTATTTTCACAAATACATGAATTCAATAAATTTAAAATCCCAAAATAAATATTTTATGAATAAACTTATAGTAGTTGTTCAGTAATATTAAATTCAGATAGAAATGACTTCCTAGAACTATGTGTGATCCACAGGGTGAACCATAACCAAGATCCACAGGGTGGATCAAACCAGGATTCTAACACCTTTTCAGCAACGCAAATATCAAATGGTACCAAAATATTGAAGCTAATGTAACTTTCTCTTTTGACGTACACTAGCAGCAGCAAAAGAAAGTAACATCTGGAAAACACAGCTGCTGAGCATAAGCACACACTGAGCTGTTTCACTGTGAAAACCACAGGCTTTGCTAGGTTTTTTTTTTTTTTCAGATTAAACAGCATTTATCTTTATGAACCTGCTGATCTCTTCCTCTTTGTCATATTCTTCCATGTGGTCCAGGGAGTTAGAAGCTGGCCCTCGCACTTGTTTTCTTGGAAAGTCTGGAAAGCATACACCACCATCTTTTCTTGCATAGTAAAAGCAAAACTCATCAGCTGTAGTTTGGAGAAAACCTTAAAAATGCAAAAGAGCATACAAATATTTAGTGTGTTGTCATGTCTGCAGTTTTGTGCCATCAAACTAATCATTAAACAGATTATATAGTGAGTGGAAAAAGAAGTCATTTTAAACAAAGTGCTATCTGCAAAAAAGGCCCGCTCTGAATAAATACAGACCGAGTATTGCCTTTTAGAGTTTATTCATCTGTATTTGTATTAAACCTTATTTTAAGTGTGCCTACATAAAAATGCCAATTTATTCAAAATACAGTTTACTCATTAAAAAGTTAAGAGGCAAAGTTCAGTTGAGGCTGTGATACACTTTTCCCTGATTTCAACCTTACTAATCAAGTGTAGTACCTGCTGTAAAATAGCTTGAGCAGCTTTCTTTTTTTTTTTTTTTTTTTTATAAGTGGCTTGTCGTAGTAAAAATTTCAGTGAAGACTTTGGTAAAAGAGATGCCGTAAAGAGTTCGTGGAATGCTGGCAGCAAAGGACATCAGTCAGAGAGGTGAATAATTAATTAGTGGTCTCAGAAAGCGAGAAGTACTGCTGAAAACTGCACCATGATGACATGCAGTTGGCCTCTGGTTGACTCCCAGCATTAGAGTGGGTGAACACAGTGTCCCATCGCGAGGTCTACTGCCTCAGCCCCCATCCCCTGGGAAGGGGGGTACGTCTCATGCCGCATTGGAGCTGGCTTTAAACCGGCTTGGATGAAAGCTGGTCTTCAGGTTTTGGGTTAAAATGGGAAGGAGTTCAAAGACCCAGGGAAATAAGAAGTTGGTAAAATGAGAACCTCTCAGGAAAAACCCTGCCACTGCTGATTACAATATGTTTCATGACAGCCAAAATACCTATTTCTGTCCACAAACCTCTTTCTAGTAATTTCTATAAAGTTTTTAATCATTAGTGTTAAATCTAAGAAGATAGAATTTGGCCAGTTACATGTATACTATTTTACTAAAACGTTGTTAAGATAATTCCTTAAGTTACCTTCATTCGTCTTTGCATTATTGGCATACTGTATTAAGATGTACTATGGTCCAGGGCATAACTCATAGGATACACAGAATTAGAAGTTAATTGGAATTAGAGGCCTAATTTATGCATGGCTTTACCACTTGTGAATAATGCAGTAATCCATAGATCTTGGCCATAAAACCCCTGGCTTACAACGTACAATACGAGTTGATCAGGGACAGCTGTGTTTCACTGGAAAATGCCAATTTCTTAAAAGCAAAGCTTTTTCAGAAACATTATCAGTTTTGACAAAATTTTAGTTAACATGATGTTTCTGGTCCAAACTCAAACTTCTGGTCTAAATGAAAAAGAGAGAAACAGACAGCAATCCTCGTATCACTATACTACAATGTTTTGTAATTAGGATGTTTCATTAGGAAGAGGAATATTCAGGTCAATGCCCCTCATCCGTCTCAGGCAAGAGTTTGACCCTAAGTCTCCCATTTCCCAAGTAAATGTCCTAACAACGACTTTATTAGCTATCCTGGGGTGGTCTCTCTGTGGCTTTCTTCATGGAAAATTTCGAAAGAGTTCAATTTCTTCCTTATGTGGAATGGGAAAATTTTTTAGATCCCAGAATTTTTGTGGAGTGGAAAGCCTTTCCCACCCAACTATACTTCTTTTCATATGCATCTTCCTTTACAAATATTGGAAAAATAACATGACAAAGCCTGCCTTTGATTTCTATAAAATAATATCTGGAAACACATGGTAGTGCATTGTGGTGTAAAAGTTTAATTACCATGATTTGGAACTTCGGTAAATATCATCTCTGAGGAGCTGGTTTTAATTTATAGTAGTTATGTGGAGAAAATGGGAGATAAAATTTCAAGTGGAACAACTGAAGAGGAACTCTGATATTATCACGGAGTAGTATTCCAAGACTTGTAGATATAATGCCAAAATCAAAGGTAATCTAAAATCTTGCTGTAGAATTATTTGACTTAAGAATATGTACTTTTGTCTTTAATGATTTATTTCTCTAGGCACAGTGGGTCATTCAAGACAATGCAATAGCAAATTAAAGGTGTACAATTTCTAAGAATTTATAGAATTTTCCAAGTATACCATGTATTATTTCCTGAATATAAACTACTCTAGGCTTGAATGTCATCTTTGATCAGAAAAACTGAGAGCATATTATGATCATATTGTTTACTCGATACATGTTCATTTCAAGTAACAATCAGATACAAACTCACTTGACTAATGCCTTATACAATGCCTTTTCTTATACGTAAGACTAATCTCTTTTCCTTATGAAATATTTTATCATGCATTTAAGTACATGTTGCACTTCAGTTGTCTTTTGCTATTTAGCAAACCCATCACCAGGTTCCAACAAAGGATGAGGTTTACATTCCATTTTCTTTAGAAAAACTCATAAAAAATGGGGTTTGAATTAAACTGTGAAAATCAGTCAGTAAATTGCTAAAATGTTGCGTTACTGGAAGGAATGTAATCTCTGTTAATACAGTTCCACCTGTGCATTAGGGATGGAATTTTCTTCTATAAGAAAACAGTAATTTACCAAAAAAAAACCCCAAATCTGCTTGTGTTACATATGCTGGAGTCAACATACTAACAGCTTCACTAAAGACAGTTAGAAAAACATTTGTTTCTATTCTCCTATCTGCTTGTAGCCATTTAATGTTTTCTTTATCGTGCTTAGATTGTAAGGTCTTTAGTGTGGGGATGGTCATTTTGTTCAGTGTTTGTACAATGTCCAGAGGAATGGTCCTTGACAAGTGTCCCTAAGCACTAGAATTGTTTGGAGATAAAAAAAAAGATCATTTTGTTCAGTCTGGGTTTCTTCAAATACAGCTCTGTCACTGTCCACTATGACAACGATGCCTCTTAAGGACAGCAACACCTGGCCCTGTGTAAATTCCTGTACTTATTACTTTATTTTAAAAGACTCACACATACCATTACAAATTTCCTACCAGCTGTGTATGTGTTGACAGAGCAGTGCCCATGTAAACAAAGAAAATTGAAATCACAAAGGAAGATTAAACGTGATGTTTAGGTGTTGTACATGCCAGATTTTGCACATGCTTGCATTTCTATGCTCTTAAAATTTTCTGTCTTACAAACAAGAATCAAACTACAGACTTTTCAGTTAAGGCAGTTACCATGAAGGCTTTCTGTGTTCGCCTTTATAAAAAACTGTGGGAATAAATTCCATGATTTCAAGCCTTTTCAAAAGAACACTTCTCCTCTCCACTGATCCTCACCTCCTCCCTCCATTCATACTTGCAGTCAGTTATTCCTCACACTGTATCTTCTTTCTGATCCTACCTTCACCAAATTCCACTTTGCTGGATTCCCCGCTCACCTCTCCCCCTGTCTCTTCTCTTTGATATACAACTCAAATGTTGTGATAGCATTTGTCCCAGTCTTTACAGCAAGTCAAGTTCCTATTCATTCCCTTCTTTGCACTGCACGCAGGACTGAATATCATCCACTTATCTGAGTAAACCTACACTGGCTTAGAGAGCACCTGGAAATCAGGCTCGCTTGCTTTATTCCTGCTATGACCTTGAGCATACAGTTCAGGATTGTGTAGAAGAAGCATTTTCCTGGGTTTTTGTTTGTTTTGGTTTGTTTTTTTTTTTTTTCCCCTGACTTGAACTTTTGATAGCTAGATGTGAATTTGTTCACAAAAACCACATTCTCTTTTCTCATCTCGACTCTCAGTGCAGACTAAATCAAATAGGTGATTCCAGACTGATTGTTTCAAAATGTAATAAGTTCAGTGATAGCTCACATCATTTCCTACTGGTTTTCAAGTGACTAGTGGCCCTCTTCTCATACTCACACACTACACAGACCTGCACACAGGCAGTGCCAGGGTTAATCCCCTTGATGCTCGTTAGCAGTAGCAACATTATGAGCCACTACTATTTTTCTAAAGGCTGACTATGTTGACTGTGACTATTAATTGGCTATGTTAGAACTTCTGGAAGTGTGTGGGTTGCAGCATTTCTTAGATTTCCAGCATTGGGGCTGGGGTGCCCCTGTTTGGAGTTAAAAAATTCATATCAAGCACCTGTTCTGGTAATGCCTGGATTTAGGTCTGGGCCTGGATCTGAATTCACCCATGATCATCTGGAACCCATTTCTTCAAATGAAAATAAAGGAGAGCGCATGGGTCAGAATCTGTCCGATGTCCTTGGATGGCAGAACACACTGTGGCTGTGCCACAGGTTTGTTCCTTAGAATATGTCACTTCCACTGGCATGGATCAAGTTTCTGCTCATGCCTAAAGAGAGAATCAGCCATGCCTTTCTTTACTGGCTTCTCTAGCTTTACAGTCTTCTCTTATTACCGTGAAAAACTGAAAATTCATATTGATTGAAGATACTTCATTAAGTCACTTAACTCCAGTGTCTCCATCAGTAATCACTTAAACTGAGGCTTACAGTAAAGATCAGTTGAGAAATAATGAGAACAGTCACTTGAGATGAAGCAGGGAAGTTCTAATCTCGTAGACTTTGTGAAACATCACACCCCACCGCTTTAACGTATCCATACAATCCTAACAGCTATTGTTACTATTCTGTTTGAATAAAGAATCAGGTCCACTCTTTCTTTGGATATTCCTATAGAAGTCAATGGAATCTCTGATACAGTCATAACCGGTGGGCAAACTATTGTCTGCAAAAGAGTTAGCCAAGGATCTGCAACAGTTTCCATTTTTGCAAAAAGAGACAGAACAATAAGTTAATTTCTGGAGTTAACTCATGCAAAAAACTGATGTATAATTTCTCAGTCTTCTTGGTTAATATGTACCACTAAAATTTCAATTCCAGAAAAGATGCTTGCTATCTTAAACTGCTAATAATATTTCTCATTTGTGCAGGACTTAAGGGATAAAATTATTGTTGTAGTCAGCAACTTCCTTGAACTCCTTTGTATTGGTGTTCAGAAACAATTAGCACTCCCTAATAGAGGAAGAGTAATTATTTGACTTTTTTAACAAATGCACAGTGAATCATTGCCAGAGACCTTGGGTTTGGGGGCCTGTTACTTTCCAACTCTTTGTCTAATCCTCCAGGCTGAGCTGAAAACATAGCTTCCACATTTTCTATTTTATTCTTTCTTTTGCAGTAAATATTATTATGGATATATGTGTCTCACAAGTAAAATAGAAAACCCAAATAAGTTGTTATTTTAATTATTTATATTTTTAAATGTAGAAGACTATTAAACTATATTAAAATTCTATAGGCTATCTTCTCAAAAAGAGGGACCTGAATCTTAATTAATACCTTCAGAAAAGGTATAGCACATGTAGCATAGGTATCAACAACCATACGTACCAGTCAAGTCACCAAATTAACCCTCTTGGTGGATGTAAGTATGCAAGAACTTTTTGTTAGTACAACCCACTTTCAGAACAAGTATTTAGAATGATTATTAGCATCTGATTGATGTAGGAAAAATCCTATTTTAACTGACGCTAAAGTATGTAAGCTCTTTTCCTGCAAAGCACAGTGCTCTGTCCAGTGCTAAAGTTATGCTTTCATCTGGTTATCTTTCAAGGCAACCTGGGTGGTCACAAAAAGCACTTGACATCTTGATGCACTTCAGCAGTTTTACATATACACAAACTTTGTAGAAAAATAAATTTGTCATTCGTCACCACATATGTTGATCTGAGGAGTGAGGTTCCTGTGGCTGTAGCTCCTGTGCTGCTCAGCACTTTCTCATTCTCTCTCTCTCCCTCCACCTCCTCCTTCTTTTTCCTTTTTCCCTCCTTCACTTTTTCCAATTAAACAAATTGTTTCCTCAGAAACACAGCATTTCACAAAACAACTACGAGGGACTTGCTCTGCAGAATATGCTAATCATTTGCACTAGCTACAAACTCACGTCAAAAAAAGTCTTTGTGCTGACTTTTTATATGGGCCAAACATTTAGAATATCTAATCTGTTATCGCTGTTCAGCAGGCAGTCTTGGCAACTGTGATCTATTCTGCTTTGCTTTGGGGAATGTGATAAAGAGCAAGAAACAGCTGGTTTAAGAAAGCCTTAGAAACATCTCTTAGTTTATAAAGACAATAATAATATTTTCATATTTGAATGGGTTGAGATACATGTTAAACCACAGTAAAGGGAAAAAGTAAGTCAATTCAAAATGTTTTCTCAAGTCAGTAAAAGAATGCTGCAAAAAATCCCTGCACTCATGGGATTTCGGGAAAAACAAGTACACACTGTACATACACAATTAAAAAAACCCTCCTCCAAATCTCATCCACTTAAACTATCCCCTTTACTCAAATATGTTTATATTATATTACAAAGCTGTGTTCATGTGTCAAAAATGACTATTCAAAAACTCATTTTTCATATCGCTATCAACTCATTTTTCCAGTCAGTGTTGCTAGTGAAAAAAAACATCTCAACCAGTTTAATTATTTTCTCCTGTGTGGCATTATTTGTAAGTAGTGTTTGGACAGGGAAAAAAAGCATAGTTTAAAAATGACAGTCTTAAACATATAAATAATTTACTATTGAGAATACCAAAGATGTTATTTAATATAATAGTGTATTAAGACAGTATTTCTAAAAGAACCATCTTCTGTGGTTATTTCGTTGTTACAGTTACAAGTGACAGCACACACTTGGTGACTGCCTTAGACAACACAGGTCAAATTCTGGTTTTAGTTCTGTCCGGCTAGCTCTACTGACTACAGTGAGGAAGTGTTAGGTTAGTTAAGAATTTGGTTGTTAACAGCATGTTGGAAGTGATTCAAAGATCACAAAAGTCTATCGAATAGCTCCCTTTGATTTCAGTGGGCTTTAAACCCTGTGGAAAAAACTTCAGTTTCTAGGGTAACAAAACCAGAAAAAACACTTTACTCATCAGCTTTTAGAGTCTACAGCAAATAGCCAGCAGCCTTTATTTCTTGCATTTTAAAGCTATCTGTCATTTAGAATAGCCTTTGGGATGGCCAACTGCTTGTTTACATGATTTGAATGAACACGCTAATCGTTCAGCAAAGGTAATAGTTTCAGGTGCCTTTGACAACAGTGCTGTGCTTCCTGGAGAGTTTAATAGGAGGGTGGCAAGAAAGCACTCAAAATATTTACCTCACTACGTAAGATCTGCTGTGAAGACCCTGAGATATTATGTCTTTGCTTGGGCAAAATCCCCCGCATATCAACGGGGATTTTACCTAGTGAAGAGTTGGATCTGTAACCGCTCAGGCAATATCAACATTTCAAACCAGACATCCTTTATCCCCGTATTTTGTTATAGATTTTACCTGGTATGTGACCTCTGCAAGTATAATAGAATTCTTTACAATAGTCTTTGCACAGGTAGGGAAGAGTTAGTTCTCTTTCAGGTGTTTCCCCTTTCTCAGGTGAGTGGAATAGGTTCTGAGCGTGAGGTGAGCAGTGTGCACATTTGATTTCCTCCAGTAGCTTCGCACATTCTGTGTTGTTGGTAACAGAAAGTATCTGCAAGCCACAAACCAGAGACAAATAAGCATATGACCTGTTCCCCACCTCTCACAAAAAAAAAGATTGCACAGTCTACTGCAATAAGTAAAGCTAGCGGAACCCATACAGTTAGTAAAAATGCATCATGTTTCATGTCACCATTATGGAAGTGCGATACTATAAAATGTGCAATGTCATTAGTACGGTGAGATTTTAAGCACTTGCTTCTCTTTCTCAGATAAGAATAAGAGTACTCAAGTTATTTTATGGACTCGTTCCTGCAATCTCTTAATCACACAGGCAATCTCAGAACTAGAGGGATCATTTACAGAAGGAGGAGCTGCAGCAGGCAGCAGGCCTTCTACCCACTTCTCTTATGAAAAATACTTAAAAACCTAACTTGTAAGGTGACCTATTCAAGGATTTAGAGACTAAAATTAAAATTCTACCATCAAAACGCATCAGGAAAACCATATCTAGGTGTTTGTTAAGTAGGTGTCTTGAACAATACCACAGTCCAGCTACTGAAATGACTGCTGCAGAGTTCAGCATATTATGCATAGTACTTGAAGAAGCATGAAACCACGATTGACGATGTGTTTAAGTAAACACAGGAGCCTAAGGAGCGCAATGTCATCAAATCATGAAAAATAATGGAAAGCAGTATAGTTGTCTTTATTAGTCTCTGAATGCAGTGCACTTTGTTAATCTGTTGTTAACCACATGGATTGTTTTTTGATCATTCATCCCAATGGTGCGTAGTAGAAAATGTGTTCTCAGTTGAGAGGGACTGAATCTGATCCAATGCAAAAACAAAGCTCAGGTTCTTTCTGCTGTTTGTTTGACGCAGTAATATAGGAAGACTACGAGACACTTATATTAAGAAATATTAATGCGGTAAATATTTGTATCCTGTAAAATTCGTAAATATTTGTAAGCAGCTCATTTGAAAATATTGACACAGTTTTCCTATAGTTCATATCTCCAAGTTGATTTGTAGAAGGACTTTCCAATGTTATTCCCTTGCAACATAACACTGAAGGAAATAATCTAAATTACTTTTGATAAAATAAGTTACTCAGTGCATGAAAGCTCTTGATATGTTTGAGTATGCTGTCTCATAGGTCGACTCTTTTCAAGGATGCAGTACTTTGATAACACAGTTCTGAACTCAGCATTTTATTTACAGATCTTAATTATATAAAGCTCAGTCATTTGAGAGAAAGGCACTGCCCATTGTTCTAAACATATACTTATTCAAAACATTACACAATATATGGCCTGTACAGTTACAGAAAATCCTATTTAAATTAACCTTATTTTAGAAGATAAACTCTTTCCAGGAAAATTTAGTCTTACCATGCATATATTGTCAAAAGGCCATCTGAAATGTGCACTGAAGTTTAGTGGCATAAGTTGGACCACTGATTAGAAGAACACCATCTGGCTTCTACCCTTATTCCAGAAAAGCTGCCATTGGCTTTAAAAAGAATTCCCCTACATTTGCCAGGATCATTAAATGCATTAAATGTTCTGTTCTTTAGACTACTTATTCTCAGGCTATCCTCAGCTTCATATCACCTGCAATTAAGTAGAATCATAGAATCATTCAGGTTGGAAAAGACCTTTAAGATCATCAAGTCCAACACGTAATGTGACTAACATCTGCCACGTATGGTTTATTAACTCTCTTCAGACCATTCTTGGGAATATAATTTTCTCACACCTTCTTTTAGAAAGGGATTGTCTTTTTTTTATGACAACTTGAAGACAGTAATCAATTAATTTAATGTTGCCTGTATGGCAGAAAGTTTGCATTGGCCCTGAATTCTTTGGGGAATTCTTCCCACAGCCCCAGCCCCTTCTCTCCTGAAAAAGTTTAGATTCTTTTTGCTAGGTTGCTCATTTAGACCATAGCAGCCAAACTGTTAACCTTAGTCTTCTTTCCTGAGTTTTGGATGTTGTTCTAGATATGATAAACCTGGGGAAAAATGCCTTGGAGACAAGAATGAAAAATATAATGATAAGTACAATAAACTATAACCAAAATGCATAAAACTAAAACTTTAAACTTAATAGTGCCTAGGATTGCAATCTAGGTAGTAGAGAACAGACTTTCTATGCTTGCAGTAACTCACACTGCTGAAGCAATCTTCTGCATTAGCCAGACTTTCTTAAGGGATGATGGCATCCTGACCTTGGTACTTTGTGTTGCTGTGGTTCTGATGGGGAAGTGGCCTGTATAATTCAGTTGTGTCATTGTTTGCCAAATAGAAGAAAGTCTGAAGCCAATAGGGGATGATCAAAAGCACTATCCATAAATGCCACTGTTTAAGAACATTATATCACCAAAAAGCTGGAAGCTCTCCTAAAGTAAGGATGAAATGACCTATTTTGGTGTTTCCACCAAAGGAAAGTGCACCTTGACTACAGACTCTTCAACGTACTTGCCTACATTCAGTGGTATCACCTGCTTTGCAAGAGTCTCAGATGTTTTCATCGGGGAGTTGATCTCAGGCAGTAGACTTTCTTGTGGTAGCAGTATGATGGTGTGTTTAGAAGTACAAATAAACACGAGGTATTACTAGGTAAATATTCAGTGTGTTTATTGAATTAATTCCACAGTGATGCAGATAGAAAACTGTACTTCTACTGAAAGACTCCAGAACACATTGTAAACAGGGGAAAAAAAAAAAAATTACAGGATAGCAAAGATGATTTACTGTTTCTTGTGGAAAACGTAATTGACGTTGCCTGGTGATACAGGAGAAGTAATGCTTGCCAACATTTCAGTCCTCAAAGTTAAGACAAAAGGATCCTAATCCCCCTGAGCAGCTGCTATCCAGGAATTAACCACAGGAATTTACCCCCTCATGCCATTTCTGGAATGAATCTTGGTCATATAATAGCTAATCGGAAGATTAAGGAATGAGAGTCAATCAATTATCTGAAAATCAAGTACAATGTTATTTAACTTTTAGAATGCTCGAGCAAAATAGGGTGGTAACATTTGCTCTGTGTGAGGTCTGACGTATAACTCTGTCCTGGCTGGGAGATAGGACAACCATTCTATTCTGAATTTCAGTAAATCGATAATGTATTTATCCTGGAGTATATTAAACCAGTTTTAAGCAAAAGCTGAAATACTTCATTGAATTAAGCTTTTTCTGTGGGATCTCTACTTTGAAAATGACCTTAAAGTTGACAATGGCTTTGGTCTTTTGAAGAAATGTAAACTAATTTCCTGCTTCAGTTTTTAAAGTCATATGTGAAACCATCAAACTGCAGTGGTTTAAACTAAGTGTGCTCTGGAAAATATGTAAAACTTCCAAACATTTATTGCAACATGCCTAATAATGATTATGCCTGCTGCTGACTAATTTACAACATCTGTAAGATCATCCTTTAATCTCTAGCCACATGAAAGTAAAATGGGTAGACTAAAGGTAAGATAAACCCTGGAATGTGCAGGAAAGCACAGATTACTACATTGGTTTATCAACAAAAAGGATAGTGCAAAGAGGAACACAAGATGACACAGTAGATGAATTCTTTACGTTGAATATTGTCATCTGTTTTGTGTATTCTTGTCATATCTGGTTTGAGAAAGGCAGTATAATTTTGATGTTAACAGTAAAAAAAAAAAAAAACATACAAAACCCAGTGAAATCAGTCATTGCATTGAGCTGTATTTGATATACAAGCATTTACGTCCAAAAATCATATGCTTACGAGATTGTTCAGCTGTCGGGTTGAACATATGCTTCTTCTGTATTATAGTGCTGGATTATGTCATTAAAGAGTTCAGTTTCAATTTTAGGGTAATATGTAAATAGATCATTGTACTAAGGCAGCTGTTAAAGGGACCCCAAGATGAGTTATTTGTTTAGTTGGATGTGTTCAACAATAGCCTTTGTTCGTGAAAGAGCCAGAGCAAACAAATGATTGTAAAAGGGCACACTTGAAAACAATTACTTTTCACCCATTCCTTGACAGCCTTGGCTGTGAAACCATCCAAGGTAGAGAGGACTTCTTTGCCTGTCAGGGGCTGTAAGCAAACTTTTAGAAAAAAACGGTATTACAATGTTTGACTGGGATGTAGTAGCCCGTCATAAACAAGGGGATATTGCAGAAAACTAGAAGACAAAGAGTTAAATCTCAAAAACAGGATGCAAAAGTCTTACTTGAGCCAGTGCAATGTTGTATCTGCTCATTATGGTAGCTCCATTTTTGTTCCCAAAACCGCAGGCAATGGTAGTGTTTTCATTATAAACACAGATCAATAATTTGGTCAAGAATTCTCAAAGACCCAGCATCTTAATGAAAAAACTCGTACAAAACTGCCTACTGAGCATGCTCAATTTTTTTTTTTTTTTAAAAAAAAAAAGACGCTAGCGTTCAGATTTCCATTAATGTCATAGCCACTCCATCATGTAGATGTATGATGGATCTTAAAAAAACCTGGTTTTGGAGCTGTAATAGATCACAGTTTAAAAAATTTGCTTTTAGAAAAGTT